>NW_006159858.1:0-14836 GCF_000334495.1 Tupaia belangeri chinensis
ATTTAATTTTTTTGTAAAAATGTAGTGTTAGCAGCAGCATAATGAAAGCGGAGAATATTAATTTAATTTTGAAAAAATATTAGCACAGCTGAAAGTTTTTCACAAGTGCTACTGGGAATCTTTAGCCACTGGCTTTCTTCCTTCCTTCTTAGTTTGTGAACTGGTCTTTCTGAATTTTATCATGCTTATCACTGGTCTACTGCACGTCTGAATATTCTCTTACAGTTTACAAAGTATTTTCATGTACATTGCTTCATTTAATAGGGTATGTGAGTCTATATGAGAGAGGGAGAGAGAGAGAAGCACTGTCTACAGGGCTTGGTTATGCTGTGATCCCCTTCCTTCAGCCCTCCAACCCTGTAGCGCTTCAGCCCACCAGAACTCTGCGCACATGTGCAAGCACCCACCAGGCTTGAATTCAGGTTAGCCAGGCTGGGGATGCAACCACAGTGGCTTGTTGCTTCCTGCTCCACAGTTCAATACATTATGGCTATGCCACCGGAGGTTGAGCCTCATCTAATCTTCACAATAATCTAGTGGTCCCTGGCTGTGGAAGGTAAACTTTGATTCCCAAAATGTTGTTTTCCCGCTCAAAGCAGGCTGTTGTGTATGAAATAAATGGGTGTGACACAATCAGTTTGTTCTCACCAACTATCTGAATGCTGGATGCAGATTGCCACAGATTATTTTTGTTGTGGCACTCCGTACCCTGCATGAAGATAATAATAAAGGGAAGACTGGAGCCACAGCCTGATTCATCTGCCACTTATAGGTGTGGTTTAGTCTTTCCTTCCTCCCAGGCTTTGCTGTTACCACTGAAGAAATTAGTTCTATAAACACTTCACGTCTTGACTCACTGTCACTTTGGACTTTGTCATCCAATATTTTCAGATGCTTTCAGATGAAATAAAATTTGAATGCAAAACTCTGGAATAGAGGGCATCCATTAGTCTCATCTATAACTCTCTAGTAAAGCAGTAGGGATTTTGAAATGATAGTTGAACTGTTAAAATAAGGTAACTTTTAAAAATAAGCATAAATGATCTGGTAATTCCTACTCTAAATAGCTAGGTGACCTTAAATAAATTACATAATTTTCTGAAGTGTAAAGAATAATGTTTTCAGTTTAGGATATAGAGTTATTGTGAGTATTAGAGACAATGACACACTTCCAGTTTAATGTTATTTAAAAGCAAGGCATTATTACTATGAAAAGGAATTTTTAAAAAAAAAAAACCTATGTTATATTATGATTAAATTTGCTTTTAAAAATCTTGAACCTAAAAGGCTGTTGGAATCTGTACTTATATATAATTTTGCATATGATAGCAGTCCATTTCAAAAGTGACTTTGGGTGGATTTTTATTAAGTGAATGAATACATTTTATTAAAGGATTCACAGCTGGCTTTATTCTTCCTAGATTTAGATGTGGAAAGAAATAATTTAGGTGTACTCCTTAAACAGTAGTGAACTTACTGATCAAAATTCTAGTTTGGAAAATCTTTAACTTAAATGTATTTTCAAATACCTTTTCCCCTCCATTCTCCCTTTATAAAAATTTTTATTTTAGGGAACCAGCAGTTAGCGTAATGGCTATGTCGCTGGACGCCCACGTAGTCGACCGCGGTTCGCATCCTGGACCCGGTGGCTTAAAACCCACGCTGGGCGCGTGTGCGTGCGTGCCCAAGATCCTGAGAGGAGAATGGAGGAGAAGGGATTGCGGCGTGGCCATTCCCTCTGGGGGGTGATTTCTCGCTTTCTGTCTCTCTGTCTGTATGGTGAGCGCACACGCCCTATAGTGAAAAACCTCTCAAAAAAATTTTTATTTTAGACTCTGTTTTACGTACATCGACTCTAACATTTGTCATTTTTTGGAGGTGCAGAATCTGCTATTTAAGCACTCCCCCCGCCTCTTTTAGGAAATCGCATCCCTAGTAGCACTCCTCCCTCGTGCTGTTGGGGATGATTGAATGCCAATTTTGACCAATTAGATACCTCTTTGGGAACATTAAGTCTTGGGGAAATGACATGGTCTGGAGCACAATTAGAAGTTTTTCCCAACAGCAGCAGTGGCGGGGATAGTGGTAGCATCTCGACCATACACTGATTGCTGTGCTTTCTGCTTCCTGTTTCTTGGCTTTTTGAAATGACTTTAGGTTCTGCTCATATTTAAACCTGGGTTTCCAACTTCCTGTCCATTTTGTGAGCTGTGCAATACTCTTTCAAAACATTTAGCTTTTCTCTAAAGCAGTCCGAGTCAGTTTCTGTTGCCTGCATCCAAAAATCCAGACTGAAACAGTTCACCTGTGCTTCTGAGCAATAATGATTTAATAAAAGAAAAGTACTTTTATGCCCTCCAATCTTTCTATCTCTATCATAGAGTTGGACAGTAGGTATATGTTAAGTGGAGAGATACAATGTCTCTCTTTCATAGCCTGACTTGCTTCACTCAGCAATAAGTCTTCCATATTTATCCACTTTCTATCAAATGGCAGGGAAATGTTTTTTTTTTTTTTGTGTGTGTGGCTGAATAGTATTCCATAGAGTGATTGTGTCACACTTTCAATCCATTCATTAAAACATTGAAAATAGTTATGGACACTGAAGACAGTGTGGAAGGAGGGTGGGAGAGGGGAACAGGGTAGAGGAAGTAATTTGGGAGAAAAAACAGAGAGGTAAGACATTTGTGGGACATAGAAATAGTTTATTACCTGTTGATGATGACGTGTATAGCGTTCTCAACTGAACTGGTCTATGGTATATTTCATGTTGGGTAAATTCTCTTTACAAGCTAAATGATGTATAGTGATTAAATGTATAATAATAAAATAAAATTAAGAAAAAAAAAAGTACTAAGAACATTACTTGGCTCTGAGTAACCACTGAAATGCTGGCCATAATGACTATTATTACTCTTCTTACTATCGTATAATATTTTAATTGTCTATTTAGCTTATCTTTCTCACAGACTAGAGTGCAAGCACTTTGCAAGAAATTTGTCTTTATTTTGCATCTTGCTCCATACTTGGAAAATGGTTGGTATTCAATAAATCTACTTGGTTGATTGCTTGGAGTAAAAAACAAGAATAATATGGAATTAATAAGCACACTATATTAATTTATAGGCAATATATTATTAAGTTTAATTAGAGTCACTGTTAGTTTCAATAGATTCATTGAGCATTACTATGTGCAAATTACTATAAGGAATATAAATATGAATAAGCCATGTTCTTTGCCCTTTTGCCTTTAATTAATTTGTAATTTCATAACAAATGATGAAACAAGAATCTCACTCTTAGATTCTTTCTTCTATGTGTGCATTTCCCTTTCACGTCTTTAATATCAGCGTATTGTACATTACATTAGAACCCTGCCCTGTAGCTGGCTCTCCCAACCACGGGTGTGATTAATGCTAAGTATATTGAAACAGATTCCTAAGTCAAAACGTACATATTCTATGATGCTCTCCAGTAGGTAGTTTGGATTAGCATTGACCCATTCTCTCCATAATCAGGATAACTGAGGTCTTACTGTATTTCATTGACATTCTATTTTCATTGAAAGCAGAAACAGGATGTTGTGGGTTTTTTTTAAGAATTATTTTATTTAACTTTATTTATTTATTTATTTATTTTAATATTGACCAGAGAGGTACAGAGAGAGGGAGGAAGAGAGAGAAAGAGAGAGAGAGAGAGGAGAGAGAGAGAGAAAGAGAGAGAGAGAGAGAGAAAGCCACCAGGTCCAAGACTCAAACTGCAGTCGGCCATGTGGGAGTCCAGCACCCTCAACCACCATGCCACTTGCCAGCCCCAGGATGTAGTGTTATGTACCAGGAGCTTATGTCAGTTGTTACACAGCCATGCATAGTGTGGTCAATCATAAAATCTTGATAAAATAAAGTTATTTTAACAATTGGATAGAGTATCAGGAATAATAAATCAAGCATATACATACATAGCTTCTATCAGAACACTTGAAGAGAACAACAGCTGCATGTTCACACTGTAATGCAGACAGGAAAGAGGGAGCTGGGCAAGCAAGGGCACCCTCCTCACGGCCTTCATTCTCAAGCATCTGACTGTACAGTGACTTATGGATTTATCTGACATGAACTAATAACCCCACATCTCAGGATTCTTAGAGTGGAGTTATTCCAAGCAGGGCTATCCACTAGAGGTTCCTTAGGGTATGGAATGTATGTGAGCTCTGGTCAATTAACTGTTTTTGTTTGTTTTCTTCTTTTGTTTCTTTTCTTCTTTTCAAGGATGTAAATCATATTTGTCACTAAATGCACCGTTAAGTTTAGCTAACATTTTTTGTGGCAAGACTTTGTAGATAGAAGAAGCTGTGCACTGATTCACAGTCTTCTTCTTTATTAAGAAAAGAAGCTTTTTCAAGGATGTAAATCATATTTGTCACTAAATGCACCGTTAAGTTTAGCTAACATTTTTTGTGGCAAGACTTTGTAGATAGAAGAAGCTGTGCACTGATTCACAGTCTGACATGAGCTTCTTATTTCGTTGTAGACTGGACACAGACACTTGGCAGTGCAGATAGTATGACCAGCTTCAGTGATATAACTTCACCTGGATTACTTGTTAAATGCAGTTGTAGGGATATATAGAGCATCTACTAAATAAGATATGTGGGCAGAAGAGTCAGTAGGAATTCTCATTTTTAATAAGCTCCGAATGTCGCCACATTCACAGTTTCAGTACTATCATTTAAATAAATAGCAAAATGTGCTCAGTGCATTCTCAGGATGTAGCAAAATTTATTTTTTAAATTTTACCAAAATGTTGAGACCAGCAGATGGCATAATGGTTACATTGCTAGACTCTCACATAGCCAACTGTGGTTCGAGTCCTGGACACAGTGGTTTAAAACTCATGCTGGGTGCATGTGCATGTGTGCCCAAGACCCCAAGAAGAAAATGGAAGAGAAGGGTTTGCAGCACGGCCAACCCCCCTGGGGGGTGATTTTTTGCTTTCTATCTCTGTCTCTCTGGAGAGTGCACACACCCTATAGCAAATATCTCTCTTAGAATTTTTTCCAAAATGTGAAATTACACTATTTTTCAAATTTCCATTAATCTAAGATATGTAGACAATCTCTCCGAAGTGAACACTAGCATTCTTATAGTTTAAGCCACATTTTTGAGGTTTGTAATGTTACATTTTTCTGCTTTCTCTCCTACCTTAGTTAACTAAAAATAAGACCTTGGCTCACTAATTAACTAAGAGAAAGAAGTGCAACAGTTTAAACAAGATTCTTCTAAAAGTCCTGTTTGAGCAAAATGGGGAGCTTATTTATAACTTTGCAATAATATTTAGGGATAAGTTTTTAATACACAATAACAAAACCCAAAGCAAATTTTAATTTATTTTCTCTGGTAGATGAGTTGTCTTGGCTCTCAAGGATGAATAAATATTTGAACAATGCCAGCTAATATGAATCGTGAAGGTCATTCGTTTGGGCAGTATGAAGCTAGATTGAGCCTGACAGTCTCACATAAAGCTTCTCACAGCCTTGAAAGACAAGTAGACTATCTACCTTGTTACCCCATTATTAGCCATGTACCTTCTAAGAAAAAGGTAAAGACTTCCCAACATGAAAACAGGTAACCTTTTCTTTGTCATGAAGAATTTAAAGTGCAGGTTAGAAGGTAGGTTGTCAAATGGACTGGACCAAACTAGGGCTTATTGAGATTATTGATATAGAAAATTGGAGCTCTTGTTAATAATTAATTAATTAATTATTCTTAAGAGAGATTTTGTTTTAGGGTATGTGTGCTCACCAGAGAGACAGAGAGAAAGACAGAGAAAGCGAGAAATCACCTCCTGGTGGGGGATGGCCACATCCCAACCCCTTCTCCTCCATTTTTCTCTTGGGATTTGGGGCACACATGGTCATGTGCTTGCTGTGAGTTTCAAGACACTGGGTCTGGGACTCAAACTGCCATGAATCAGCCATGTGGGAGTCCAGTGCCTTAATCACTACGCCCACTGGCCCCACTATTGTTATTTTTTAATAGCTCAAACTATTGCCTCTGTAGAGTTTGGGATTTAATGATTTTTTTTTTTTTTTTGGAGAGGTTTTATTTTTTTTCACTATAGTGCACGTGCGCTCGCCAGACAGACAGAGACAGAGAGACAGAAAGCGAGAAAACACCCCCAGGGGGGATGGCCACGCCGCAATCCCTTCTCCTCCATTCTCCTCTCAGGATCTTGGGCATGCAAGCACATGTGCCCGGTGTGAGTTTTTAAGCCACCAGGTCCGAGACAGGAACCGTGGTTGACTATGTGGGAGTCCAGCGACATAACCATTACGCTAACTGCTGGCCCTGGGATTTAATGATTTTGATCGACATTACTAGCACTCAACATTATCTTCTTCCCTGGCATATGGAAGATTGCATGTCTTAGGCTCCTTAAAATTGGAGATGATATGTGACTGGTGCTGCCCAGTGGTCTGGGAGTATTAGTATTACTGCAAGGCAGAAACATGGAAAAGTAGGTGTAATGTCGCCACACACTCTTTTCTTTTACTTCAACAACTTATGGGACCATTCATTTAGAAAATGGAGCCACCAAACCAAAGTAGCTTGGATTCCTTAAGCTAGTGTGTTAGAGATAGTTGCCTTGGTGTGCTGTCTGAACCCGGAACAGAATATGCAAACATGAGATATAAACTTTGATAATGCAGAGCCATTGAAACTGTGGGACTATTTGTTATCACATATAGCCTGGCTTAACTCACTCGTGAAACAATGTAATAATACTTTCTCAAATAGCTTAATTTTTAGGAACGTGAAACAACTCCAATTGTGAAAAGTGGGGGTGAAGTCAGTAGAGATAAACTGTGTCTTTGTATCCATTCATTAGTTTGTTCAACCACTCAGTACATTACCGAGTATAGATTGTATGTGATCCACTGTGCTGAGCTGAGAGAATTACAGTATTGTAGTTAACAGGATGTACTTTAGCATTGTGGTTCCATGTGTGAGCTGTGTGGTTATTTCAAGTTTTTATTTTTTTTAACTTTTCTGGGCTTTTTTGTTTGTTTGTTTCTGCACTTGTTCACTTGTAAAAACAGCAATTGTAATAGTACTTACCTTATAGAGTTTTGTGAAGATAAAAAGAAATAATATGTACAAAGCACTTGGCATTGGGACACAATTAGTAAATGCTCAGAAACATTAGCTGTTATTGTTTGATACCATTTCGGTTTTCTAGCAGTTCCTCTAATGGAGAATGTCATCATCTACTAGTAAACCCATTTATAGTTGTAATTCCTACATTTGTTTTTGTTACTGTCATGAACAATTACTACAAACTTAGAACTTAACACAACAGAAGTGTATTGTCTCACCCTTGCAGAGATCAGAAGTCTAGGGTGACATGGCTAGTTTCCTTGCTCCCAGTTTTACGAGGCTAAAACAGAGGTGTCAACCAGTGGACTTTTATTGGGAAACTCTGGGAAGAATCAGCTTCTAACCTCATGCAGGTTGTTGGCAGAATCTCTTTCCTTGCAGCTGAGGACTGAAATTCTTATTTCCTTGCTGGCTGTCAATCAGTAGTAGCCCTAAGCTCCCAGAGGCTGTGGTGTGCATGTAGCCTTCTCCTCCCAGAGGCAGGAATAGTGCCAAACCCTTGTCCTGCTAGAATCTCCCTGAATTCTCTTTCTACCTCATCATTCTTCTGATTCCAGCTGGAGAAAGTTCTTCACTTTTAAGGACTCACCTATTATGTTGGGACCACAAGATGATCTGGGATAATTTTCCTATTTTAAGGTTCTTAACCTTACTTACATCCACAGAATCCCTTTGCTATGTAATGGAACTTCTTTCCAGCTTTCAGGGATAAGGGTACAGACATGCGTGGAGGACAACAGTTTGGCCTAAACCATGTTTTTTCTTGGGACCACAATGTACCATTTTCTGATTTAATAATTATACTACTACATATTGCTTTCTGTGTACTAGGCAATAAACCATATGTCTTCATTTTGATCTCTTTAATTTTCTATCTCATTTCCTATGACATTGCAAGCAAGTCATTCTTCTTATTTTTCCATTTTAAAGATAAAAAACTAATACTTAGAGTGATTATTAAATTGGACTGAGTTAAAGATTTATATAACTAATGAGAGGAAGAAGAGGGTTTCCAAAACAGGCCTGATCCCTTTGAAACTTTACTAGACTATATGTCCGTACTGGCCGTTGGGACCAGCACTCAGGATCTCTGTTTAGTCCATTCTGCAAGACCAATGGGTTTCCAGGCTGGTAAGGGTTTGATGAACAGCATTGTGCTCTACTTTCTAGAGCCATCTAAATGTGTGTGTGTCTATAGGAACAAGCTCATTTTTGTCCATTTCTGGCATTTTAGATAAACATGAGGAAGGGAGGTGAGATGGTACTGGGGATCAAGAGATGAACACTGTTTACATTACAATAAAGATAAAAGAAGCTGATATTTACAGAAAAGCAATTATGTGTGGTGCAAGAACTTCATGTGAGCCTCAATACTCATTTAGTTCTCAAAACAAGATTATGAAGGAAACCAGCAGTTAGCATAATGGCTATGTCGCTGGATTCCCACGTAGTCGACCGCGGTTCGTGTCCCGGACCCGGTGGCTTAAAGAACTCATGCCGGGCACGTGTGCGTGCATGCCCAAGATCCCGAGAGGAGAATGGAGGAGAAGGGATTGCGGCGTGACCATCCCCCCTGGGGGGTGATTTCTCGCTTTCTGTCTCTATGTCTCTCTCTGTCTGTCTGGCGAGCGCACGCGCCCTACAGTGAAAATCTCTCCAAAAAAAAAAAACAAACCAAGATTATGAAGTCAGTGCTATCTTCTCTGTTTTCTAAAGCATGAAACTGAAGTAGAAAGAGCCTAAATAACTTAAGATCTCACAGCTAGAAAGTGGCAACACTAGGATTTGAACCCAAGCCTTAGAACTCCTTTACATTTTTTTTCTTGGAAAGGTTTTTGCTATAGGGCACGTGAGCTTGCCAGAAAGACAGAGAGAGACAGAGAGACAGGAAGCAAAAAGTCACCCACCAGGGGAGATGGCCACACCGCAATCCCTTCTCCTCCGTTCTCCTTTCGGGATCTTGGGCACGCATGCACATGCGCCCAGCGAGAGTTTAAGCCACCAGGTCTGGGACTTGAACCGTGGTCGGCTACATGGGAGTCCAGCAACAGCCATTACGCTAACGCTGGTCCCAGAACTCCTTTACATTTTAATATTACTAAGAAATAGTAATCTCTAGCTTCTTATGCTTTAGGATACTATACCTATTTGTAATTCCTTCTCCTCCTCTCTCCCCTCTGGAAAAGCTGATAATAAGGGTCTGTAGATAGGGCTGGGGCTGCGGTTTTTGGCTGGAGGCCAGTAAACAGGAAAGTCAGAACAGATGTGGCGACCTTACCTCTGGATTAGAGAATGGCATTTAGCCTCCCAACTTGGGAGGAAATGAGCCCTGATGATGGAATAGCTTGGAATACAAAGAGTAAAGAAGAGAGACCCTTCTCTGATACCATCCTGACACTACATTCAGCAACCACTCCAGATAGTCACCCTTCCTGAACCCAGAACATTTCATCTGTATGGATGGTTTTGTGTCATAAAATTCCTTTCAGATTGTTATTTCCCCAGCCTTTATTCCTCTTCCTTTCAAAAGTGTGACATGGTGCAGCATATTTCTAAGCATCTATGTGCATGATTATTTATTAATTTTTATTCTGATTAAGTATTTTATATATGATATTCTTTGGTTATCTATTTACTTTTGCCATAGGGCACACGTGCTCACTTGGGAGAGAAAGAAAAAGGAAAAGTGAGAAATAATCCCTTGGGGTGATGGCCATGCCACAATCCCTTCTCTCTTCTCCTCTCAGGATTCTGGGCATGTATGCACACACACTTGTTGTGATTTTCAAGTCATCAGGTCTAGGACTCAAACCACAGTCACCCAGGTGGGAATCCAGTGCCTTAACCACTAAGCTGCTTTGCTTAGTGACCCCTACATGTGACCATTTTAACATGTTGGTTTTTTTTTGAGAGGTTTTCGCTATAGGGTGCATGCGCTCGCCAGACAGAGAGAGAGAGACATAGAGACAGAAAGCGAGAAATCACCCCCCAGAGGGGATGGTCACGCTGCAATCCCTTCTCCTCCATTTTCCTCTTGGGATCTTGGGCACGCACGCACACGTGCCCGGCATGAGTTTTAAACCACCGGGTCCGGGATGTGAACCACGGTCGACTATGTGGGAGTCCAGCGACATAGCCATTACGCTAACTGCTGGTTCCCACCATTTTAACATGGTTTTGAAGAAAGTTGATAATAAGTGATAAAAAGTTCTCTGTGTGTATATGTGTGTACACACATGTATGTGTGTGAGTAGTAAGGTTGCAACATGAAAAACTCTCAGCCATAAATTAACAGAACAATAAAAGAAATTAATTTTTTTTGCAATTTTTATACTCTAGAGAAAAAGAAAGTGTAGACATATAAGAAAGAATATCATATTCTCCATGCTTTTATAAAACTCAATTGAATTTGAAAATCTATAATTTAGAAAGATACAAGTTACAAAGCCATGACAAGTTTGGTCTTAAAGAAAGAGTTAAGTTGATGTTTTTAAAAATTTTTAAAATGCAAGTGAGATCTCTGATGGCAATTTTTGGGGTAAATGGAGATTTTACTGTGATTCTAAAGAACTCTGGAGAAATGTTGGTGAGTTAACATCCTTAAGCAGACTAATATTCCCTTGGAAACCTATTTTAACTTAACATTAAGAAACAATGACACTTAAGTTACAGAGTTAATAATTGGTCTAGAACTATACATGTGATTGTCTACTTGCTTTTTTGTAAATGACTACAAATATCTTGCAAGATCCTTTCTATAGGATTAGATTTTACTGCCTTTAATATACACTGCAGTACTTTTATTCTGAGTTTCTTGTAGCTAGATCTGATATTATTTATCATCATGCAGAAAAATATGAACTTCAAATTGATAGAAGATGCTCTCGCAAGGTTTTATTTGCCTTCATTAATTTAAAAGGAAACCCTTTGTGGTATAAAAATGTTTCATAAGCTCCTGCCAATTAAAAAACATACTAAGAAAATCATCTCAAGTATAATCGAAACTTAACGCTCAACAGCTGAAGGCTGCCATTTGGAGAACTTGATGAGGCAGTAGAGAGGTGGAGTCAATTTCACCTTTTGACAGCAGTGGAAATGTGGCTGATAAGTTTTCAAGTTGTAATGTATGTTCTGGTTTTATTCTCCTTCTTTTTTTAAGTCTATTTATTTCTTCCAAGAGAGAGACAGATGGAAAGACAGGCAGAATAAAAAGACAGGGAGACAGGTACCCCAAAAGGACCTTTGCACTAAGATTCACATGTGTGTGCCAGGCATGGTTAGGGAGGTCCTGGGATATGAACCCAGGACCTTTCCCATGTGGGTCCGGTTGTGTTTTTGCTGTGCCACCACCTGGCCACCTCTCTATTTTTCTTTTTAAAAGAACTATTCATTAAATTAATTAATTAATTATTATTCTTCAATTTGATGAGGGAGAGAGAGAGAGACAGAGAGAGAGAGAGAGAGAGAGAGAGAGAGAGATTTAAAGAGAGAGACTGAGAGAAAGAATGGGAAAGTAAACCGCCAGGTCTAGGACTCAAATCACGATTGACCATGTGGGAGTCTAACACCTTAACTAGCACGCCACCTGCCAGCCCCTCTACTTCTATTTTAAATGATAAACTATTGACTTTTTTTAGTAACTGACTCATTTAATTTTTTTTTTTTTTATGAGGGAGATTTTTGCTATAGGTGCATGCGCTGGCCTGACACACAGAGGGAGAAAGAGAGACAGAAAGTGAGAAATCACCCACCAGGGGCTTGTCCATGCTGCAGTCCGTCTCTTCCATTCTCCTCTTGGGATTTTGGACACGCATGTACACTCACACAGTGTGACTTTTAAACTCTTGGGTCCAGGACTCGAATGGCAGTTGACTAGGTAGGAGTCCAGGGATATAACCTTTATGCCATATCTTGGTCCCTGAGTCATTCAATTTTAAATTCTCCTTTAACAAATAATTTGAACTGTGATGAAGTGCTACTTCTTTAACTTTTATTAGGGATTATTAGATTAATAAGGACTGGACTAATGATTGTACAAAACCTTAACATACTCTTTGAAAGAAGCAAATTTGGGATTCTTAATGGACTTACGGATTTTGATGGGCATTTATTCAATCTTGCTGCATTTTTCATGAAATAAAAAGTTGGGATTTGCTGTGCAGAAAACAATTGCAGGCTATGAATACTTTTGTAGTTTTTAGCAAACTTTAATGTCAGTTTTGAACTTAGTAACTCACCATAGCGATTTCTGGAGATCCTAAAACTATGAAACAATATCCTTCTACCTGACATTCTCCCTAGTTTTAGTTCCATAATTTAATGCAGCACTGCATTCTTAATACTTACCGACTTTATCATTCATGGAAAACAATGGTTGATAGAAATACCACCAGTAGAAAAATAAGTCATTCATTCCATTGCCACTGAGTTTAATGACACTAATTTGGAAATGAAATTTCCAGTTATAAGATAAACTCTTTCAACTGATTCCAAGCTATAGAATGTTTTTGAAATGCCTAATACTGACTGGTAATAGTCACCTACTGGTGTTTATTTACTGTGCTGGGATTTAAAAAAAATTAACCAATGATTAGAAAACACTGTGTGTGTGTGTTTACTGGTCTGTCCTATCAGAGATCAGCTCTCCTTTGCTGCAAGGTTTACCTGGTTAAGATACAAAATCAAAACTATCGGTCTTAGATTCCACTTATGTTCAGGAGAAACAGTGAAATTTTTCTTAAAATTTTCCTTTCTAAAGGCCTATCCCAGAGTCTTTTACTTGGTTGTGTGATCCCTAGTGGGAAGCATTCCTTCCCCAATCCACCTTAACCACCCCCTAGTGATGAATGTAATGACTAGTATGCAGATAAAAGTATGCAGCACTAAACTGTACTTGTATTTAATATACATTCCATATTGTTCTAAGCATTTTATGTGCATTTCCACGCATATGTTTAATTTCTATGACAACTCTAGGAGACAATTATTCTCACTCACAGTTTACAAATGAGAAGCCTGCAGAGAGAGGTAACTTGACTGAAGTGTTAAAGTCAGAAAAAGGTAAAGAACTTAAACTCCAGAGATAAGGCTTACAGTCACTAAGATGAAATCTTTATTGAAGAAAGCTCTGTTTTTATGACTCTAGAACTTTCATGATGCAGGAATATTGGTAGAGCACATGGAAGAAGAATAAAATAATTATATCTCAGAATCAGAGATATTCTGCAGTCCTCCTTTTATTGTGGGAAGGCACCTCTCACTCATTTATTCAACCTATTCATTCCAGTATTCTTTAAAAAGTCATTTTAGGTTTTTTTCCCCCTTTTTCCCTTCATTCCAGTTTCAACAGATCCAGAAATGTTCAAATTCAACTCATTGAAATTTAAATGAATACAGCAGTAATAGTTAAAGAATACAAGTCTATCGGCATAACCATAGGACTAAAATATAAAATTATAAGACTAACACATACAGCTTCCTCAAATATTCACATGGTAGGAATAAAAACAAAGGATCTTTCAACATTTTTTTCTTTACTTTTCCATCCCCTCCATGCTTTTTACTGACTTTTGAGGTGTGTGTGTGTGTGTGGGGGGGGTGGGGGGAAGGTATGAGCAGGTAGTTCTGTGCACAAAACATGAGCATTTAGGTCCCCATGCTGTGAAAGTGGAAAGTTAACAAGGATTTTCTTCCTGAGAATTTTATAATACTGTGGTGCGCGAATATAACAAACCTTGAAAAGAATGATTTCAATAAGCCATATTTGTGAGAAGCATAATAACGTCTTCATTTGCTGAAAAGATATGTTAAAATATAATGGCATAACGAGTTGTGAATTTGGCTATGAAGATGGAGAAATCTATTATAGTGGTGTCATGCTCTGATAATATGTCTCTGCCTCTAGATGCACATCACCTGCAGCTGTGACCCTACTATTAGATGAAAGAAAATTAATGAAAGTTTCAACTTGATGTGTGGGAGAGCGGGGTTGTGAACATCTCCTCACACATGTTTTGGAGGCTGGAGATGAGTGGAAACAGCTAATGATTCCTGAGTAAAGCAGGTTCAAGTTCTCAGAAGTGAGTACTTCACAACTCTTCTGTTACAGACACATCTGACAGGTCTCATAAAAATGAGCAAAGACGGGACCAACAGATGGTGAAATGGTTATGTCCCTGGACTCCCACATGGTGGACTATGGTTTGAGTCCCAGATCTGTTGATTTAAAACTCACGTCAGGTGTGTGTGCATGCATGCCCAAGATCCCGGGAGGAGACTGAAGGAGAAGAGATTGCGGTGTGGCCCTCTTCCCTGGAAGGTGAGTTATTGCATTCTGTGTCTCCATTTCTCTCTGTCTCTCCATCAGGTACATGTGCCTTGTAGTAAAATCTCTAACAAAAAAAAAAAAAAAAGAAAAGAAAGAAAAAAAGATCCAAGCAGAGGATGCAGATTTGATAGAAAGTGGGTCTTGACTGCCCACAGAGATAACCTATAAAATCATACTGGAAGTGGTGAAGACTATACTTTTTTTTTTAATTTTTATTTTTTATTATCATCATAATCTTCTTTATATTACATTGGATTACATATAACTTTACAGTGTATTACACTGCTTTTTCAAAAGGGAATGCCATGCATGTCAGTCAGTACAGACATTAATCTCCCTGCTTCAACATTCA
>NW_006159858.1:15122-69103 GCF_000334495.1 Tupaia belangeri chinensis
TGGCTGAGTAGTATTCCATAGAGTATATATACCACACTTTTCCAATCCATTCATCGGTTTGTGGACATTTAGGTTGGTTCCATGTCTTGGCAATTGTGAATAATGCTGCAATAAACATTGATGTGCAAGCACTTTTCTTACTGAGCGTTCTCCTGTCTCTGGGGTAAATAAGGACTATACTTTTCAAATTGCAACTTGGCATGGAAGTTTGAGAAGCTCTGTGGCTAAAGAGCTTTGCAAAATGATGGGTGCTGCAGTCCTGCAATACTGTTACTTTTATGATTTATTTACTTAAAAGTTTTTTTCTTTCCCTTTCCATGAGCAAACAAGGTAGAGACAGACAGAAACAGAGAC
This sequence comes from Tupaia belangeri chinensis, assembly GCF_000334495.1. NCBI lineage: Eukaryota > Metazoa > Chordata > Mammalia > Scandentia > Tupaiidae > Tupaia > Tupaia belangeri. Next base: position 15,477 of record NW_006159858.1, read on the forward strand.
AGAAAGGGAAGCACCCTTGATAGGGTTTTTATGTGTCAATCCACTGCCAGCTTCAGCCAGTATTAGATCATGGTCATGTGCATACCGAGTGGCAACTCAGAGGTCTCCAGACATGAGTCTGCGACCTTCCCACGTGGGTTAGCTTCACAGAATGTTGCGTTACTGCTGGGCCTCCATCCGCCCCAATACCCTACTTTAAAAATGCCGATGCAGGGACCAGCCGATGGCGTAATGGTTACATCGCTGGATTCCCACATAGTCGACCGTGGTTCATTTCCCAGATCTGCTGGCTTAAAATTCATGGCAGAAGCATGTGTCTGCGTGCCTAAAATCCAGAGAGGAGATTGGAGGAGAAAGCATAGTGGTGTGGCCATTGTCCAGCGGGTGATTCCTCACTTTCTGCATCTCTCTGTCTCTCTTGCAATTGCATGTCCCCTATACCAAAAATTTCTTTAAAAAAAAAAATGGAGCTGGAGGGTGGTGTGTTGGGTTGAGTGGCTGAACTCCCACATGACTGACTGCAGTTTTTGAGTGGCTTAACTCCCACATGACTGACTGCAGTTCAAATCCTGGACCTGGCAGCTTACTTTCTTACTTTCCTTTTCCCTCTCTCTGTCTCTCTCTCTCGGACTCGGTGGCTTGAATCTCACGCCGGGCGCATGTGCGTGCGTGCCCAAGATCCCGAGAGGAGAATGGAGGAGAAGGGAATGCGGCGTGACCATCCCCCCTGGGGGGTGATTTCTCGCTTTCTGTCTCTATGTCTCTCTCTGTCTGTCTGGCGAGCGCACACTCCCTATAGCAAAAAACCTCTCCAAAAAAAAAAAAAAAGTAAATAAAGTAGTGACAATGAATAAAATTAAATAAAATAATTCTTTTTAAAAGAAAAAAATCATGTGTTCTTTCCTAGAGAACAGTTACATTTGATGAGGTATCATCTGGGGGTGTGGCAGGAGAGGCAGCTTTGAGGAAGAGAGCTTTTTTGATAGGTACAGAAACATTTGGGATGAAATAGTTATCAATATTGACCAAGATGCAGGTGATAGATGGTTTCTGATCGCAAGCCCAGAGGTGCTTGGGGCCCTACACAGATGTGCCCGTCTGCTGATGCCATTCGCAGGGATGCTTGAGATTTCGGAGCGAAACACAACTGCTGCTTCTCTTGCTTCAGAACAAACTTCAGAACATATTAATATCAGAGACTGTTTAAACAGAGCAATAAAAAGACAACTCACTACTTTAACTAAACCCAGCTTGCAGGCTAATTTTAAGGCAGCCCAGTTGGAGGAAGCCCATGCATTAATTTACTCTAATAGCAAGGGGGGAGGGGAGGGGAAAAGGTTGAAAGGCATTGTTAAAAAAAGAAAAAGAAAAAAAAAAAAGACCAAAGAACTCACGCTCAATTTCTCTCTGTCATTTTTTTAGGTGTTTAACACTTGTACAATTTGGTCAAATTATGGTCAGGACAGCAAGAGAAGCTAGTCAGCTTTAAAAGACAGAGAGCATGCGAGACAGGACATGATTACTTTGCTGAATTCCCACTTTTTTTTTTTCCCTTCCAAAAGAGACAAAGGGAAATACTTAAGAACCAATAGTGATGGCCATGAAGCAATCATTGAGTTGCAGGATACCTTTGTCTCTAGGGGGCACGCAGTAATTTTTACATGTCTGCCACTGAGTGTCAAACCTTTTCTTTTCTTCTTCTTTCCATTCTGGATGGCCAAACTGATTATCTAAAATAGAAAATTAGCACACAATGGGTTTACTCTGCGATACCCCTTATGCAACTAATGGCAAAGCTTGTTAATTGGTTGTAAATGCCAGCAGGTTGCCAGGATAATACTTCAGAAATAAGCGGGTATTCTGATAATTACAGCAATCTTCATCTATAAAAGCTTAAGTAGATGAAGTAGTGGCTGGCTTAAAACCAAGATTTATCCCGCTGCACTCACATTAAAAGAAAAAATAAGATGAAAACAATAATGTAACAAAACAATTATATAGCAGGAAGCTTTGTAGGTTTTAGAGATTGTGAAAACTCAGAAAGTAAAACAGTGCTGTAATAACCAGTTATGGAAAAATAGGCCATTTACATTTGTGTATAATTAAATAGTAGGCTATGCAATTTCACTTTTTAAAGTAAACTGCCTTTTCCTTTTTTTATAGGGCAACGTAGCCATAATTGCTGCATTAAAGCTTTAATGAAAGAAAAAAGCAGCAGATCAAGATGACATGTAACGTCTACATTTGTACCGTGGCGCTCCGCTCGTTTAGTAATGGGAAGCTACTGAGGAGATTAAAATTGCAGAATTCTTCATAGTTTGTTCTAAAATTGCTATAGGAAGATCATTCAGGGTCTAAAATACGCACAATTTATTTTTCCACCTACAATCTGCAAGAATTTAATGGCTTTCATAACTAGTAGGTGGGTATGCTTTATATTAGGAAGAGAACTACTTCGGATCATAAACATTATCAAAAGTGAATGGATCAGAATGTACACCTTAAGGGACTCCCATCGTGCATTAGAATAATATTGCCCCAAATATTACATTATAGTTAGCATTTAGCTTGGTGCAGTTATAAGGAGTTATTTTCTTTTTCTTTTTCTTTAAATATCAACAGGTTGGTAATTCTGTTCCTTTAGATGTTTGCAGTTTCATTATCACCCTTACTAACATCAGGATCTTCTGTAGACAGCAGCCGACCCATAGAAGTAGGTAATGTTCTGGTGAACTGTTAATGGGCATGTGGTTGGTTGATTTAGTTAAACGACAACAACAGCAGCAGCAAAAGTCTCTCCTGTGAGTTTCTTTCTCAGAAGTTTGTTATATTCTTCAGATGTTATATGCCTTTTAGGCTGGCTACGTCTTCTGTAAACTATCTCTGGCAAATAATGTGGCAGAGATTGGAAACCTTCATTATGCGTTACAGTACTGAGCAGAGGGTATGAAAACATACTAAACACACACCAGGCAAGAGAGCTGGAAGAAAAATACCCAGGACATTAGTGCCAATAGCTAGAGTGATAAAAAGTAGCCTATAGAGAATTATTTTTGCCTTGAATGTTTACATAAAATCTACATGATCTCATTCTTACTTTTGTAAAAAGAACAGTGCAGAAGTAACTACATGTATAAGAGAACTGAAAGAATGGACACTAGTAAAGTCCTAGAATTTTGCCTTTTTGGGTTCTCATTTTTAAAAAGTGACTCACTTGCTCCAGGGTTTTGTTTTGGTGTTTGTTTCTCACAGGGTTGATGGAATGCATCTTTATCTATGTGCAGTTCTTCTGGTATGAAAAACTTTAAATACATAGCCTTCTGGAGTGGCTGGCTTCTTCACAGAAATCAGAATATGGTATTGGCATGGGGGCTGGAACCACGAATATGCAGAGCTCCCCGGGGTGGAGGATGGTGGCGCCCAGCAAGCAAATCAAGTGGCACAGAGCAGCCTCCTTGAGATAGGAATGTCACCACCTTACAGAGTCTTTGCATCTACTTTTGGTGAGAATGCTACTTGAAAGAGAGGTGAAGGGAAGAGAAAGGAAACTGATGGACCCCCTCCCCACCAAATACACAGGGTCTTCAAAAAGTTCACGGAAAATGCTTATTATGAAACAGAATTGAAAGGATTTTTAAATATTTTAAAAACTCAAATAAATTTGCACTTCAACTCTATCTTTCCATGAGTGTTTGAAGCCCTCTCCTAATGTGGAAGCAAGACAGGATCCTTTTCTACCATCCAGCCAGTTAGGTAAAGGAAGTCAGTGTGCCACCTGCGCTGTGCTGCTTTCTGCGTCCTGTATAAGCTCCACGCAGGAGGACTGGCCTGGTACTCTCCTGGACCAATAGTTCATCTCTCTCAGAGGCTGGCAATTGTGCAGCATTTAGGATGGGGCGCATAAGGCCCTTTGTTTCAGGCACACTGACAAGGTGTTCTCTTTAATCAGTATCATTACGTGTGGTTTGAAAGAGCAGAGACAATAGCAGAGAGAAACCTTCTTTCCAACTAACTTCAAATCAGCAGATTTTTTGGAGCAAGATAGGTAAGGGACAGGCGGTAAGCTTTCAGGGAAAGAAAAACCAAACAGAAAATGCAAATTATTTGGGATAAGAAATGGTAGGGTTGGGATATAATCTAGGACTGTTTCTCCTTTGACTACTTGAGACCTTGGACACAATTCCCTTTATTAGACAAAGGGGGTCTTCCAAGGCGTCATGGAAAATGTGTGCCATGAAAAAAACTACGCATGAATTTTAACCTTTTCATTGCACCAAAATAAAGTCGTAGTTTAGTTTCAGTTTTCTATGACTTTTTCAAAGTCTCATCATTATTTATGGAAACTACATTGAGAGCTCTTGGAAGAGACTCCTCATAAAATAAATCATGTCTATTCTTAATAGAAGAAAAAATATCTTTAAAATAAAAAAAATGTATTAAAAAGTCAAGCGAAAGCAAGGGCATATAAAATAATTTTTGGCCAATGTAAGAACTTGTAGAAATTAGTCATCCGATATAATTTTTCTCTTTTTTAGAAAGAAGATAATTTATTTTAGGCCTGTTCTGTTCTTGGCTTAAATCCTTTATTATTCTTAATGGTATGACATAGTTTTCCATATGGCAGTGAAACTCCCATGTAACTTTCCTGAAGAAGAAATAAAAATGAACTAAACAGAGAATTCAGGGCTTGCAGTTTTGTCTTTCACATAAATGATGAATATTATCCTTTTCTCTAATGAAATTCTTTCTTGATCTAGGTTACTTATTCTTGAAGGCCTGGAGAATTGTTCGGTATATGAGTAATACATCTAATTTGATCCACTTGTATTTTAACTTCTCTATGCTACCAGTGTGTACTTTTTCTCTCACTTATGCTTTGGCAAAGTGTACAGTGCCCAGAGTAGGCATTCGAGAGATACTTGTGAATGAGTTCTTTTTACCAAAGAGTAAAATGTTTTTGCTACTTTTCAAGGTTTCAGTGATGAACTCAATACATGTATAAGCATTTTTAAGGAAATATTTCCAGTTCAATCCGAGGGTTTGGTTCTGAAAAGGCCAAGTTCTTTGACTCGAATTTTCTCCTAGCAGAGGAATATACTTTATATACATACAAAAAGTATAGTATGCCGCCCCAGTAGCCTCCCTGCGTGAATCATGTGTGCATCCTAACAGTGAACGTTTTCTCTGTTTCTGTGTCAGTTGTCACTAATCAGTTACGCATCTGATGTGCAGAGCCGTCAGGGAATAGAATTTAAGTCATGTGGCTTTAGCACATATGATATGCTTGTACAGGAGTTTACCAAAGCCCCTTTGGATACATTTTCAGAAGGGGATGTGCATATGTTATGGTACCTCTACAGCAGCAGTGACTGAACTTGCTGACAAGTGACAGGAGGGTTTTTTTTCCCTCTTTGGTATTTCGTGAAAGTGTGCACAAATCATAACAAGTTGCCTCCCTTTCATACGACAGGGAACATTTCCCTTAAAGCACACATGGCTATATGGTGTGTTTGTGTACATGAAAATTCATGCTGCTATCAATTTTAATTTTGCCACTTTTGTTGTTTTTAAATTCCAGGTTTAAAGCTTTTAAAGAAGGCTTGAATAGTTGCTTTCCATTTTATCTTGACTGATTTTTAATAACTCTGTCGCAGTCTTAATGGAGAAGTAAAATTCTGTGAGAAAAATTGATTGTACAGATGACTTGCTTCTCTTGAGCTGTGGCTTTTTTTATTTGCCAAGAGAGCTTGGTAAATAGTAAAAACCTATTGTATGCTAGGAGGTCCTGTGTGAGACAACACGTAAAAGACACGATTCACAAGAGTCTGTCTGAATTCCAACCCATGGTTTTCAGTAGTATTAACAGCAGTGACCATAAACAGTGGAGACCTTGCTCTGCTGGTTTTCCACTGGGTACAGGAAACCAAGCTCTGACTTTGAGAGACTTCCATAATAACTATTTTTGGAGTATCCCAAATCAAAAGCTATTAAAGCAGACTGGTGGAGTAGAAAGGAGGTGGATTTTGGATTCTGTGAGATCTGGGTTCTATTCCATCCTTTAGTTCTTACAAACTGTTTTACTCTGGGCCTCAGGATTCTCTTCTCTAAAATAAGAATTCTATTGGGAGGAATTAGTGTTCAGATCACTTACCGTGTGGCTTGACTTAATAACTGTTTTTTTTTTTTTTTGAGCTCTCTGTTTCATCATGATTTCAGAACAAGAGACTCCATGTAATCCTAAGTGGGCTCTGATCTAACTGTATTATTAAAGGTGCACTAAGATCTCTAGTAGGTTGATTCCTGGACCCACAGAAGCTGACATCTTGCTATGACATCCAAGACAAATAGTAAACTGTTTGAAATAGTTAGCTAGCAGGTGTGCATGTATGTGTATGCGTACGTCCCCTATTTTTCTGCTCAACACTGTATTTTTAAAAAATTACCCAACTTGAGGGGCCAGCAGATGGCATAATAGTTACATCGCTGGACTCCCACATTGTCAGCCGTGGTTCAAGTCCTAGATCTGGCAGCTTAAAACACTGGGCGTGTGTAAACATGTGCCCAAAATCCCAAGAGGAGAATGGAGGAGAAGGGATTACAGTGTGCCCATGTGCCCTGGGGAGTGATTTCTTGCTGTCTCTCTGGTGCATGTACACACTCTATAGCAAAAATGTCTCTCTCTAAAAATAAAGTTGCTGAACTTTTTCTAATTGTTTATTTTTTATTTTTTTTGGAGAGGATTTTGCTATAGGGCACATACGCTCGCCAGACAGAGAGAGACAGAGAGATAGAAAGCAAGAAATTATCCCCTGGGGGGATGGCCACGCCACAACCCCTTCTCCTCCATTCTCCTCTCGGGATCCTGGGCATGCACACACACGTGCCCGGCGTGAGTTTAAGCCACTGGGTCTGGGACTTGAACTGAGGTCGACTACGTGGGAGTCCAGCAACCTAGCCATTATGCTAACCGCTGGTCCCCTTTTTTCTAATTATACTAGATGGTCAGATACCCCCAAAGCACTGAATGATAGTTTTTCAACTCCCTGTGGATTTTCTTTTGAATGAAGGGATAATCCTTTGGAGAAGAAGCCAGGGAGAAAGTTCATAGCGGGGCTATTCTGAAGCCATTAATAATTCTATGACTGACTTCAGGTCACAGTGCTGAATGGCACTGTCTGTGATGTGGACCCATAGGCACTACTGCACAACTGGACAGGCCTTCGGGGTTGAACTATTATTTCTTAGGGAAAGCCTGTTTGTGTTTGTATCAGGACTACATAGCGTGTTATGATTTTACCTTCCTGAATAAAATGCGGGCTGCTTCACTGGGCTGACCACAAGCACTTGTATAGACTTCACAGTGACGTCCCTGCTGTGAAATCACTTGGGGGAGTTGGTTCCTTCATGAGTTTTTTGTTTCTCTCTTCCTATACCTTCTCTGTTGCTCACCTCACTTCCCTCTGAAGACTGTAAGTGTGAAGCTGAGCTTCTGATGCCTTGAGGAAGAGTGCTCTCCCTTTTTCTATACATATGAAGTGGCTTCTTTTTCTGTTTATATCTTCATGTGAACATTCTGGATGGTAAAAATGACAGATTATTGGCTCAGTCACAATTTGCCTTACACAGATAACCTTACTGCCAATTTTATTAAAAAAAAAAAAAAAGATGTCTTCCTTCATGGAAAAAATAAGCATATCTTTGTTGTGGTTAGAAAAAACATGCCCCAAAACCATTTCGTGAAACAAAATCTTTGCTAAAAGCAGTTGCACCCAATTTCCACTGTGAGTCCCCAGGTACATTTAGCTGACCTCTTGCCCGGTCCTCTCCTCCTGTAAACAATCATTTCACAGGATTTCATATAGGACTCCAATGTGAGTGAGTACTTTTGAAGTAGAAAGCTAATGATAAATGATAATAATCTTACATGGTGCTTTCTGTTCTGTCCTACACCCTGAGTGGGCCAGGGATTGCTGGAGGACGAGGAGGTACTGCACACAGTGTATTTGCACATTATTTCATCCTGAACAGGATTAACTAATACAATCTTATTCAAGCTCTCTCTCTTCCTTTTTTCCCCAATGCTCTGATAACTTTCTAAGACCCCAGGGGAGAATATAGTAGAAAAATGAAAAATTTTAATTCAGGTAGTTTGTTCTCATTTTTTGTGCTTATTTAACAACAATCTGTTGAAAAGTTTTTTTTTTTTTAATCACAAAATACAAGTGACTAAAGAAGGAAAGTTAATTAAATTTCTATACTATCTAAACAGTTTTAGGGGGAAGACTAAATAGCTTAGCTATGATAAATGGGGGAACGGGTGAATAGTAATTAGTTATTTTGTCTGTCTTCTTCAAAGATGAATTTGATTTAGATAGAAAAATGTTAGCATTCCTTACCAAATTTCAGATTTCCTAAGGTAACTTTTACTTTGTAATTTTATTGTACAAGTAATATGACTTTTATCATTGTGGCGATATGCTATGCTTAAACAGACTGCAGTATTTAAGTATAAGTGACCACCACACATTGTGATTTAATTACTTATTCTAGTTCTCTTAAATGTAGGCAGAAACTTGAACTAAAAAAAAAATTATTCTCAAAGTTTTAAAGGTAGTTTTCTTTTCTGAAAAGTTAATCATCTTGGAATTAATAAAGAAAAGACGTTAAAAATGTTATTCTGGCTTCTATAGCATTAAAGAAAGCACACTTGAGGGACCAGCAGTTAGCGTAATGTCTATGTTGCTGGACTCCCACGTAGTCGACCGCGGCTCGCATTCCCGACCCAGTGGATTAAAACTCACGCTGGATGCGTGTGCGTGTGTGCCCCAGATGCTGAGAGGAGAATGGAAGAGAAGGGATTGCAGCATGGCCATTCTCCCTGGGGGTGATTTCTCGCTTTCTGTCTCTCTGTCTCTCTCTCTCTGTCTGGCGAGCGCAGGCGCCGTATAGCAAAAAACCCTCTCAAAAAAAAAAAAAAAAATGAAAAGCACACTTGATGAAAGACTTTAGAGTTTGTGTTTTTACCCATTTTTCAGCCTACTTTGTTACGTCAATTTAGGAATAGACTAAGAGGCTATTTAGAATGAAAGCAGTGTCTAGCTTTAGATGGCAGTCATTGTATGTATCTTGTAAATTACAGTACTTTTCATCTTGGGTATACAATGCGAAGTTAATACGCTCCTGGCATGGGGCAGCAGGTGGTGGGGTTGTGAAGGCACTGGATTCTGACATGGTTGACCACAGTTCAAGTCCTGGACCTGGTGGCTTGAAAATCATGCCGGGCATGTGTGTAAGGTGCAAGCATCTCCAAAATCCCAGGAGAAGGATAGAGGAGAAGATAATGTGTTGTGACCATCTCCCCTGAGGGTGATAAATCAGTTTTCCTCTCACTATTTCTTTGTCAGTATGAGCTGACTGATGCATTAGAGAGAGATGCAGCGGGCCTGTGAAAACAATGTTCTGCTTGAGGCTCTCCAGAGTGTTAGGTATACAGTACATGACTCTGGTTGGTGGTGTGTTTCTTTAAAGCACTAAAGCTTTTAAAAGATTTGAGAGTTATGATGTCATTAATTAATAACTGTCTGCATGCTAATCAATAACATAGGTACACACTGTAAGGGTTATAAGCATGATGGCTTTTTAATGGCTCATGTATAAATGTTAATTGATTTAAAACAAAGGGAAATTTCTGTCTATTGGGTCAATAGTTTATGGATTATGACTACCTTTTAGTTTAAGACTGCTAACGAATGCTCTTTCCTTACCCCTCCCAGTCCTTGGCTTGCTTTTCTGTTTTTTAATCTGAAATGTCTGTAGACATTAGACTGATTATTGGTACTGGAATCCAATAACACTTGTAAAGCCTGCAAAACTTCTATAAGATGCCACACCAGTGCTTCTTAGCATTTATCCTACAGCATGGATGATATACAAGTCTGTGGAAAGTTCTTTGTTTATCTCTTTCATAATAATGTATTTGTGTCAAAGATATATGTCATACAAACATGAAGTCTATGGTATGTTACCAAGGGTTTCACGTTTGCATTACTTTATGCTTAATGCAAGCAAAGAAATGTTAAGAGTGGCTGTGTTATCAGCCAGTATGAGTGACCTAAAAGATAACTAGATTTGGAGTAAAAAATATCTAGAACAGTTTGAACATGAGAAACAAAAACTGGCAGATGGAATTTTACCTAGGAGACTCTTACAGGCAAGCACAGCAGTGGAATTATGAAGACTTAGGACCTGGTTATTGTGATTCAGTTTGTGCTTAATAGAAAAGGGGTATGCAGTTCATTCTTTATCCTTCCAGAAGGCAGTTCTCACTTCGTCTCCCCCTTCAATTGTCATGTTGGCATTTATTTTTTGCGGGGGTTCTGTTTTATTGCTCCATTCTTAGAGATCTGCTTTGGAATGGTGCCAGTTATCTTTTCTTCACTTGGGTGAATTTTACATCAAATACTGATTTATTATTTGAGGAAACAGAAATTTCTGGAATAGTACTCTTGTCAGCTTTTATATGAGTGTGCACAAGAATCTTGTGAATAACATTAATCCTTTGCCCAGCAGATTCCCGATGCTCCCCCAATTCTCATTCCTCAGAGAAACACTTCCCATTCTCTTAGATGCATTTGCTTTCTTGGTGTTCGTCCACACCTTTAAAATAACTTGCTTATTCTGCAGACTCCTCATTTTTCTGTTTCAGGTATTATCTACTGATTTCTTTGTATGGAAGATAGGAATTAAAAATTTGATATTTTCTTTTTAACAAACTTCCTAGAAAGTATCGTCAATTATGAATTTAAAAAGGATCTAAGAAGAACCCTTCTTACAAAGTTTCAATGTTTACACTTCTCTCCTTGTTTTTTGTTTGTTTGTTTGTTTTTCCCTTGTATATGTGTGTTTTATTTGCTAGAGTGTATATGTACTTGCCAGAAACAGGAGAGAGGGGTGGAGGGGGAAAGCAACTCCCAATAGGGTGTGGCCATGTTGTAACTCTCTTCCCCTCTATTTGCCCATCCTGTTAGGATTTGGGGCACACATGCAAATGCACTTGATATGTTTGTCAAGCTACTGGACCAGTATTCAAACTATTGTTGGCCATGTGGGGTCCAGCTCCCTTAACCACTAGGCCATGGGGCCAGCCCATCTCCTTATTACTGATCCTTACCCAGACTTTGTATAAGAAGTAGAAATCTCTTCTTGGTATATTCAAATACCTCAGATAGTGGAATAGTAGGAAAAGTGAGGCAAGAAGTCTCTTTTCTCAGCTGTCACAGCATGTAGTGGGTGTTTGTGTGTCTGTGGCTCAGGGGTTAATTTTAAGAACGAACAGAAGAAAACTAGTGAAGGAGACTGAAAAGTTATAGGCAAAGATGAAGGAGGAAACCAGGAGAAAACAGAAATCAAAGACAGAGACTGTTATGAAAAAGAAAGTAAGTAAGTGTCAAAAGCCATAGAGAAATCGAGCAAGAGGAAGACTAAAAAACATCTTTATACGTGGCTGCCAGAGTTTTGGGATCCAAAGCCTCAATGCCCTGGGAGACAATAAATATATATATATAATTTTTTTTTTTGGAGAGGTTTTTGCTATAGGGCGCATGCGCTCGCCAGACAGACAGAGAGAGACAGAGAGACAGAAAGTGAGAAATCACTCCCCAGGGGGAGCCACAATCCCTTTCCCTCCATTCTCCTCTTGGGATCTTGGGCATGCACACACATGTGCCCAGCATGAGTTTAAGCCACCAGGTCTGGGACTCGAACTGTGGTCGACTACATGGGAGTCCAGTGACAACCATTACGCTAACTGCTGGTCCCAGACAATAAATAATTTTAAATTATTCACTTGAAGAACTTGGCTCTGAAGTAAATGAGCTAGAAAGCAGTTCAAAACTAGATAGGTATCAATGAAAGATTTACTTTTTTTTTTAAAGCATTATTGAGATAGAATAGATGTTAGCGTATTTTTAGGTGAAGGTGTAAATTAACAATTTGTAGATGGGGCTGGCCTGTGGTGTGGTGGTTAAGGTGGCAGGATCCAACATGGTCTACTGTGAGGTTTGAGTCCCAGACCCAGCAGCTTGAAAAACATTCAAAGTGTGTGTATGTGCACAAAATCCCAGGAGGAGAATGGGGGAGAAGGGAATGCAGTGTGGCCATCCTCCCTTTGGGATGATTTCTCATTTTCCTTCTCTCTAATTCTGTCTCTCTCTGGTGAGCATAACACGCATACCCTATAGCAAAATTAAAAAACAAAACAAAACAAAACAAAACTGTAGATGACCAGTAAGTTTTCCAACCATTCCTCTTTGACAATTGTATTATAGTGTAATGAGGATGATTTCCTTTATTTATATTGTATCTTACAAGATATAAGTGGATTTTAAGAGAGTTATTTTATTTTGTCTACAAACACACACACGCACACCCCCCCACACACACAAAGTTGGCAGTTCAGAGAAGCCTATGCTCACTTTGCAGTTTGAAGCTAGACTCAGATATGTCCCCTACTTTGAGGCCAGAGTCATTTTAAATCTAATTGTTTCAATCTTCCTTCCTTCCTTCCTTCCTTCCTTCCTTCCTTCCTTCTTTCCTTCTTTCTCTCTTTCTCTCTCTTTCTTCTTTCTTTCTTTCTTTCTTTCTTTCTTTCTTTCTTTCTTTCTTTCCTTTCTTTTCTCTTTCTTCTATCTTTCTTTCTCTTTCTTTCTCTTTCTTTTTTTTTTTGTTTGTTTATTTAAGGTTTTGCCATATGGCACATGTGCTTGCTGGAGAGAGACAGGGAGACACAATGAGAAGGAAAGTAAGAAATCACCCCCCCCCACACACAGGAAATGACCATGCTATAATCCCTTCTCCTCCATTCTCCTCCAGGGATTTTGGGTGCGCACACACACACATGCCTAGCCTAAAGTGATTTTCGAGCCACTTGGCCCAGGACTTAAACTGTGCTTGGTCAAGTAGGAGTCCAGCACCTTAAACACCATGCCACTTTCTGGCCCCAGCTTTTATATTTGTATATTTCTTTGTCTTTTGGTTGATTTTTGTTGTTATAAAATGCCTTTCTTCTTCTTTTATTTTTATTTTTTGCCAGTCTTATTTGTCCATCTGCCTGCTGCTTTTATTTGCTTCAAATCCACAGCTATGTCATATGTTGACTAACTTCATCACATCATAAAGCTGCTGTTACTATTCAAATTGTATACAGATCAAGACATTTTGCAATGGGAAGAGGTTTCCTTAAGCTTTGCAACTTAATTTGTGGACATATTTTTGTATGACTGTCACTGGAAACACCATTATCTTAAACAACATGTGGACTTAGAGCCATATATCCAGATAGATAACAAGATCATTTTATGTAATTGGAGTATAACCAGAATAATGATGGTGTTTCGATGCCAATCTCTACCTGCAAATCTCGCTAGAAATATATATGCTTGCTATTTTCCTGAAAATGACTGGTCAGCCAGAGCACCAAAAGTAGGTTTATTAATGGGTAGTGAAAGCCAGTGGTGATTTTCAGTTCTGAATTATCAATGCAGATATTTGGTTATGTATAGGTTTTCTGAATACAGGATGATATACTTCTCCCTCATTTATTCAGTCACTCAGTCCATAAATATTTCTCTAGGGTCTTTGATACACCAAGAGTTATGCTAGATATATCCTCACCTTATGGGCATCTCAGTCTTGTAAGAGAAACAAAGCAGTGAACATATTATTAGGATATCATATGATAAGGGCAGGATACCTTCATCATGAATATTGAGCTGTCTGATCCCAGAGGGACAATTAGCCTCAATTTTGGTAAGGAAGAGTTCAAAGAAGACTTTCTGGAGGAAGTGACCCTTGAACCTGTAGGGTGAATAAGGGAAGTGAGACAGGCAGAGGAGGAAAGAAAGAGTTCCAGGTAGAAGGAATACTATATGCATAAGAAAGCCTGGTGCACTGTAGGGGAAAGCAAGTGTGTAACATGTCAGGAGTTAAGGGTGCATATGGGAAAGGCAGCAAGAAGCCATGTTGGAGAGGTACATAGGGCCTAGATCCTTCAAGATCTTGCTTTTAAAGGTATGGGATTTTAGGAAAGCCCTGGAAATTCATAGAAAGGTTTTGAGAAGAGAAATATGTAATTTGGTGTTTTACAAACTAGTCAGGGTAAGTAGATGATGTGGTGGTTCAGGTGCTAGACTTCCACAGGGCTGACCTTGGAGAGAGTCCTGGACCTGGCAGTTTGAAAATTATGCTGGGTGTGTGTGTAAGTGTGCTCAGTCTTGAGGAAAATGGAGGAGAAGGGACTGGGCATGACCATCCCAACTGGGGAGTGATTTTTTGTCGCGCAACTGACGACTCTGGAGACGGTCTTCTCTTCAGCGCTTTATTTCCCCAGGTTCTGAATACAGGAGCTCTCCCTCCTTTCCCTTTCCCCAGGGCCTTATAAAGGGCCCCTAGCCAATCAGATCATTGTCCACGTGCACGGAAGTCAGTCCTCAAAAGAGGATTGGTTGCATGCGGTGTTCCCGTGCTCTCCACGCTCCCCACTGCCCTACTTCCTTAAAGTTGTTTACTGCTTTGAGCGCTCAGCGGGCTTCCGTTGAGCGCCATTTTGAAATAGGCTCTGAGGGCGATGGGCAGGGGCGCTCCACAATTTTTCACTTTTTTTCTCTCTCTTGCTAGCAAATGTGCCCTATAGCAAAACTATCTCTCCACAAGAAAAAAGAAAAAAAAAAAAGAAAGAAAAAAAGAAAATTGCACCAAGCACCTGTGTGTGCATGCCCAAAATCTGAGGAGACTGGAAGGGAATAGATTGTCGCATGGCCATCACCCCTGCAGGGTGATTTCTTACTTTCCCTTTCTTTGTTAAGTGCATGTGCCTATGGCAAAAACAAACAAACAAATCAAACGAACAAAACCTGGTAGGGATAATGAAAAGATTTGAAGGCAGTAAGGCCTAGGCCATGAGACCAGAAGGCCATTGAGAAGCTGTTCTGTCTGAGCTGTTGTGGTGGTAATTGGAGGAATTCTATGAGCAACAAGAATGTAGGGACACTGTTACAATGGTGCCTCTCCTTAGCCTATGAAACTGGCCATTTGGGATCTTTTGCTTACTAGGGCTTTTTCTTGACTGAACTTCTCAAATTCTCCTGTGAGGACATTAAATTTGTCCCCTTTATAAATTGTAGTGTTAGTCTTAGAGTATTATAAATCTTCAGAAGGATTAAAGAATTGAAAAAGAACCAAAACTAAACTGTGGGGTCAAGGACAAACTGAGCTATCAGAATATCCATTATTGAGTGATTTACCTCAAATGAGTGACACAGACACATCTGAATCATCCTCCTTCAAGACTATTAAGTCTTGAAGTCTAACAGAGACCTAAAGTGTACAGGATAAAGAATTAACCTTTGTGTAAAAAAGCAGAAGAGACCCAGCCACTGCACAATACTGGAGTCATATGTGAAGGTCTTAAGTTCAAATCCCAAGATTGACCTGAATATACCAGGTATTCCTTTGATCCTGGGTGATTGGAGCTAGAGGTGGGTCTGGGGCTAGGGTGGGGTGAAGTCGGGGTGTAGGATTGTGGCATAGTGAGACCCTAACAAGGGTTAAAAGACCTTGACAAGGGTACTTCTCTCCCTTTCTCCCATGAAAGAGACAAATTACTTACAAAAAAGGCAGACAAAAATAATTACTTACTGTTTTATTTTAACCAATTGTTTGGTCATTTAAAGGTTATTATACATATGTCTAAGTTCTAAGCTCTGATATATGGAAAAATAAAATAACCTTCCTAATTTGTAATTTAGATACTTTCTTGTATGATTGAAAATAGCTTTTTATAAGCTGTGTTCTCTAACATTTTTCTCTGAAAGAATACTCTTTTTTTATTAGTATAATAGCTAATTTTAATTCTATGTGACACAAACCCCCTTAGCTTTATATGGTATTTTATATAGTAATGTTTATTTCCTATACAAACTCTCTAGAATGTTTTATCTGTTTTATATCCCATTGAATTCTCCCTGAAACTGCACTAGTTTACAATAATTTTATTACTTTATTAATTAAACGTTTTCCAACAAGCTAGCTATGGCATTTCTTATCATCAAGGGTTCCATTAGTTTTTAATGGTGTGAGACAAAATTACCATTTACCCACATGCAATTTAAGAAGCATCATTAACACAGGAAAAGCACCAGGTGGGATTTCTAATAGTTACTGTTTCTCATTTTTGTTTTTATTTAAAAGGAATAACTGGTTTTGAGTTTTTTTCTTTTTTTTCCCTGCTATACTGCCAAATCTTCAATTGGATTTTATGATCGAGATAATTTAAAATAATGTTCTTCTATTTCCTTAGGCACTATTCAACAATATTTTACTTATGTGCACACAAAAAAAAACCCTACACAGTCGGATGAGAGTTGTCTGCAGACAACAGAACAAAGAAGGATCTTGTGGACTCATGCAGGGTGTTTGGCCAAGGGTTTGGCAGTGCCAGTAGTATGGCCACAGACCTGTTTCTATCATTAAAGAAACAGGAGCACTGAGACAAAAAAGACCGAAGGGTCCTGAAAAAGAGTAGTAGGACACTTGTTAGGTGAACAGTCATTTATTTGTTCCTGTAGATTATATAAGCTCTTGAAAAGAGATCATAGGTTAGATAATGCTTGCTCTCTAGTGAAGTGCAAAGTGACTATTCTTATAAAATGACAGTGAGGGAATAAGACTGGAATATTCAGGCAATGAAACTTATAACAAGATGCATACTCTCAGAAAATTAGGAAAATACAGGTATCTTACAATTCAGTGTATTGTGAAACTTGGAAGACATAGTATAGACCCTATTGCCTATGAACCCTGACTAGAAGTAGAGGTTTATTCATTTAAGTCTTTAGGAAATTGCTCATCAGGTGTGAGCAAAAGACAACACAAAACAAAACCTAGATCTATGAAAAAGGTTACTATAAAGCCAATTTGAGCCATTATTTCAAGGTTTGTCTTTATTGGAAAGTTACTGTTCTGGTAGAGCAAGAAATTGTAGAAAAAAATCAGTTTTATTAAGTCAGGGTTTGGGGAATACTTAAATTTTTTTGACATTAACTAGATCAAAATTAGTCATATTGACCAGTGTTCCAAGACAGTTTTCTTGCAAGGGTAGGATTAAATGAAAGAATACTGTACTCACATGACTTAGGAAGGGGAGATTAAAATTTCTTTCATCATTTCCTAGAATGTTTTCTCTACATTTCATTAGGCCTAAATGTTCTGTTGAAAAAAAAAAAATGAAGAAAACTCTTGGTTTGATAGCTAGTTTTCATGCCCTTCCTTTCTTATAAGTGGTTTGTAAATCAAAGGGCAGATATTTTGAACTTTAGCATGCCATAGGAGGATGCTATTCAATCCGTCTTCAAATAGAGTGATCTACTCTGAGGGAATTTTGTATGAAAGTATTAAATGTAACTCAATCAGTAAACACTTATTAAGTTACTACTCTAGATTTATCATATAATAAATTTTATATTTGGGTTGGCACACCAATTTATTTGAAAAATATTTGTTTCCTTCCCGAGGGAATTGTTGCACATATGAGTTTTAAGCAAAAAGTGGAGAGGAAAAAAGAGGAATGAAAGAAAGTCTTCTAAAAGTAAAATTTTGATAGTTAAGGAGAAATAATCTCTATTTTCAAATTACAGTATTTTATATTTAGCCAAATCTACACTTTCCTCTTACCAATCTGCGATTTGAGCTAATTTCCTGATAAATATGTCTGGATACAGAAAATATTTACAAAAGCATTATATCTGTGGATATTTTTTTCTTTGCACGATATTCATTTGCCTGATGATTTGCTTGTTAGTGTATCAATTCTGTCTTTTCATTGCTTGCAAAAGAAAATAATCCATAAAGTATTGATGAGCTTCTGTACTGTGCTTGCTACGTCATATTCCTCTACTTTGAATTTGACCTACACCTGTTATTAAATTTTAGATGAGTCACTTTGCCCATCACTTTGATTAAGAAATGCTATTTGGATAGATTTCGTTTAGCATTTGTAAATAAAAAGACGCACCCTATAAATTCTTTTCTGGAACAATGAACTATTACGTAGTTATTGGGTTAGTTGTATTCTATTTGAGCTGACACTTATTAATGTTAGATTTCAAAGGATCCAGTAAAACATTTTTGGTACTGTTGGACTCCGAGCACTTGTTCTATTTCCATTCAGTGTGCTTTTATTGTGCTTGAAGCTGACAGAAAATTGCTAGAGCCAATCACCAAAAAGTGCTTATTTTTTTATGATGTTTTATTTTCATTGCTCAACATTAACATAATGAAACTTTAGGTTTTTCTATTAAAACAATGCAGTACATGTGAAGTGTCACAATGAATGACAATATCTTGTGATATACATTTTGGCGCTTGTAAAATAAAGATTGACATTAGAGCTTCCTGGATTGGATACTCTCCAATTTTATTTAGATGCTTTATAAAAAGTGAAATCCTACTTCAGACACATGTATACACACACTTGCACACATGTACGAGTAAACAGCATTTCTAAATAGAAGAAAAGTAATAGAAAAGTAATAGAAATTTTATTAAACATTACTATTGCTATTTCTAGCCATATTATTATTCAGCATTTACTAAGCTTCTGATGTTATAAAAAACCCAGGCCTTATTAATTTTAACTGACATTTTCCATAGATTGAGATACCTTACAATATGTGATTGATGTCAGTGCACCTTTATAATGGTAGTACACGTGGCATGGGTGAGATTTTTTTTTTAGAAGAAGTGAGCCATTAAAGAAATGACCTAATATTCTTTTGTGTGGCTAGCATAAAGTTGGGGAGCTTGGGGAAAAAAATCTTGAGTGTACCTATAATGAGCTTTAACTACTACTCCTATTTTATTTTTTAATTTTTGCCATAAGGCATGTTCACTTGCTGGAGAGAGACACAGAGATAGAGAGAGAGGAGAAATCACCCCCATCCCACATCACCAAGGAGTATAGCCACACTGTAATCCATTCTCCTCTTGAGTTTTTTATTTTGAATAATTTTTACTAAAGTGGCACATAATTAAGATATAATAATGGCTATATGATTAGGTGGGAAGAGACATATCATGGACATTCAAAATGGAAATCCAAACTGTGGAATTCACATGTAATGATGAATAAGTGGTGGATGTCAAAGGTCTAATTCTCTGGCAACTGCAAGAGGAACAGAAGACAGAAAATTCAGAAGGATGAGAACCTTTGTCATTTGCTGTCGTGCATCACGTTCTTTGTTCTGTGTGCATAGGCTAGAAACCTGAGCATATATTCCCAGTGGACGATTCAGGCTGGACACAATCTAGAGAAAGAAAAGCCAAAGTGGTTTGGACAGTAAAAGCTTTGGAAACAGACACCTTCCATTTTCTGTCTGTCCTACAAAATCTTCTTTCCAAGAGATCCTGGACAAGTCACTCCACCTCTCAGACTTGGAGTGAAGCCTGCAAACAGAAAACCAAGATTAAACTGTTAGAAAGTACAAATGTGACAAAGAGGCAAACATTCTTTTCTTTTTTTCTTTTAAGGTTTTTGTCATAGGATGCATGAACTCCCTGGAGAAAGATAGAGAGAGGGGAAGTGAGAAATCAACCCCTGGGGGATGGCCAAACTGCAATCCCTTGTCCTCCATTCTCCTCCTGACATTTTAGGCATGCACACACACACACACCCAGCATGATTTTCAAGGACCCGAGTCTAGGACTCAAACTGTGGTCAACCATGTGAGAGTTCAGCACCTTAACCACCATGCAATCTGCTGGCCCCACAACAAACATTCTTTCTGCAGTGCCTGGCATACAGTGCTAGTTGATGAATGGTTAGTTTCCACACCTCATGTTTGTATTGCTTCTACTCCCAGCAAAGACACAAGGACCTAATAAGGTGCTTGGTTACTGACATATGTGTATTTATTAACTATAATTAAGTAACTGGGATTTTGATAATTGAGTGTACTGTTTTTTGAAATAACAGGTGACATTTACTGAGCATTTATTAAATGCCTGGCATAGTGCTAAGCATGTATACCTCGATGTCCATGTACACACGCAATCTCATTTTGTTCTCCACAAACATCTATTATCACCATGTTAAATTGAGGAAATGGAAGACAGGGAGATTAAATCCCTTGTCCAACATCTCTCTCATGAAATAATAGAAGTGGGATTCAATACCAGGTAGTTTCCAGAGCCCATATATTTAAGCACTAGGAAAAAGAAACAAAACCTGGAGATTGAATGTTAAATAAACAAATAATTCATTTCAACAATTAGTCACAAAAAGCCTAGGGCACTGAAAAAGATCAGTCAACAACAGAAGGTAAAAATAAGCAGAGAAAGTGATACTTGGTGCTTTAGAATGAAAGATAATCTTCAGAAGATGAATGAACAGGAGAGATTTTTATAATTTTTAACACATTTTTAATTTCTATGATTAATAGCTGTTAAAATTTCTCTTCCCTGAGGCTCAATTTTTTGAGATGAAAATGAGCTTGTTGGACAAAATGAACTCCAAGGTTCTGTCACTGGTTCTAGTCTCCATTTTCTGTGTGAGTTCTTATTAGTTATAAATAACACTTTCCAACTTTCCATGAATTGCTTAGAGAAGATACCAGCTTGCATTTGGTCACTTGTAGTTACAGCTTACAGTTGTAAACCGGTGACGGACTCCATTACCTAGTATCCATTTATCAAGATGTTAAGAGGAATTTGGTGATGGTTGAGAGAGAAAGAAACTGATAAACCTGGATACCAAGAAGATGTCTCAGTAGTAGTGTAAGCAAATATCAATATACTTATGTCTGCAGAATTTTCTCTCACACCAAAGTCTTCTGTGAATATCCAACGAAGAAATATGTATAAATAGAATCTTGTTATATTTAACATTTTAAGCCAGCATTCTAACATTTCCCCTTAAACATGTATTTAGTACTACTGAGAATGAAGGATGGGATAAAGTAGAGCTTTTAGTCCCAACTGAATGATTGGGTTAATTTTCTGTCCAGAAAAAGTATGGTAACCAAAATCTTGTCCACTGAGCAGTCTATTTTTTTTTTTCTCACCTTAATAGCAGCCTCAGAAATGAGGCATCTTATTTTGTCTGCATGAGTCACGCCATATGAGATGAAGACTCAGTTATGAACCAATGAATGAAGAGCCTGGAGTTGGGAGCTGGAAGACCATGATCAGGTAGGTGAAATGCAGTTGAATGAACTGTTGATCAGACAACTTGGTTTCAAGATCTGGTTGTAGACTTCAAAATCTCCTTTAAAACCAAGCCTTCTTCTCCCAGCATGGTGGTCATTTCTGACATGTGTTATGAGGTACCACAAAGTATCATTGGACTGTTCTGAGGAGTGAAATGATGTCATGGAAGCTCTTTGTAAACTGTAAATCACAGATATGAAATGGTTCTGTGGCTGGCCTCATTGTGAAAGGGCTTAGTTGAAGGTGTTCTTACACAATGATATAGGTGTCTCCAAAATACAATCTGCATAAAAGCGTGATAGGTGTTCACAAAAATCCATGGGCATGAGTAACAAAACAGAATGTACGTAAAATGACGTTAAAGAAGAAAGCTAGCGATGACGTCAGCCAAGGTAAATTTCTACTAGGGTATCTTAACATTTTAATAGCTTGAAAGTGTGAAGAATAAACTGGTTAATGGCATTTTGGAAAATAGAAACTTAGGAAATACAATTACTCAGAAAACGCTGGCCATTTTAAATACCTGAAATTTTTAATGCATGTTTAAAACTACATACTTATCCAAATTGCCATGAATATTGCTTTCTTTATTGTAGAAATTATCCTAGAAAATTCTGGTATCTTTGTACCTCGAATAACTGTCTAAAGCACTTACATAAATGATAAATACATTAGCTTATCTCACTGGTGAATTTTACTGGTTAGGTACTTCAGCTAATATTAAGCAAAAGGTTGAAGTACCTTTTATAATAGCGGCGTTCCTCAACCCTAGCACTATTGATATTTTAGACCATATATTTCTTTGTTGGGGGGGGGCTGTCCCGTACATTACTGGATGCTTAGTGGGATTCGTGGCCTATACTCACCAGATAGCAGTAACTGACCTATACTCACCAGATGCCAGTACACTTCTCTGTTGCACAGTCAAAAAATGTCCCTAGATACTGAAAAATGTCCTTTGGGGACAAAATCATTCTTGTTCGAGAGCCCTGATCTACAGTGATGTCTACCAGCCTTCAGCTTTGATGCCTCAGAATTCCCAAAATTTTTGGATAGTAAAATTAGTTAGACATTAGTTATAATAGATAATAATGAACTATATATGAATGTCTGTGTGCTAGTAGAACATCTCTCGTCTTTACTCTTACTTTATAACACACACACTCATATACTCTCTCTCTCTCCTGTTTTGTTATGAAGATGTATAACTATCTCCATGGTTAGACAATGTACTGTTTTTAAAGAGAATTATTTATTTAATTTCATTTGCTGTTATAGTTTTTTCTTAATATGACAGAGAGAAAGAGAAAGTGAGAAGGCAAACCCCTAGGTCCAGGACCTAAACCACAGTCAGTCATGTGGAAGTCCAGTGCCTGAACCACCACATCACCTGCAGGCCCTGACAATGTGCTGCTGAGGGCTGGAACTGGATCATGTTTCCAATAATCTTTGTCTATCTTTTTCTCTTCTGGATTTGTAGTTGCTCACATTTTTATGTACTTACTGAGTTTCATTATTGTATCTTCTGAGATGATTCCCAAAGGAGATAGAAATATAGCCATACTTGGCTGTCTCACTAGTATTGAAATGATTATGTTCATGCTGAGCTCATTGTCCCTTCCATCTGAACCTACTGTGTACTTAAAAAAATTTTTTTTTTTTTTACTTTCTTAATTTCAGTTGTTTTTGCTAGCTCATCTACCAGGCATCTAGGCACATATTTTTTTTTTCTAAAGAGAGATTTTTGCTGGAGAGACAGAGAGACAGAAAGTGAGAAATCACCCCCAGGGGAGATGGCCACACCACAATCCCTTCTCCTCCATTCTCCTCTGGAGATTTTGGGTATGCATGCACATGCACCCAGCGTTGAGCTTCAAGTCACTGATCTGGGGTTCAAACTGCAGAAGACTATGTGAGTAGACTATGGGAGTCCAGTGATATAACCATTATGCCATCAACTGGTCCCACATCTAGGCATACCTCATGGTCAACTTTATCTTCTTTCTCTCCTTACTTCCTCTGCTAATTAGTTACCAACTCTTACTGTTTCTAAGTCTGTGATCTCTCTTCTGTTTCTTCTTTTCAACCAACAATCGTGTCAGGACACCTCATTTTGCCCTTCCTGTCTTCCGTGCCTTTCAGTAGGAGATGTATTTTATATTGTTGATATACCTGAAGAACCTTCACCCCAAAACATATTTTAGCTTTTAAGGACTGACATTAACTTAAGTTTCCAATCTTGCCACTGGAGCTAAAAATAGTTTCCCCTTATCTAGTTCTCCTTTAGGACTTTATCTCTTACTTCCTTCAAATACTGTCATTTGCCCTAAACCATTTATTCTTTTATGTTTTTGCTGATTTAGATTAACATTACAGAAAGAAACACAAATCCCTGTAAAATTTGAAATACATACAGGGATGAGAGAATCTACTTCTACTTAAGTACTCTGAAGTTACTGTAAAGATTATTTTAAGAACTACAATATGCAGATGGTTAAAAAATACTTTACATGGAATTCATGCATCCCTGATGTTGATACTGTTTACTTTGCTTCTTGGAATTTAACATACAGCAGACCTTCTTTACCTTCTCATCTTATGGTGAGACATGAATATGTAAATTGAGTTTCCATATTTTTAAAAACTTGTGCATAAATCTTGATCTGCATTTCACTTCAATAGGTACTAAAAATACTTGCATGGTTGTCAACTGACTCTACAAGTTCAAACTTGGAGATAACATAGAGAATGAGAGTGCTCCGGGACTATTTAGTGGCACTTAGTGCCACAGCACTGGCCCATGTATCGTAGGGGTGACCACACATGAGATTGCTGTTTGTTGTCAAGAATGCTAAAGCAGTTTCATGGGAGAAGGCCTTGGCTTGAGCCCAGGTTGGTAGTAAATGTAGGCCATTACTACTTGATGTCTGTTTGATGGCATGTGTGAAATGAGTTGGTGGTCTCAGTCCACTAATTAGAAGACAGGTGTCTACATCTCAAAACATGACATTTGACACTAACTAGCACCTTTGTTGGGAGCCTTAGCAGAGAAGCAGGGGAATGAATTTGAGGAGGGAAGAAGTTATTGTTTCCTGAGATAAAGAAGTCTTAGGGGAACAGAATAAGAAAATAATACTTACTGCTAGAACAGTATTTTCAGACAATCTAGACTTTTCTAACATCCAAAGGATATTTTTCAGGTACTTGCCCATCATCCCTCTCTTGTTTCCCTTTCTATTTTATTATCCCCTTATATTTTAGAATTGGACTTTTGGTCCTACTTCCTCCTTTCCTCAGAAAATGTACTCTGAAATGAAAGAATGTCTGCTAGACCATTGACCACATTCTTTGACCAGCTAAACCTTAGACTTCTTCATGTTTTGATTTTCTCCCTAAATTTCTGACACCTCAGTTTTCATGTATATAAAAGTGCTGAACATACTGGTTCAATTGCTGCCTGTTAATGGGTTTTTCTTCCATGGCATACTTTTGGTTGTACTAGAATATACTATTTTTACACTTTGTTGTCTGTCTTTTCCACTAAGCTCCTGGAGTAGTGAGCCCTTGCTTAATACATTTTAGCATCCCTGCAATGCTCATATTAGGTACTCAGTAAGTGAATAAAAGAAAGAAACCATGAATGAATGAAAGCATTCCGAGCCTACTGGAGACATATAGACACAGCTAGGAGTGAAGTGAGGATTAAGTATGAAAGAGTCAGATTATGAAGATGAAGTGGCAAGAATTCACAATTCTATTCTACTTGGTGCCTTTGAAATTCTCCCACTCTCATTTTGAATGGTCGCTTAGTGTTCCAATCCATGCATGCCATTTTACACAATTGCTTTGTAATCGGCATAATTGAGCTTTCTAAGTGAAGAGCCTGCTCCGATGTATGTTTAGAAGGGGAATTTCTGTTAGAGTTTATAAGCTCACCACTGCTAAATGCAATGTTTTCATTTCATGTGAATTAATAATTTAATGAATACCATTTAAATAATTTTAAACAATAAATTATTTAGACAAAGGGAGGAATTTTATGAATATGAAAAACCATGACTATATTTTGGTACTGCAAATAAATACTTTAGAATTGTCTTACTCATATATAGTAGAACTGGGTAAATGTTTCCAAGTGTTTTGTTAATTTTAAAAATGTAGTTTATGATGAAAAATTTAAAGGTACTATATTTTCAAATTATAAACCAAAAATAACTATCAAAATATCTGAATGGGGACCTTATTTTGATTATTAAATTGAGTAAATTACTTATGTTTAAAATAGGGCTATTAAATGTAGGAAATGAGTATGTTGACAAAATATATAATAAATAAAGTCCATAAATCTAATAAAATTTTAAAATTCTAAAATTATTTGAAATTGTTGACTAGTAAATGCTTTCTCATTCTCAATATCTATTTCTGTGAATGAATTTTGACTAGGATATGTGCCTGTGACTTTTTTTTTTTTTGAGGAAAAGAGTATCACCAGAATATTGAACAGAAACAACTTCACAAATGTGATGATTTTAAGGTTGAAATTTGCTGAGAAATTTCCTTAATTCAATGTTTCATGTTTGTTGTGAATGTTAGAGTGCCAGATAAACAGCAAATCTTTACAAATCTTTTTAGTGTTGGAACCAAGCAAGTCTTGTGCTAGGTTTCAGGAGTTTGCTATATGTTATTGGGAATCATTGCAGTGTATTTATTAAAGGCAAGGTAAATTCAGACGCTCAGGTTTGTGATGTAGGACTGCAAACATTTGAGATCCAGGTAAACTCATTTAGATATTACAATCTTTAAGAGCGAACAAGAAACACAGAGGTGCCCTCACACTAATTCATTCTTTAACTTTATAAGTAATTTTACATAGTTTGAATTTTTAAAGTATGAGCTAAATGGTACATGTCAGGCAGGATTATTACCAAGATTATAGTTTAGTGCAGGGTTCACATGCATATTAGTGCTGTTTGGTAATTCAGATCAGTTTTCTATCAGCCAGTTTCCGCTAAGCACTTACCAAAAATTATTTTCAGTAAAGCATATGATCTTGCAGACCCAACATAGAATTTCTATTAACAATAATCAATTTGTAAGCTGATCAATGTGGCATTCACTATCTAAGGCATCTCAATATGTTGTTATGCTTTCATGTCTCCTGATATCACTCCTAGAAGACTCCTTGAATGTATTTCCTTAATGCTCATTGCAATAGTCTCTAGAAAGCATAGTTCATAGAATGGTTTTAAATTTCATCCCTTAATTCAGTTTATGGGGGCTCACCTTCAAAGTTTTCATGTTCCCTTAAGACATATTTGTGCTCGCCTTTCTTTTTGATGGAGTTGTAATTAGTCCTGGGGAGCAGTTGTTTCTAATTAGCCAGGAAGAGAAAATCACAACTGAAGTTTTATAACAAATCATTAGGCATTCTGATATCAGACCATCATATTATGAATTTCTGTGATAAAAAGCCATTAAAAATTTTGAAAAACAATTTTGCCTATTCTTAACTATTTGTGAGTATTGCATTTTTCTGTTTGTTGGTATTTCTTAAGAAGACAAATATCTTGTTCTGAGTTGCCCAGAGGAATAGAATGCACTTACACACCATTTTGTTGTAACTCATTTTATATCACACAAACAATAAAATTGCAAAATACCCATTCTAACACTATGACTTGCACAAATGGTCACAGCAATAATTTAGTTTAAGTGAATATATTTTAAAATAAATCCAAGCCCTCTTTTGAAAAGACAAAGAAAGTGACTATTTTAATGGAATCAGTATCTGCTTTTGTCTCTCACAGATGATGACTTCATGTTATACCTTTAAACAGTGGTGGTCTCTGTGTCTGTTATTTTTTAAAAAATAAATGGCTTATAATTTTTAAACTTTCTGATTATAATATTTAGAATTCAGATTTTTTCCGTGTGATTCTCTTTCTGTATGACAAATAGTTTGTTATAGATATCCAACTAGTAAAAATGGGCTAAGACTTATCTTTTTTATCACAGACTCTTCAAGAAGAAGAGAAATAAAAACTCCTGTGTAGTATGAAATATCTTTTGATAAGATATTGCAGGATACATAGAGATCACCTTTAGGTTACGCACACATACACACACACACACACACACACACAGACACACACAGATATAAACCATACATGTACTTTGTAGCTTACATGGATACAAATCTAGATCTAAAAGGTGATCCTTCAGCATTTAAAATAACTCAGTTAAAGCTAGAAAGGAAAGTTAATGTTTCCTTGACCTGAGATGTCAGTTCTGACTCTTATGGTACAAAAAACCCCCCAGCATTATAGAATGAAAATGTATCAGTAAATTTTATCAGTAGTATGCATTTTTTATGTTCTTTTTCCAAGGAGAAACTAAACAACCTTTGGTTGAAGACAATGAATGAATTCTGTACATTTAAAAGAACACTGTACAACTAGGTTAAATAATTCCTGTGCTATTTGGGAACCAGATAAAAAGTTTTTATGCTGCCCTTATTAAGTGTGCATTTACGTGTCTCCTTTCATATGTTGTATTTGTGTGCCTGGGAAGGGAGTGAAAAATAGAGTGGAGGGAGTTGTCAATCAGTCGTTTCTGCAATATGCTTATATGATTAAAAAAATGTATGTAGGATGTTATGCTGTTGTTTTTCAGATATATTTTCTCTCCAGATGCAACAAAAAAGTTTGCTTGGTGTCTAATGAAGCAATGCTGCTTCTTCAGATTTGAAGGAGAACTCAAAAAGTTAGTTTTTTTTTTTATTCTTCTTCATTTAAGTATTATTTTTTAATTGCAGCGTATTAAACATAAAATCTGGTACAATCTTTAAAAATAAATAGGACCTAACTATAAATGGGCCCTGTTGTGTTTTTATCTTTGACAAGCAAGTAATTGCTTCTCAAATTTATCAGTTTGTTTATGCAAAAACCATTTACCAAGCCTAGCTCAAAAGCATCAATTTCATCATTATCATCTTATTAATTTAGCCAAGCTATAACACAGCTGATTATTCCTGAGTAATATCCTCTGCAGCACATCATGTGTGGCAAAACCATCTGTACAGTACCTATTTAATAAATAAACCCTCGGCTAAATGTCTCTGTTTATTGAGAACTAATGTTTATAGAAAATATAATGGAACTCAATAAATAACTCAGCTTCATCAACCTGCATATGAATCAGTGCGAAGAACGCTGACATCATCACCTTTCAAGTACCAGAGAAAGCAAAATTACCCAAAAGAGCTATAGAGTCAATATTAAGGCATTAAAACTGCAATGAAGGCATATTAATGCTTAAAACTTCATTGTTGGCAGTGGAATTGGCACAATGGACATATTTTATAACTCTAGGAATACTTAGGCTTTATGGCTGCTTCTTTGTTGACTGCCTTGCACTTAATGTAGTTTTCCACTTTAAATAAAAAAAACCCTCAAGATCTTTAAAAAAAAAAAAAAACAAGAAAATTGCTGATTCCAAGCATTCATTTTTAAAATAATGCAAACTGCTGATTCCAATTGTTCAGATTTAAGGGGGGGGGGAGCCAACTTCTTTAACTCCATGCTTCCTGAATTTGTATGAGTAGCAACTAGATATTTTGAGGCACAGGCTTAAAAATAAAAATCACAAGTTATTTTTTTCTTTTTAAAAAGAGATTATTCTGAGTGACATCTTTAGTACCAAGAATGTGAGGATCATTGAATCATTTTGCAAAGAAAGGCCCACTTTGCATGTTTTGAAGCATACTAATATCCGTGCGTCATATTTAAAAGTGTACGATTGTTTTACTCCTCATATTGACTCTCATCACTAGAATATTTTAAAAATTTATATTAATAACTTGAATTTTTATGATAGTGTGAAGCCAGTGAGCCAAAGAAAATTGCTTCAAAACAAAGAGAAGAAAATCGATCCATTTCTTACAAATTGTTTTAAAAGTCTATTTGCCAACACTTTGTTTTCTAAAAATAAAAGTTCAGTGAGAAAAGAAAAAATTGTCTTTATTTATGTTCAACAAATGACTCTTACTGATCTTTGAATACTGCTCTGCTTTCAAGCATCAATATGGACCACTTATACCTGGGAGACTCCTTGTCATGTAGCTTAAAATCCTCACTTCTACCCACAGGACTTTTACCATGGCCCAACCCTGATGTAATTTAAAATCAAGGGAATAGCAGACACAGACCTGTTGCTAAGGGCATATGGGCTCATTCTTTAGACCTTGCTTCTTTTCACCCAGCACTGAGACCCACCTGGCTTACTCTTTTCCAGATAAAGGCATGTGTGTTCATATCTTGCAGATGTCTTTCCAGGGCCATGAGATCTTTGTAAACTTGGAATGTCAGGGCAGAGGGCTGCTGATATCCCTTTCAAATGATGATCAGAAAGCAAAGTGGGTTGTATGCCTGTTGTTGTCATTCACAATGTTTAATCCAAAGTCTCACCAGAGAAGTGGAAAAGTGTGGTAACCCAAAAAGAGTTGGGTCCTCCCATCTGTAGACATTAGTTTTCTTTCCTAGATGCTAGTTACATTATGCTAGATGTATAGTTGTATGTGTGGGTTTTGTGTGTGTGTTCCAATTTATGCAATGGACTCTGTGGTTTGCACAGAGACTACCCATTCCCCAAACTTATGAGGGCTAGGGGTAATCTTAACAGAATCCCTGTATCTGCTAAATTAGGCAAATGCCTCAAACAAAATGAATACCACATCAAAAGAGCAGAAAGATATGAATGGTGCCAGTAATTGCCTTGTGGGGCAACTCAGCTTAAACAACTTAAAGCCTGCAAATGCTGCACCCAAACTACCCAGAAGAATAGCTTTGTGTGAGGTTTAAATTGCAATGTAGGAAGCCAACATCTCTAAAACTCCTGTTTGGGAGCCAGAGCACATACTGTGCCTCTGACATGGGTCTGTAAGTAAACCTGAGTCTGGCATATCAGCAGTTTTGAATAGCTTGAGTTTGGTGACTTCCCACATCTTCTGTCACAATCAGGCCCAGGTCAGCAAAAAAACACGTACTTCACTAACTGGATACAGGGTACGTCTATATCTATGTTGAGATGACCGGTGGTTTGAAAGAGCAAACATGAAAGAACGCTAGCAAATAAGCAAGCTGTGTGTGGTCAAGTGGCTCACACCTAGAAAATTCCTGAGGTTAAGCAAAGCAGAGTTTTATCTGTTTGTTGTGACTTTAATTCAATGATGAGCTTCCCATTGTATAGTACATAAAGTCAGTTTCATCCCACTTTTTTTTTTTTAGAGAGAATTTTCTTTTTTCTCTATACAGCACATATGCTTGCCAGAGAGACAGAGAGTGATAGAGAAACAGAAAATGAGAAATTGCCCCTTGGGGGTTGGTTACTGCATTACCTCTCTTCTTGGGATTTTAAGCATGCATGCACATGTACCCGGAGTGAGTTTTAAGCTACCAGGTCTGGGACTCAAACTGTGGTCAAACACATGTGAGTCCAGTGACATAACCATTATATCATCCGCTTGTCCCAGTTTTGCCCCATTTTAAGAAATCAATTTTAGATATTTCTGATGAAGGTTGATGTCACACTTTATCATTTTGAGGTGAAAAATGAAAATATCAGTTTCAGTCATCCACTCTGAGCTGGATAGCAATGAGGCAGATATCTCACTGCTGTGCACGGCATAAAGTGAGAGTGAATCTCGTATAAAAAGAGAGTAACTCAGATGTTTTTTAGTGTATTGGCCTGACATAGCTCTTAAACAAATCTACCATGGTCTGGTCCTTATGACCAATTTTTAAAGGAATAATAAATTATCTTGTATCTGCTAAGAACCAATACCAGAACCAAAACACTGAATATGACAGACCACAATTCAGGGTCATAATGCCAAAGCCATGGATGTGAACAAAGGCCTTTCTCATAGTCAAGGCACATTTTTGGAAAAATCCAGAAGTTGGTAAATCTAAGGAATATCTGTGAAAAAATTCTGACTTGATAGAGCGGAAAAATTATAAAGTAGATGGATCAGTTTTGGCTTTCTTTTATTCTAATATCTTCACAAAGAATAAGAGAATTTCAAATTCTTGCAATAAATGCCAAGAAGAAGAAGATGGCAGTTTTAGTTGGGTAGTTTTAGTTTATTTCACAGCCAAAATATATCCATTTGCCCATTCGTCTAATGATGCCATGGATTTATCAGGTGCCTACATTGTGCCAGGCATTGTGATACTGTAATGCGCCTAAGAATATATAGTCCATGGATTATACAAATCAAAAGGTTATAGAGATAAATGCAAAATTCAACTGCAAGAGACTATGAAGGAAAATACAAGATGAAAGTGTTAAGGATTTTGAGCAAAGGAATAGCACCTTAAAATTTACACAGTAGTAAAGGAATCTCTGTACATGTAAAGAAGCGAAAAAATAATGCTATTAGATAGTAGATAGCAAGAGAAAGCTGGTGTGAGAGAAACCTGGAGAAGTTGGGGTCCCATTGTTCATTGTTTGGAGCACTTACTATTAGGTTCTGTGGTAGAATATATTTGCTGTCAACTGGTACTAAAGCATTATTTACTCCTTCAACTGATATTTTATTAAACACCTACCCAATGCAAAGAATAGGACTGGAAATCTAGTATTGATCCACAAAGACATGGTCTCTGCTCTCGTGAAACTTGTAGTCTATCAGCAAAGATAAACTGAATATAGTTGTGTAGGTGTTATAAAAGAGAGTTATGCCAGGGAAGTCATGTTGATGGTGTGAGTTGGGGGATGCTTCTCTTCAGAAGTGATAAAAGCTGACGTATGAGAGCTATAAGATGTCTACTGTGACAATGAGGCAGAAAGTGGTAGAAGGTGGTGATAAAGCAAGAAAATGTGGTTTGGTAACCCACAAAGATGTACAATAATTAAATGCAGATTAGCAATTATTAAATACACACACACTTATTTATATGTGATATAAATCTATATACAGAGAGAATGTGGGCTGGAAGACTTCCTTACTGTTTATAGCTAAAAATGAAAATGAATATTATTTTGCTCAACCCTGGGTGTGGCAGCTGCCTCTTTTACACGTCCCCTCTGAACTTGCAGGAGTACATAGGTTTTGAGGAGAGAGGATGTCTTTGTGAAATAGCTCATCGAATCATGCACAGCTTAACCTGTGTTGGATTTTCCAGGCACAG
The DNA here is from genome assembly GCF_000334495.1 of Tupaia belangeri chinensis. Taxonomy (NCBI): domain Eukaryota; kingdom Metazoa; phylum Chordata; class Mammalia; order Scandentia; family Tupaiidae; genus Tupaia; species Tupaia belangeri. The sequence goes on from NW_006159858.1 coordinate 47,924, forward strand.
GGTTCTGCAAGGGCCCCTCTTGCTCTTCTCCAGGGTTCTATGGTCACTATGAATGCTAAGGACTGAGTCCTTGCTCTTTTCTGATGAGCTTTCTTTTGTCCTTGAATCCCAATTAAAGCAGTGTGCATCTTATGTCTGAGGTCAGGAAGTCTATGTTGGGGGCGAAATGTGACAGAATGATTCTGACTCTCTTCTTCTCTCTTGTATTACTGAGTTTTTTTTTTTTTTTTTTTACTCCCAGGTGGGAGTTAAAAAATGATTATGATAAATAATTTTTGAGAGGTATTTGCTGTAGGGTGCGTGTACTTGCCAGAGAAACAGAGAGACAGAAAGCGAGAAATCACCCCTCCCCCAGGTGATGGCCACACCACGATCCCTTCTCCTCCATTCTCTCGGGATCTTGGGCACACACGCACATGTGCCCGGCCTGAGTTCAAGCCACCAGGCCTGGTACTCAAACTGTGGTTGACTGCATGGGAACTACTGATCTCAATTTTTAAAATTGTGAGTTTTGCTATAGGGTGCGTGTATTCACCAAGGGCAGGGGTAAGGGGGAGAGATAGCGAAAAATCACCTCCCAGGGGTTATGCCCATACCAGAATCCCTTCTCGTCCATTCTCCTCTAGGGATGTTGGGCCTGCACGCACACATGTCTGGCATGAGTTTTAAGCCAAGACTCAAACTGTGGTCAACTACATGGGAGTCCAGTGAAGTAACCATTATGCTATCTGCTGGTCCCAGACTTTAGGTATTTCTAATGAGAGATGACATTAGGCCTTTATAACTTCCAGGAGCTTCCATTTCTCTGCAGTATTCTGACAAGGAGTAAATTGCTCTGAAACTCTCTAGAATCTCCTAACCTCCTGGGTTATAGCTCAGTTTTATACTATGGTGAGACCAAAAGCAGTGGCCACAGAAAGAAATGCTGAAATAGTTGAAAGTCATCCAATACTGCAGAATAGTAAGCACTTTGTGTATGGCATGACTTAGACACTACTGTACAAAATGATCCTGTGCCTTATAGCATTCTTTTAAAGGGAATAACCCTGTATTTCACCTATGGACATGTTAGGGCCTAAAATGTCACACTGTCCTGTACCTGTGTCTTAATATGTTATATCCATTTTCTCTCCTTTCCAGTGATTATACAGAAAGGGATGGTTATATCGAAGCATATATTAAGTTGGCTGTGGCTCAGGAAATCAAAACCCTTGAAAAAGTACTCTTTTAAAAATGTATTTAATACAATTTCTTTCACATTCAAGACACCTTGAAAGCTATTTACTACCTTTTTAAAAAAGTTCCTTTGATTTTTTTTTTTCATGAGAGAGAGAGAGAGATAAGCACCCTCAACAGGATCTCATACCCTGCTTCTCTAGCCTTCCCAGCCTGCCAGGGTCACAGGTATGCTCCAAGTACAGGTACACTGGGAAAACAAAACCACCGTCTTCCATATGGATCCAGCTTTGCTTGAGCAGTATGTTACCGCTACCCTCCTTCCTAGTTCTAATTACCACTTTTAAAAAGTTTTCCACTCATTCTGGTGTTCATTATGCTGAGGTGATATGGATGCCATTTTTCTTATAGAAAGGACATATTGATAATAAGATTTACATATATTTTCTTGCCTTTTTTAGGGGGTGAAAGTATAGTGTAGTTTAGTCCAAACAGGTATTTCCTACTTAATACATTTTAAATTATTTGTGTTTATTTTAACCTCTTTCCTATCATAGTCATTCTAGCAAGATAAGTAATAGACATCCTGATGGTTCTAGCTCGTTAACAGGGAGAGACAGTCATGACTAGAGGGGGAGGGCTCAGATGACAAGGTCCATTCCTTACACGTGGTAGTCTGCCCACAGCATGAGGATAAAAGCTTGTAGAAACTAAACTGGGTCATCACTTCCTCATCATTTGGTGTCATTTTTGCCTGTTCCTCTTCTGATAAAGTATATTTTCTGAGGCCGAAGACTGATTACTCCTCCTTTACTTAAATTTTCAAACACAAAGGCAGTATCAGGTGTCATTGTTTCACCATCCGTGTAACTCAGAGTAAACTAACTGCTTCAAGATTTTGCAGTCATGATCATTCATACAAAAAGGGTAGAACTTTGCAAGTGTTCTTGTGGTTTAGAATTATAAATGAAGAAAGCAGTCTAGAATTATTACTGCTTTTTAATAGTATCTGAGTCATTTTCATTTTCTTTCTTTTTTCACTTTGTCCTTCCAGGATAAGAAAAAAAATCAACAATGGGCCTACTCATTTGGTAAATCTCACCATTTTCTTTTTTCCTTTATTTTTCAATTTTTATTTCCATCCTTTTGGATGGAACTGAGTCTAGATAATATAACTAAATGAATATGAGCAGTTTGACTTGTAATTGCCACAGGACATGAAATTACCACTTACCAGAGAGAGACAGAGAAAGAGAGAGAGGGAGAAAGCACTTCCCAATGGGGGTGTAATCATGCTGCAATCTCTCTTCCACTTCTCCATTCTGTCAGGATTCTGGGCTTGCACATGTGTGCCTGACAGTCTTCCAGCTTCAGTGGCTGGGACTTGAACTGTGGTTGGCCAGGTGCAACCCAGCTTTCCTCAACCACTAGGTTACAGGGCCAGATCTGTAGTTTGATTATTTTTTAAAAAATTATTTAGAGAATGGTTATTACCTGGTTGGTCAGAATGTCCTCATGATCATAGAGTAAGTGCTAGCCCAAAGTTAACTTAGCTGCCAAACCATAACACCTCTTTTGATCACCTACAGTTGTATAGACATAGTATTAAACTACAGATTATTAATACAAGTATCTAAAAAATAAGTGGAAACTTCATTGACTAGAGGGAAGTTCACGGTAGAGTTAGGGGATTGTTGGTGAGATTATATTACTTAATCCAGTGTGTCTTTTTAGTAATACATGTTTTACAATGCTTAATTTATTAATCAAATGAAATGCACAGATAATACCTACCTACCATGTGCATAATTTAAAAAGTTGGTAATTGTAATATATAAGAAACATAAAAAGAAATATATTATGTGCATAATCTCTAAATGCTCTGCCACCATTACACCCACTGGGGATGGCTCCTTAGTGTTGAGGTAAGGCCCTATGCTCAGGGAGCTAGAACTCGAGGCTTGGAGGTTTGTAAAGCACACACACACACACGCACGCACACACACACACACACACACACACACACAGAAAAACACAGAGCAAAAAGTCCAAAATTGTCCATTAGGTAGCAGGTTCATCCTAGTGAGAAACATTTCAAGAGAACCCCTTATTCTTGGATATGGATTCCAGGAGTCGAGGAGTTTCCAGCTGTCGGGAAGCACACCAGTTTCATTTTCCACTCCCTACCTAGTTCTAAACATGATATCTGACAGGGAGTAAGTGCTCAATAAATATTTATGAAATGAATGTTGAATAAGCAAGATAAACAACACAAAACTGAATCTTCTTCAGAAACTGAGTATTTGGTTGGAGTGGCAGGTTGGTTAAGTAATATACGAAGCAAAGTGTTAGAAACTGGATGTTTGGTGCATGCTGCAGATACTTGAAGTTGTGGGCCTGTACCCTGAGGAGTTGTGAGCAGAGAAGGGCTGCTGTGGGTCTTCTATACCAGGGCAGTGGACTTATTCTGTATTTCAGCTGTACTCTTCTCAGTGGGCCTCCATCCCAGGTGCAGATTTAGGTGCAGAGGACAGAGGTTAGGCGCTGTGCTTGTGGAGTTGCCATTCTAGGTTGTTTCTGGCTCTTTTGCATGTCAGAAGTCCTGGAGGAAAGGTTAAATGCATATCCCCAGGTCTGACCTCAGAATTCCAATCTGCATTTTAAATAATTTTTGGAGAACAATTCTTATACAAGTGGTTCAGAGGTCTCATTTTAAAGATCAGCAGATGGAGTGGACAAATTTCATGTATTCTTACTGAGTTCCTGAGAATGTTCAATATTTGGATATGGATGAGTGAATTTTGAGAATCATCTTGAAGAGCAATTTCTTATATCCATTTTATAAGTAAGGTGAATAAAAAAGCTGAGAGTGCATGTTTTAAGACGTCATGTATAGGACTAAAGGTGTTTGTAAAACAGTATTATTTTAAATTCAGATGACAATAAAAATGGTCTTGATTCTAGGTGGTGCAATTTTATTTTCTATATTTTTGCTAATAGTGCACAAAAAATGTACCAAAGATGGAAATATATTCAAGAGGAAAAAAGTGATTCTTCTATGCAAGATGATTTTTTTTCTTTCTTTTTTTGAGGGGGCAGAGGGAAAGAAGAGAGATCTTTAAATGCCTATTATAAAATTTTCTTTTCTTTGTTCTTTGATTCCCACTCCCTGCTACTTTTATAGAAGCTGTTTTGACTTAAACAGTGATGTGAAGCATAATGCAGTAAAACAAATTAATTACATCTTTCATCAGAAACTGTAAAAGCTTATTAACACCATATAATACTAAAATTATTTCTAGAGTTTTTTTTCCCCCCTTTTTTTTTATCACCTTACAATTCCTTTTTAAGAAACACCTTAGGATAAACTGAAAGTGTTTATAGTTTTTCTCATCAGGTTAATATTTTATTTTTATGTGCCTTGTCTGAAGTTTTTAACCATAGTTAAAATCATAATGTCCTCACAATTCATGTCTTTTTAGTATTATACTTCTGACATGATTTTAAATCTAGAGCACCTGCCTTGGTTAAGAAACACAGCAGCTTACTTTTCAATATACCAAAGACTAATGCAGAATTTTTTTTAAATTTTATATATTAATTTTTGAAGATGCTTTTCAAAAAGATATTGGACAGGAACAGAAGAAAAGACTTTTCAGGTTTTATTATATTTACCTAGCTCAAACTAAAGGGGAGAATGGACAGTTATTCTGGTAAATGAAGACCTACAGCTGTGGATAATTTCATTATGTCTTCCTGGGGTTGGTAGGCTTCCAGCCTGCAACTGATAAAACGCACACATGCCTCAAGCTTTCTTCTTGAGAAACAAATTAACCAAGCAAGAGAACCCTAATTTTTAAATCATAGATCATCAGCATATTCAAATTAATAACAACTTCACCAATTACAAGTCGTAAGTTAATGCCTCAGTTAATAGCTTTGTCTGCATGATGCTTAACAATGGATTTTATTAATTTTTGGGAATTAAATTTTTTCTCTTCAAAACTATTTTTTGCTATGCATATTTAGCTTTCTTTTAAAAGAGAATTTACAGAGCTCCGAAGATTATTAATTTTCTTCTTTTAAAATTAGTAATACTTTTACCTCACCTAAAGTTAACAAAATTGAGAAAACAAATGTTCCACTATTACCTTAAACGTGTGAACAATAAACAAGTTTTTAAAAATTATTCTTTGGGGTAGTCCTATGGTCTATTAAGATAAATTTAAAATGGGATTAGATGCATCTTTAGTGAAATATATTTTTACAGAAATGTTTTCACAAATAATTTCTGTGGGGGAAACTTTTGCTGAGATGTGCTACTTTGTGGGCAAAAATTCAAGTGGGTAGAGAATATGCTGAACAACTCTTGATTTTCAGTTTGTTTTTCTTGTTTTATTTTATATATGACCACTGAAAAACTACAGGACAAACTCTGATTTAATTTCCATCTAGACCCTTTCCAAGAAGATTCAGTTATGGAAGTGAACAAAGCTCACATTTTGAGAGGATCTTCTCTTTCATGTATTTACGGAGTCGACAACATTTACAAAAGTGACCCAGCACATGCTATAATCAAATACAAAAATGATTTCTGGGTAGTGTATTTCTTTTTTTTTTTTTTTTATGAGAGAGAAAGATAGAGATAGAGACACAAAGAGAGACATGCACCCCCAAAAGGGGCAATCCACCTCCTAGCCTTAGCCAGCCAGTATCACAGGCAAGTGCATACCCCTGGAGTGCAAAGAGACCTTGATAAGTGAGTCCAGGACCTTTGCACATGTCTTCAGTATCACAGGGCATTATGTTATTGGACCAGCACTGTGGTTGGCTAAAAAAAATATTTTTAAAATCAAGATGTGTGTATTTCCATAGACTTCGTGATGGTCACATAATGAAGAAGTAGTACAACTATACACATAGAGGCATACTCAGGGGACTGAACCAGAGGCGTCATGGGCAGTGGACAATTGTGAATGGGACTGACCCAATCTGAACTGATGAAGTAAAACTACATGAAGGCTCTGCCTTGTAAAATTGGCCCTTAGTTACAGCAGCCACAGCAACAGGACACGGGGGGTCCCTTCTGCCTTGTGTTGCACTGAAAGTCCAAGAAAGTTTGGCAGATAGACACTAAAGTCCTGTCCAGAGATCTAAAATCATCACCCATGGGACTTAATTCTGAATTTCCGGCCCAGACAAAACTCCGATTAAATTCAATGAATGTTTCTCATTTTAGAAAGCTGTGCATGTGCATGCTGTGTTCTTTTCTTAGATAAAAACATACCCTCAGCTCCTTCCATACAAAACGAAACCGAACACATTTAGAACACATGTAAGCCATTTCTCTATGGGAAAGGCCATTTGTGGTTAACACAGAAAGTATTTATGGTTTCACTGTTAATTGTGGTTTCTTTGTATTAGCCAAAAAAGGTAGCATTTTTCATGGTAGGAATAGTATGAAAGTAATACCCTTTCTAAAAAATGTCCACATTTTCTGGTGCATGAGGAAGCGACTGAATTTATGATGTCTTCTAAACACCAAAGGAATATATGCAACCTAAAACTGTGTTTTTAATTTGAGTAAAAGTTTGTTCAAATTGTCTTAATTGTATTTTGGTACATTTCCACAAGTTAAGACTGCATAATCAACATCATATAATATTTAAGGCTTGGGCACATTTTATTTTTTATTCTTTTTGTTATTTAGGAATATTAAAATTTCTTTCTTTTCCAATACTATTTTTGGAAATTATTCATTTCATTTTTTTTTTTAGAAATTGCTAATTTTACAAGTTGTTAATTTGTAAATGCTAATTTATTTACTCAAATCAGTAAGCAAGCTTGCCTGGTTTCTCTCATATTTTCTCTCTTTCCTTCTCATTGTTTTATTATTTTCTTCCCTTTTTTAAATTAAAAATTGAAGAATATTATAGAGCAGTAATATTTTATTTTATGTTACTAAAAGTACAGCAAATTTTAAACTGCATTTGGCAAAGATTCTATAATGCAAGCAAATTCAAAAGGTTAATTAAATATAAAAACAGCGAGATTCACTAATTTGAATGTACATTTGTTTGGCCTAGTCACTATTTTTCTTTCCTTTTTTTTTTTTTACCTTAGCAGGCATTTCCAAAAATGCTGCATTTAACATCTGACAGCATCACAGACATATTAGTAGAAGGCAAAAAGAAGAATCAATTGTGATTCTTAGGTAAATAATCAGAAGACTTAGGAAAACATATCATATCAAACAGTTTTATTTAAGTATGCTAACTTTCATTACTTACAGAAATTAATGTATTTCATAATTTAATTATTATGTAATTTAAAAAACTTTAGAAGCTATTTATGTAATATGTAATTAGATTACATCTTAATAAATTCCAAAAGAAAAACAAGTCAAGCTTTGATCCTAATTATCTTTCTTAATGTAAAAAACATTTTTTAAAAAATGAAAATGCATGAAAGTACAAGTTATAATTTCAATCACATACATTTGTGTGTATCTCAGGAATGTATGTGAAATTGAGTCTAAATGAACATTTTATGATCTTAAATGCAATTTTCCAAAGATCTGCATTTATTTAAAGATCATGTAAAAAGCTCTTAGATAAGTACTACTGTGTCCATCACCAAGCATTTATATAATTCTGGGTTTTAACTTAATAGTTATTGGTACCAGATACATTTATATATCCTAATTACACTAATATTAGCATTTACCATCTTTCCAATCAAACATTTTAAAGATTTCAGTATATATTTTGTCTACTAAAAATGGAAAATTAAACTGAAATGCTATTTCATAAGGAATTTATTATCTTTGATTAGCTAGTACACTATAAAACCTTTTGTCTCTCAAATATTATTATAATTTACTTTATGCTGTGTAAAATATTGAATATTGCATAATAATATATTTGACATGTGTATGCATAAAATTCTATATTATTTTAAAATGTATTGATAACCAAAGATATGTTTTACCTAGCTTCTTGTGATTTTATTTGGAAAATAATTAACTTTGTAGTAACATTCATAGAAAGTACTCACTTTCTGTGGAGTCTTTTTATAAAAGAATAAAACCTCAAACTAGAACTCATTTAATTTCATTTTAATAAATATATTGCATATTCTTTTATGTTACTAATAGTAGGTACAAGTCATTTCTGATTCCAGATACAATTATTTTGCATAGCAAAATAACACCTATTTCCTTTTGCCATTATTTTAATGTATATTGAAATATCAATGTGAAGTAATCAAAGATCAAAAACAGACTTTACTAATACATTGTGTTTTCTTTAGTTGTATGTAATAGACAATGATAATCAAAAAGAAAAAACATGCAAAATTTTTCTATTTCGTACTGTTCACAAATATGTAAAGATAGAAATTTATAGTGTTCACATATTTCTCATGTTTTAATGTCACATTTTCTCAGCAGAGGTTTCTTACCTTTCTTTACTGATGCCTTATGGAGAACCCTCCAACACTGCAGTGCTGTTCTTTCCTTGTCATCTGCTTGCGTTGTGCATGTCAGGCTGTAGGGGGCACTCCTCAGCTACCACAAAGAGACTTTTGTGCTAAGTTCTTTCTGAGGCTCTGAGACTTATTTAATATTCATTATTTTTATCAAGGCATTTAGTCGAAAAACAATCATAGTTCATCTTGAAAGCACATATAGCCATCATTGAGTAAAAAAAAAAAATCACTTAAGTTTTAAGGTGGGTATTTGGATTCAAGAGGATGGTAATAAAAAATTTACAAAACTGCATTGCATTTGGTTAAATTAGTACCTTTCAGAGTCCTCTTCTTTTTTTCTTCTTTTCTTTCCTTTCTTCTTATTCTTGTCTTCCTGGAGCTCAGGGTGGATTTTATAATACCCAGACTTATATCTTAAGTCTTGTCTCTGCCTCGAGGACTTCCAGAGAGCTGAATGTAGAATGATCATGATTTATGTTTGGGAAGTAGAACCACAGAGTTTTTACATAGAATTATGTACCCTACACTAAAGCTTATAAACAGCTTATCTTTAATGGGAGTGAAATATTGAATTTAGGATTGTGTGTGGCCTTCTCTGTTCCCTTCCCTCCCCTTCTTTTTTCTTCATTCACCCTATTCCCTACAGAATCTGCTTGGGTGGCAATTCTACGAGCCTCTTTCATAGCAATGACATGGTCCTCTCACATGGCTTCACCTATTCGTATCAGCTGCTGGTGCAGCTGTTTGGTCTTTTTACAGCTTTTCATGGTTACCTCTGAGAGAGCAGTAGCATTAACAAGTCTGATATGTTGGGGATTGACTTTCTTTCCACAAGCAACTTCTTCCTTTTCTCTGTCAGTTCTTCTGCCTTCTGACTGTCACTATGGCTGCCCTCTTCTCACTCTGAGTGCAGCCCCTCCACTTGGGTTGGAGAGTTCCTCACTACCTCCCACTCTGTGGAGTGGACTCTCTGGATGCTTGCTGGACGCCACTTCATGCCACTTCAGCAATTGCTTCATCTCTCTCATCTAACTTTCCCTCTTTTGTTGTAATTTTTCTTACTTTTTTATTTTTTTAATCCCACTTCTCCAACCTGTGATTGTTCCATTACTTGGTCTATACAAGGACTAAGCCCTTCAAAGAGTCGCCTTTATCTGAAGTGCCCAATTCCTTGCCTCAATTCTCCTCTCCTCTTCACTGGCTCCACTGACACTCTCTTAAGGTCACCAAAACCCCCAAGTTGCTAAATTCTCAGCCCTCATGTTGATTGGTGAAGAACAGTAGTTTTATTTTCCTCACAGGGGGTCACCCCCTCCTCCTTAAAGTATTTCTTCCACGCACGTCTAGAATGAAGACTCTGTTGTCTTGACTCACCAGAAGTTCCTACTCTGCTCCTTTGCTCTTGAATCCTGAGGGGCTCAGGCTCAGGCCTCTCTTCCTCTCTCTACAGCCACTTTTTAGGTTTTGCTCATCTTCTCTCAGTCTTTCCATGCTATCAATGCTCAGAAAAATCCCAATTTTATATTTATAACCAAAGTCACCTCCCAGAACTCCTGGCATGTTTGCTGAGCATTGCTGCTTGAATGTTCAACAGGCTTTCTCAAACCAATCTTCAGCCCAATCCCAAACAAGTAAGCATGTAAATAAAACACTTCTTCATAGTCTCCCCCATCATGGAAGAGGAAATTTTCTCAGACTCAAACCTTGCTTTATGACAATTGTCATCCAAGCTGCCGTTATTATTCATCTTGATTACAGTTTCCCTACTTCTCCCCATTCCAATATCCACCAACATCAATATAGCAGCAGTTAGCTCATTTCAGTTCTTTTCTCAAAACCCAGCAGAGGCTCTCCATTTTGGAGTAAGCTACAGTCCCATTAATGACCCACCAGCTGTATTGAATCTGGCCCCTGGGATGCCTTTTGGCTTCTTCTCCTACTTTTCCCTCTGGCTCACTTCATGCCAACTACATAGCACTTCTAAATCACTTTTCTAAGTAAGTCTCTGAGTTCCTTCATTGTTATTTTCTCTAGCTAGAATCCTCCTTCCCTAGATATCTCCAGGACTTGCTCCTTCATGTGCCCAAAATCCTTCCTCAAAGTCATCTTTGCAGTGGAGAGGACGTTTCTGATCTCCTTTTATAAAAATGGCAACCTTTCCTTAGTGGACTCTGCATGTCAAAACCCAACATTCAGGCTTTATTATTCTCAGAACACTTTGTTATCTGGCTTCCTTCTCCTCATGGAAACTGCATGTCATAACCCAACTTTCTGGTTTTATTATTTTCCATAATACTTTATAATCTGACATGCCCTATGTCTCACCTATGTATGACTCACTGTTCCCACCAATATGTGTGCTCCAAGAGACAGTCTGTTGTGTTGTGTCTGCCTTTATATCCCCAGTGTCCAGAAAGCTAATGCACATGCAGTAGGTTCTCAGTAATATTTTCTGAATGAACATACACATGTCAGTGTATCATCTGTGAAAGGATCTATGTCCAAATTTGGAACTCACTTAGGATTTGAGTTATATTCTGTCTTTCCTATTTTAAAGCTTTCTTTCTCTTTAAACAAGTTCCCCAAAGTGATGTCCTGTTATTTTGTTTTTATCTTTCGTTGTTCTACTTAATTGACTTTGGACACATTGATTTTTCTTACCTTCAATGAAGATCTGATGGGGACCAGCAGTTAGCATAATGGCTATGTCGCTGGACTCCCATGTAGTCGATCGGGGTTCAAGTCCTGGACCCGGTGGCTTAAACTCATGCTGGGCACATGTGCGTGTGTGCCCAAGATCCCGAGAAGAGAAGGGAGCAGAAGGGATTGTGGCATGGCCATCCCTCCTGGGGGTGATTTCTCGCTTTCTGTCTCCCTGTCTCTGTCTTTCTGGTGAGCGTACATACCCTATAGCAAAAACCTCTCAAAAAAAAAAAAAAGATTTGATGCAATAATTTGGTAGAAATTTCAGGACCCACTTTTTAAGACTTTTGTAGGTGAGATGGGAAATTATTGGGGTTTAGGAAGGTCAAATACCACAAGAGATTTTTACTATGGTACTATAGTTTCCAAGGATTTTTCTACTTGTGACAAAATGCTAAAGCACTCCTGATCTTTACAAATTTTCTCAATTAGAATTTTATTTTTGAGTAGAAAAATTCTGCAAGTCTTCTCATTTTACATATTTTTAGGATATTTGGTAAAAGAATTGGTCACAGGTTCTTATTTTTCCTTTTTTCTCTGCCTTCTCCAATACCCCAATGCCCTCAAGGCATTGCACAGGATCACATTTTAATATTTCGCCTACAAGAGGTGACATGTGTAAATTTGTGCATCAAATTACATGAACAAATGGTGCTACTTTGTAAACTAAGGACATGTAGAAAAAAATGAGGAGAAAGAAATCAGATTCACAAATATTACATAACTTTTCCAAGATTTTATATCGAAGAAAGTAGAGAGATTTTTTTTTTTTTTTTTTTCTGGTATAGAGCGCGTTCACTCACCAGACAGACAGAGAGAGACAGAGAGACAGAAAGCGAGAAATCACCCCCCAGGGGGGATGGTCACGCTGCAATTCCTTCTCCTCCATTCTCCTCTCGGGATCTTGAACACGCACACACACGTGCCTGGTGTGAGTTTTAAGCCACCGGGTCTGGGACGCAAACCGTGGTCGACTACGTGGGAGTCCAGCGACATAGCCATTACGCTAACTGCTGGTCCCAAGTAAGGTAGAATACTGGGGTTCAGAGCCTTTTCAGCTTGTCAAACTTGTATTTCTTCCACTGTAAAACTGTGATATTGTCATCATCATCATTTTGCAAGAGAAGGAAATTGAAGTCAATGGAAGTTAATAATTTCCCTGATGTTGAAGCTGGCTAATGCCTGGGCTACTCAGATTTTTACATATTTTTCTTCCTTATCTTATTCAGGTTTCTACCTGCTCAAATGCCATTTTGAAAGTTCTCTATAACCAAGCTATACAGATAATTCTAACTCTAGTTAGTGCACCCTTCATCTATTTAATTTTCCTTTAAAATCTGTTACCAACTATACATTGTATATCTATTTATTTGTTGTCCATATTTCCAACTTAAACTACAAACTGTGCAAGAGTCAAAATGTTGTCTAATTTTGTTGTCTATGTCTACAATGTAAGGCTACACAATAGCAGATACACTATAAATGCCAATTAAGTGAAAATGGAAAGGTGTGGAGCTGAATATGTAGGTGAAATTGGATTAATGTGGGTGAATTGGTTAAAAGATACTTTGAGTAAAAGAGAGCTAATGAATAGAAAATTCAGATAAGAAAGACTGAAGAAATGTGAGGATTTAGATCCTCCAAAAACAATCTGTGAATGCAGAAAGGAAGATTGTCTTCTTACATAGAGTGATGAAGTTCCTAAATGAAATAATGTTTTCATGTGCATCAGAGAAGATTAATAAAATTCTTAGCATTTGTTGTTTAGAAAAGCAAGTTTTCAAAGTAAAGGGATACTCAGGACCTGGAATCACGCTTTGACTACAGGATAAAGAGCAAAGACATTTTTGGCATACTTAGAAAGAAGTTTTGATTGTAGAGTTCACCTAAAGATATGCAGGCTACTAAAGAATTGAAGATATTGCTAATGTTTCATACTCAAAATAAAATGAGACATGTCTTTAAGTTTTAAAGAAGAAAATGAATAGTTCATGAGAAAGAACAGTTAGGTGGTGTGCTGTGGACACATTGTTTTGAGGATTATGGTGGTCTACTTTGTTTATGGTTGGTTTCCCCTGTGTCTGTTGAGAGTCATAGATTTGAACGAAATACATGATGGCAGGAAGCAACTTTGGATGGTGCTCATTTTACCCATTCTGAGCTTTTCTATGTTCTTTTAAATTTTCTTTTCTTTATTTTTGTTCTCCTTTCAAAAATGGTAACAATAATAATAGCAGTAATAGTAATGCTGATAATGACTTAGCTATTGAGTAATACTGTGTGCTAAGCACAAGTCTTAGCACTTCACCTAAATTTAGTTATCTCATTAACTCTGAGAGGTAGACACAATTAATGTGTGTGTATGTAGTTTTTTGTTGATGTTGTTGTTGTTTGTTTGTTTGTTTTAAGAGGCAAGGTGTCATTATGTTGCCTAGGCTGACCTCAAACTTATGTAGTCCTTCCGCTTCAGTATCCTAAGAAGCAGGGACTCTAGGCATGAACCACCACATCTGGCTAGAAGCTCATTTTACAGAATAAATAGTCATACAGGGACAATTAGTAACATGTTTTTAAAATTTTATTTATTATTAGCATTAGTAATGTGTTTTATGTCAGATGAGTGACCTAGATAAGATGACAAACCCTGGAGATAATGGCTAGAGTTCATACTCTTAACTAGTAGGTTACTTGGACTTTCTGAAAATATTCCACTTACATTGAGTTTTTAACCTTTTTGAAATACTGTTACATACACCAGTTTTCTACTTCTGACCCTGCTGTGATTTGCCACTAAAATTGCTCAGCTGCTGTACAATAACTGGGTGATATTCAGTACTAAGAAGAGTCCCTGCCTTCACTCTCTGAGCACCAGTCATTAGAAATTCTTTAAGTGATTAAGTGATTACTCTTCCTTGATTATGTGGCAATAGTGAATTAATCAGAGATCTTGGAAGAGGCAAGTTATGGGAGAAGTGTTTAATTTATTATTATTTTAAAAATAATTATTTATCTAATTTATTTATTGTGATTATTATTTTTATTTTGCTATAGTGCATGCCCATGCATGAGAGAGAGAGAGAAAACAAACCACCAGTTCAGGACTCAAACCTCAACTGACCATGTGGAAGTCCAGCATCTTAACCACCAAGTCACTGACTGGACCCAAGAAGAAGAGCATTAATTTTTGTTGATAGGATTTAGAAAGAGTTGATAGTAAGGATATATATATATATCTATGGGAACTCTAAAATCCCAGATCCTCCACATGAGGGAGGTGTGATTGAGACTCAGAGTGCCATTCTGTAGGAGCTGAGGAATTCCTGATATACTGGAGTCATTAAGGAAGGGTAGGAAAATGCAGCATTTGAAAATTAATCAGAAAAGAGAAAGATTAAATCATAGTTCGGAAATATTCAAGAATATCATTCAGATAACATGCAGATTTTAGAATTTTAAAAGAATAAATATTAAGGGGAAAATACATATAATTTATTATATCTCATCATCTGTTCATCTGATCCCATTTTACACCCTTGGGAACTGGTGAAAGAAATGAAGACAATGAATTGATCAGGGATGGCATTGCAGACATCCTGTGAGTCATTTATTTTTAACAAAATAAAAAAGATGTGGTTTGTTTATTTATTTTTATAGTTTCCTTACTTGTTTATCCCATGGAAAGAGAGAGAGGCAGACAGAGAATTAAATAGACATGCCCAACATAGTCTTCAAGTTGTGACCTATCCTTCACCTTCAAGCAGCCAGAGTTGTGGGTACATGTGCATGTAGCTGGTGTGTATAAGGAGAACCTTGGATGTGAACCCTGGATCCCCCCTCCTCCATATGGATTCAGCATCGTGGGGTATTCTTACTGCTGTGGCACCGTAGTTGGCCAGAAAAAAAAAAATTGTTTTTTCATTGGAAATAAAAAATTTAGTAGTGCTATAATTAAGTATAAATGGATGCTATTTCACATATACTGCCTTCATCTAGTCTTAAAGTCTAATTATCAAACTTGGGGATCTTTCTCTCATGTTTGGTAGTTAGTATGCACTGCCTTTGAGAACTGATATGCATAGATTTGGGTCATTTTTTGAGAGATGGGTGGGGGTAGTTGATGACCCATTTATAGATACATACTTATGACTGATAACATAATTTCTACTTTCTGCATTTGTAAATTGTATATTGTTTGGCCTATACTGGTAATTTTCCCACAAATAGGTAGCTTTCTTTTACCATGAGCCCTCCCAAGTTCTGCAGAGCCACTTAGAAATATGTAAAGACAACTGTGAAATTAACATGCTGTAAAAGGCATATAATAGTGATGCTAAACTCAAAGTTACCTTTGCCTGGCACTAAGAGCAACTTATCAATACAGATCTAACAGATCTAAATTTTCACTTGGTGAAAATTTGACTAAGAAAATTAAGCGTTTTTTTCCCCTCATATTAAGAGTAAGCATTTATGCATTCCATGCCTTTCCCATTCATTTAATACCCACAAGTCTTTATGTTGCTATTCTCAGCCTTGCCTCTTTGCCTTATTATACCATTTGTTTTTACTTGTGAATCCAATTCTTTGCCTGTTATATGACAAATGTATATCTCAGCTTCTTCATCTTCATAGCACTATAGAGTTGGGTGTACTTCTGGAGTTGATCTTGAGTTTATCCTTTGAGAATTATTTTATCTTGTTTTGACTGTAGTGTTCGCCACTAAAACACATGACTTGGCAAGCATCTGAGAGTGTCCAAGAAATTTGTGACTTCCTATACTATAGCAAGAACCCATTGTACTTGAAGGAGCACACCTGTAACCAGGGTTTTTAATCTTCATTTCACTGCTATTGATTTTGTGTGTATGTGAAGGGGAAGTTTGTTTGTTCGTTCGTTTGTTTGTTTTTTGCCTTTAGCTGCCTAAGATTGCAGACTGATTTTGGTTTTCTAGGTATTAGGGAACAATTATAGAGGTATTCTATACATGATACCATGACAGGATAATTCCAACAGTGTTGTTTTTTATTTTTCTTTGTTTTGTTATTTTTCCCCCTTTAGGAAAAAGATGTTAACTCCTATATATTGCTGTTCTCTGAAGTTCACTGTGTAAAAGAAGAGTGACTCTAATGTGGAGCTTATCTGAGTTTGGTTGGATGCCAGGGTCAAGGGATAAAGAAAAAATCATGTAGTCGATAGCCTTATCTAATATTATGTAACACTGGGATTTAGATGGGAGAAAAAAGCAGGTATGAAAAGTATACCTAGAGTAATATGGAGCAAGACAGAGAGAATACACTCATTAGGAGACAATTGTTTGTTGGGTACCATGGATCCACTTAGACTTTTGACATTTTTCCTAAGGGGAAGGATAGAATAGCAATGATGACCAAGGCTAGAAGCTAGCTTTGAAAAGGGCATCTCACATGATCTCCATTTAGGAATGCTATAACAAGCCAACAAATGAGATTTAAAATCTCAGAGCTATGAGCATGTTGAGGGAATTAGAGTTATGCAATGGAGAGATACAGAATGCATTGGAAGTAAAATCATCATTCATCCTAGACATGGGGGGGGGAACGGGGTGCTGTTTGACAGAGCCTGTATCTTCCCATGATCCAGACTGTGGGCTGAAGATGGGTTTGCCATGGTTAAAATCAGTACTCCAAGACTTGTGTTTTTAAAATGGAATAAAGACTGGTGGTTGGAAACCTCATTTCTCTTCTTTGTTACTGTTTTTGAAACATCAGGACATCAGCTTGTCTCTTGGGACTGTGCCCAGGAGGTCTAATTTTGCTGAAGGATCCAGTCAAGACTTTGGAGTTAGTTTAGTATTCTAAATTAGTTATATTTTGATTTTACTTAGATTTGTAGAAAACCTAAAAAAGTCAACATCTTAGAGAGGCAATTCCAGGTTCTTCCTACCTCCCCTAAAATTGTATTTTGGTTGTTATGTTGAACACAAAAGTAAAAAATATCCCTCTGAAAATGTTCATGCAACAAAAGCAGTTTCTCTTTGAAAACTAACTTATATTCCCTTGGACCAAATGGCATAGTTTTATTCCTAGAAACATAATAGGGAATCCCGTCTTCTGCTCAGCAATTAGAATGTTGGGATAAATCTTTATCTTCATTGTCTCCTTAGAATGTAGTCACCTGTAATACTCTATAGATGTTTTTGTTATCACCCAAGGAATAAAAGAAAACCACGATGGGGGTAGGGCGGTCAGAATTAAAGATTCTAGCTGTAACTGCAATCAGTGATGGCTGAGAACAATGCATCAGAGAATGTTGATTGGACCCATTAAATAGAAACTGGAAGTCAAAGCAGAGATGTGAGTCAGAAGAAAGATAGTGGTAAATATGAACTAGAAATGATGATAGAATGTTTTTAAAAACAATAGAACAAAGCTATAAATGGTTTATCAGACAGATGTACTCAGAACTTGACCTTACCTTGTCATCTTTCTGACAGAATAAGGACCAGTGACTTTTGCCTGTGATGTTAAGACTAATGGCTCAAAGGCTATGCAGCCCACAGCTACACACTCAGTTATGCCAGGGATAGGGGTGAGGGGTTCTGGAATGCTCTAGTTTTGATTTTGGAAAGGTTGACTGTGCTGTGAATCCTTGTACTTTCTGTAAATTACATCAGCATTCCTTAGTCCACACCATTCGGAAATATGTATTGCAAATTTAATTTGGTTAATTCACAAGTCTATTTTTTACCTGTTCAATTTAATACCATTCAAATTTGCCAACAAGTGATATGCCAGTTTCCTGCCAGACTACTCAAGGCAGAATGTGAATCATCAGTAGCTAAATGGCTTTACTTGACATTGAATAAATCTCCAATTTCCGATTTAGCAATGATGTATGTATATAACTGACCTTAATAGGAAAATAAGATCTTTCTACACTTTATCTAACTCAGGTCTTTCCATAATTCTGAACCATTGTAGACAAATGTGTGTGTCAGTATAGCTTGCTTTCTATGTATGTACATATGCACACATGAAACAAATACACATAAACTGATATATAAAACACCCACAGATATATAGACTAAAATGACATTAAATTATTAACTTGCTGTTTTATTTAATATAATTTACTTATGTGTCCCAGGGATAAACACATTTAAAATACATTTTGTTTAGTCCTTTTTAACAGCTACTTTAGGTGAGTAATATTATGCTTATTTTCAATTAATAGAAACATACCTTACAAGTTTAAATAACTTTCTCTGCAACTCTGATTCAAAGCAAATCTGTTCACACCAAAGCCCATTATCAGTTCCATTGTCTCATGGTGTTGCTTTCATTACTGTGTTCTTATTTTCACTGAAAACATGGGCTGCTTTGCTTCACTATGATAATTCATAGGAGCTGAATCTGAATGTTAAAGTAATTGCCATAAAACGCTTATCATTGCTGACCTCCATTTCTAATACCTGGAGTTGAATTGAATGGAGAAATTTTTGAAGGTAAAATTTGCATGCTAGGTTGATCTTCTAAAATGTAAATAATACCTATTAGGAATGTATGCCTGAGAATACTGAAAGTTCTGAATTCTTTCTTGATAACCACATCAAAGATTATTCTTGAGGTTTAGAGAGACAAAAATATCCCTTAGAAAAACAAACAAAAAAATTAGCAAAAATTAGTCCAAACACAAACACCACAAGAAAAACTGTAACTATATGCCCGTAAGTATATGTTAATAAATTTAGCAACAAAAATATACAGAACTTCATGATGTGACTCATTAAAAATGGATTTAACTAGATGGTGGCAGAATATGAATGCATGCACATGGTTACAGTAAATGTGCAACTCTAGCCTTTCTTTTAGACCAAGTATTAGGGAAGAAAATTGCATACTTGATGTCTAGTGGTTTGCAAAATGCTGTTTTTGTTTACAGGTTGGCCAAATGCCAGTGGCTTCAACAAAATAAGAATAGAAATTGTACATAATTTTGAAGTTATTTTAAAAGAACAGATGCAGGGCAGGTCATAGAATGTTTTTGTGACTCTTAGGGACGGAAATGGAACCAGACTGAAATTCTTGACGGATTGAGGATAATAATTTTTATTTGAATATCCCTAGAATTAATATTATGAATACCTCTTAATGCACATGTTATGGAAAATATCAGGTTATTGGAATATTTGATATAAAAAGTAATTGAGAGTGATCTAAGAGTAATTATTTGCCTAAAAGAACAGATCTGACTAGTGTGCAAACTGTTTACGATCTTGTGAAATTATAGAATTGCAACTGAAATTTATTTTGTCAATGTTTCTTGAAGGAACTGAACAAAATTCTTGTTTTTAAATTGAAAAAAGAGTAATTAAAAACTGAAGAGTTCTTTTTTAACTAGATGTAAAAGATGTTTGTTTCAATGAAGCTACAATAGGATGATGCTGACATCTAATTTTTTCCCTTTTGAACTATTAAAAATAATCTTTAATTGACACCTAATTGTTTACAAGGTAGTGTGATTTTTCAATACATGAATATATTTTCTCTTTTGAATATTTTTTCCCTTAATTCTACTTATACTGAGTTTGTGAATTTTAACTTCATACAACTTGGTCCTTAACTCATTCTAACTAGGTCTGGGAAAGACATTCCAAGTATTTGGTAATGCATGTGCATTGTACCATTGCAAGCTCTGAGATAAAGCAGTTGAAGCCTCTGAAAAGGGATGAGTCGCAAAAATTATTTACAAAAACCTGTTCCTTTGGTTTCCAGCCCATGGTATATATCAGAAAGACTAAATGAACATTTATGAAACTTAAATGGATAAGAGCTGTTCACATGGTGAACAGTCTGGTTACCAGAAGGTCTCTTACGGAGTGTTGGGATAACTTTATGTGTAGCTTAGGGCCCATACAATAGTTTACTGCCCTGGCCATTTATGGATGAGTCATTGCCTAAGTGTGTCATTCATTTCTCAGATAATCTATTTACTGTACTGGTTGACTTTCGGTGAAGATATTCGAGGGTTAAAATGTAAAATGAATTTTTATCTTTTGAAAGACTCTCCAAATGTGTTACTGCAATCTTTCTCTCTTTCTCATTTGTAACACAGTTTCTGTACCATTATCTTGTCATCCTCAACTCTTCCCACAAATAAAACGCTTAAAATTTGTATTCTTAATGGTTTGATTCCTAGTGAGACCTCTAACTATTCCGTGTACTACCTGGTTGGATCATCTTTGGTGAATGACTGATTTTTTTTTTTTTTTCGTTTTCCCTTTGAAATCTGCTTGTGTCTCTGTGGATTATCTGTTGTCAAGACAGCAAAGGGCAGGGTTGTGTTACCTGTCCAGTTCAGACCAGGCCAGAGTATTAATGACTTAATTAATTCCAGCATATTCTACCAAACCACCCACAATTGTCCTGAAATATAAATCTGATTATACTATAGCCCTTATTATAATTCCTCAGAGCCTTTAGGATAAAGTATACACTCCTTTTCTAAGGTATAAAAGTTTCCTGATCTGGCTTATTACTCTGGGCTCATCTCTGGTGGTCTGAAGAATTGGTTGTGGGAACCAGCAGTTAGCGTAATGGCTATGTCGCTGGACTCCCATGTAGTCGACCGCAGTTCGTGTCCCAGACCCGGTGGCTTAAAACTCACGCTGGGCGCGTGTGCGTGCATGCCCAAGATCCCGAGAGGAGAATGGAGGAGAAGGGATTGCAGTGTGACCATCCCCCCTGGGGGGTGATTTCTCACTTTCTGTCTCTATGTCTCTCTCTGTCTGTCTGGCGAGCGCACGTGCCCTACAGTGAAAATCTCTCAAAAAAAAA
>NW_006159858.1:69324-82303 GCF_000334495.1 Tupaia belangeri chinensis
CACGGCCTATCAAGAAAAAAATCTAAAAAAAAAAAAAAAAAAAAAAAGAATTGGTTGTAAGGCTCGGAGTTACCACTGCCACCAAAGCAACCTTCCTTGTTCCACAGGGACCTGACTTGGCTGTGAGAAGAGAACTCCCTATCACCGTGGGAGGAGAACTCTCCTTTCTCTGGGATTACTCTCAGAGACAGGCACTCATAGGAGGGCCTGACATGTCATAGCGCTTATGGAATCTTTCACTTGGTCAAAGGATTCTCCCCTTCCAAAAAGGAACACATTTGCTGAGTCTGGATGGATTCAAGTAGCATCCACAACACCTTGTCTTCAGCCATGTCTTCCCTCTGACACTTACTCTCACTAGTGGGACCAGCTAACCCTTTCAAATACTTGTCTATATGGTATTATAATTATACTATAATATCCCTATAATGCTACTATGGGAAAACTATAATCCTTGCTCAGGGTTTTGCCTACTCCTTAGGCAGTCAGCTAAGTCTAAACAGTTGTAAATTCAGTTTACTAAGTTGCTTTACCTCCTCAGAAGCTCCTCAGCCACATGTAACTCAGTGATGCAAAGCAGGGTATTGGAGAGAGGGCTGCACCTATGCTCCTTGCTTTCATAATTCCCTCTCACACAATACATTGCGTTAAACTTGTCTACTGACTTTCCCTTCCATCAAACTGAAGCTGCAAACTTTTTCAGGGACGGAATTGTATCAGATTCCTTTCCGTATTTCCAGTCTTCAGCACAATATGTAGCATAATGATAATTGTATTTGGTGGTAATGAACATAGAAGCATTAAGCTGCATTTTCATGTTAACGACCTGAGCTCTTAAAGGGCAGGGTTCAAGGTGAGGGAGACTACTTCGCTCCAGGAATGATTTATTTGTTTGCTAGTTCATTTTTCAGAATAAAGTGAAAAAATAATTTGTGTTGTACAGATTGGTTTTTAGTGGTCAAAGTGTACATAAAGTTTAGTATGTTTGTTCCTACTCTTTACACTGGACCTGCTTGGTGGAAATAAACATTTGCATTCTTGGAAACAATGTTTGCCTTAGAGTCTTCTATCTATCACTCTTTGTTGTTTTGACCATATTACGATAAGGAAATGAGCTTGACTGGATTTACCAAATCTCCCATCAGCCGACAGATCTATGTTTGATGTATATTCGATCATGAAAAGATTAAGGTGTTATGGCAGTATGTAGAGTAATTACACTTTTTAAAATATTGATTACAATAATGTCAGGAATGCATGAACTAGAAACTTAATATATATGTACACTGTGCCTTTTGTCTTCATATAAGAATTGGTTTGTCAATACTGTTACCCAAAGTGTATGTACAGTAAACTAAAAATCAGTTGACACAAACATACATAAAATTGCATAACTACATATAAATGCAAAAATAAGTTTACCTTTTAAAACATGTAGTTCCGCTTACACATGGAAAAGCATAAACAAATAGATATCATTACTTTATTGACTATAATTATTTCCAGTCAATTAGCTTATAATTCCAGATTTTTAAAATTTCACAGCATAATATGATGTGAATAAATACCTATTTTTAAGAAAGAAAGTAGCACACTAGGACATTAGTCTAAAGATATAAGCATCTCTCTATAATTTGTGTGCTGTTTTTTGTAAGCCATGTAATTTTGCCTTGATAAATAACACATGATTCAGTTGGCCTTGCTGGCTGACCACCCCAAAGATGATACCTCTAAGACTCTGTAATACTTGCAAAGGAATTGGGTCAGTGACCACAGGACAATGACTACTTCAAAGCAAATAAATAAGCAGGCCTGTGGTGGTCACAGTCCATGGAAAATGGGTAAGTCAATCTATAGATGATAGAAAGTAGAGAAGGACAGTGAGTAGGGAGGCCCTTTATGTTGCAGAATAAGTGATTTGGGAGGAGGGAGCCCTCACCTACTATGCCTGCCTTGTTTCCCACCAGAAACCACATTCTTGTATTTAAGATTTAATGATACTTATAGTCACATGTGAAGAAGAATAAGGAATCAGTTAGCTTTCCACTCAAATCCTTATTTTCTCTATTTCTTTCTTAAAGAATTATTTATTTTATTTTACTTGTTATTATTATTTTTAAATTTGATTGGAGAGAGAGAGAGAGAGAGAGAGAAAGAGAGAGAGAGAGAGAGAGAGAGAGAGAGAGAGAGAGAGAGAGAGAGAGAGAGAGAGAGAGAGAGAGAGAGAGAGAGAGAGAGAGAGAGAGAGAGAGAGAGAGAGAGAGAGAGAGAGAGAGAAAGAGAGAAAGCAAGCTGCCAGGTTTGGGACTTGAACCATGGTACGCAATGTGGGAGTCCAGCACCTTAACCACCATGCCATCTGCCGTCCTCTATTTTCTCTATTTAGAACTCTTTGGTTTTGGGCCTTAAATTCTTCATCTGAAAAATGGCATAATAATGAAATATGAGTGTTGACAGATAAAACCAGATAATGGAGGTGACCGTACCTAGAATGGTACCTGCCATGGAATGACATGGAAGCCAGTGCCACCTTGTTAGTGATCTGAGAGATGATTTCTCTCTATTTGTTTCCCATAAAGCCTAACAATATTTTCAAAATGTTAATGGTAGTTACTGCAGGGAGATTATTTTTGCCTTCTTCCTTATACATTAATTTGTTGTTTGCTTTTTAAAAGTGGTGCATTCTGAATAATCAGGAAAGTAATTTTATTATAGTAAAATTTTAGGAAAAAAAGCAGAGTGGACAAAAACTAGTTGAGATAGTTTATGTAGTTTTGTTATTTTTATTATTATTGAAGTGCTTAGCTATAAAGAAAAAGAAAAAGGTTATAGCAGCTAGGGGTTAATATAAATATCTGTGGAAGTTTGGTTAAAATGGTGCTTACTAAAATGAGTTTAAATTCTGGGGTTATGATTTGGAAGAGTGGGAGAAGTTGAAGATTCAGATGATAGAGGAGATTACAGAAAGAGGGAAGTCCTGCAAAAGGTAAGAACAAGAATGTAGGAGAGGATGGGATTCAGAATAAATGGAGAAGTCTTAATGCTTTGGCAAGAGAACAGATACATCCTCAACTGTAAGAGGGCTGAGAGTGGTGAGAGAGGAGAAGAGGAGGAGGAAGAGGAGGAGGAGGAGGAGAGGGAGAAGGAGGTGGAGGAGGAGACAGAATAGGTCTGAAGTTTAGAAAACAGGGAAGTTCCCAGCTGATGACTTCTTTTTCTCTTGGAGTTTGAGGAACCAGGAAATTGTTGGAAGTGACCTGGAAGGAAATTTGATGAGAAAGCATCAATAGTCTTGAGGGAGAAAGAGAAAGGAAGCTCCCTAGAGAAATGCAGCGCTGCCTAACAGAGAATAACTGCCTGTGTAGAGTGCATCTTCTATTTCCTGGCCAGCTGCCTTCATATTCTGGCTATGCTGGATCAACAAAAGGTATCGGGATCTGCTCCAAGTAGTGTGAAGAGTGATTGGATGTGAGCTAAAGCAGGCATTCCTTCATTGCATGGAAATGTGGATGCCATTGATATTTCCTATATAACACTGTTTAACATCAACCCACTCGTATGTACTACACTGAAAGAGCCCAGAATATAGAAGCAAAATATGGCCCGTGTTGCCAGAGAGAGAAATCAACCCATAATTGGCAAATATTTTATTTATTTATTTATTTATTTTGAGAAGTTTTAGCTATAGGGCGCATACACTTGCCAGAAAGACAGAGAGAGACAGAGAGACAGCAAGAAATCACCCCCTAGGGCGGATGGCCACGCTGCAAACTCTTCTCCATTCTCCTCCCAGGATCTTGGGCATGCTCGCACATGTACTCGGTGTGAGTTTAAGCCACCGGGTCCGGGACTCAAACCGCAGTCAGCTATATGGGAGTTCACTGACACAGCCATTACGCTAACTGCTGGTCCCTTGACAAGTATTTATTGAACACCTCTTTTTTTTTTTTTTTAATAGACGTTTTGGCCTTAAGATATGTGTGCTCGTCAGAAAGAGAGTGAGACACAGACAGTGAGAGGGAAAATGAAAAATCGCTTCCCAGGGGAAATAGCTACACTGGAATCCCTTCTCCTCCATTCTCCTCCCAGGATCTCGGGCACACACGCACACCCGCCCAGCATCAGTTTCAAGCCATAGTCTGCCATGTGGGAGTCCAGTGATGTAGCTGCTATGCCATCTGCTGGCCTTGAGCACCTATTGTATTATACATCATACATCACCTCCTCCATTGATGAGACAATTTACGCATTATGTTCTATTGTGTGTAGAAGAGCATGGGCCATGATACCAAGGAGAACCGACAAGTGGTGCACAGGGGATGATGGACATTCTTGCTATGTTGAACTGTGTGGTTGTCACAGACTGAACAGGATGGGCGATGGGAAAAGGAATTATGAACTTAAATGGGAAAAGTGGGAATCGCCATTGCTTCTTAAGAGCTTCCAAGGTAGCATGGTTCATTAATTGAAAGTGGCATGAATCAAGAAGGCAAAGCACACAACCATATTGTGATAAGACAGTTCTCATGCATGGCTGCTAGAGAAGGTGTAAAACTACATTGGAGAGGGCATGCTTGGGATCCCTTTCACACACATTCAGCCCAGGGGATTTTCTTCTTCATTCAGAAATCTTAATTATACCTTTTAGAATTCCAAATGATGTAGCATTTTTACTTTTAAGTCATCTGAAAGCCCTGGGTAGTTACCCATGCTAACAACCATTTGACTTGTATTACAATGTTGAGACTGTGTATACCTTCCTCCTTCATCTTCTGGACGTCAGTGATCAACTATCAGCTACGTTGTACTGGTTTTGTGTGTTAGTCCCTCTTGTCTGCTAGAATTGACTTTATCTAGAAGCTGTTTCTCCTTGCTTTTTCTATATTTAAGAATATATTAGCAATATCAATATACTTTTTTTTGTTTTATAAATGTTGCTGCGGTTATTCATGAGATACGTTTTATGAAACTTCAAATGGAAGATAGAGGATACCTCCAGTAAATGTTCCTTTGACCCTCTGCTTGCTGTTCCCAACCTCTGACTTATTGGCTTTCTCAATATATATGTATATTTAAAATTTGCTGTAGAGTGCATGTGCACATGAGAGAGAGAAAGAGAGAGAAAGAGAAAGTGAGAAATCATCCCTAGGGGCAGTGGCCACACTGCAGTCCCTTCTCCTCCATTCTCCTCTCTGGATTTTAGGCTTTAACATACATGTGTGCCCAGTATGTTCCTCAAACCACTAAATGGGAGTCAAATGGTGCAGCAGCCATATGGGATCCAGTGCTTTAACTACCATGCCATTGTCTGTCCCTTATATAGCTTTATAATTTAAACCAGGGTACGTTTGTGAGAGAAAGGGGGCACTGCCAAGAAATAAACTATGATGATGGGGAACTTGAGACAGTCATCTTACTGATGATATATTTTTGTCTATGTGCTTTGATGATTTTCATTCACATAGATATGAGTCCCTGAAGGGACCTAATCAATCTCTTGACCTAACGGGAAGAGCTATTCATTCTAGATGTGTTGTTCTATGCCTCTAATGTATTACACTTGCCTTCAAGAAAGGCAAGATTTTTTCCCTAGTAATCATCTACCTCGTTTTGCTACTAACCAGTTTTTCTTTTGTCTGTTCACATAGTACCATACCTGAAGTGCTTATTTTATTACACAAATTTTAGCCTTCGTATTAAATATGTGTGCTTTTGTAATAGTTGCCCAAACCAGGCATGTGGTACTATCATATCTCTCTTCCTAGGAGATAGATCTTTAAATGCAGAAAACTATTTATTTTCAGCTTTGCAGAGATGCTAACAAGGGTCTATTCTGCTTTCTGAACCTTTCTGGGTTATAACAATGTGTGCCATATGGCCTCAAAAAACACTCTTTTGCAATGCCTAATTTTTTTGCAGCCAGCTTTCCCTCTTGAATGTATGTACTCAATGTGATTTTGCATATGCTTCTTTTATATAATGATCCAGATTCTTTGCTCTTCTGTTATTTTCTTTCACCATTGCTTCAAGGTCTTTAGCTTAAGCAAAAGATGACAGTGTCATCTACATATTTGAGGTGTCTCTGGTCCTTGAGTCTTTCCCTTTATCTGCAGAAACCTTGAAAGTTTTCTCAAGGCAAGAGGTGAAGAGTCTTAGTGAGATACCACCTATTAATTCTACACTACAAGCTGACCTTTACCACCCAATTTTCGAGTTAAATGTGACTGTATCATTTGTGAAGATATGTTTGGGGCACTTACCATGTGGATCTTCTATTGCTTCTTTTGCAGGGCTTCCAACAAAGCATCAGTTTCCATTGAGTCCAAATTTTTTTCAAGTCCCACAAAAGCCATACAAAATGACTTGTTTATTGTCTATTGTTCAGCCTGCTCTGCAGTTTAAAAGCAAATAAAAAAATCATGTCCACTTTAATTCCCCACACATGCTGAGTTACATCAGTTGTTACATGTTGTTTATTGTCTATAAAAAAGGTATATCTCTAAGTGAACTTCTGGGCCACAGATAATATTAACCAAAGGATTAATTAGAAAGCAGGAGTCTCAAAGAAACACATTTCAACTAAGGAAATGGCCACACTTTCATATTGATTCAACCAATGCTGTCACCCAATTCAAAATGGAAGCATGAGAAAATAGAAAATAATAAACAGAAGCTATATAAACATTAAGATCACTAGGCATATTACACTAGGCAGATATAATTCATATCCAGTTAGATTTTGTATACACAGTCACACACATTTTCATTTAGAGTTTCTCTCTGGGTTAGGGGATATACTCAGAGATATCTTTGCCACATCTTTTCTCTTTTTCTTCCAACCTTTTTCTCTGTTTCTTCCATTCCTTTCTTGTTGGGAAGGATTGTTTATGAAATAAAATCCTATGATGAAAATCTGTGTATGGGTTGTTCAAAATGGAATGTAATAGGGAGAGATTTATGTGCCGTAAAAATATAGTTTATTTGCGATTTATGGTTGAGCAATACATTATGGTATACCCAAGACAGTAGCTGAAAACAACAATGTATTATCTCAGAATTTTGGAGTAATAGGTGTCTGGGATGAGCTTAGCTGGGAGTTCTATCATAAGTTGTAGTTAAACTGTCAGCTGGGGCTGGCTTCTCATCTGATATTTGCTTGGGTAGGGAAGCAGATGTATTCATGTTTACTCACCTGACTGTTGGCAGGTTTCTGTCCTTTAGCACTTAGGTCTCTCTACAAGGCTGCCCCAGGAGTAATAAGTGTCTGGGATGAGCTTAGCTGGGAGTTTTTGACTCAGTTCTATCATAAGTTGTAGTTAAACTGTCAGCTGGGGCTGGCTTCTCATCTGATATTTGCTTGGGTAGGGAAGCAGATGTATTCATGTTTACTCACCTGACTGTTGGCAGGTTTCTGTCCTTTAGCACTTAGGTCTCTCTACAAGGCTGCCCCATGGTGTGGAAGCTGGTTTCTTCAGTGTGAGTGATCCAGAAAATAGGGGCCAAGAAAGAACTCCCAAGTGGAAGTCACAGTCTTTTTATAATCTAATCTTGGCAGTGATACCATTTCAGTTCTTTGATATTCTCATTAAAAGTGAGTCAAGGGCCAGTCAGTGGTGTGGTGGTGAAGGTGGCTGGATCCAACATGGCTGACTGTGCAGTTTAAGTACTGGACCCAGCAGCTTGGAAAAACATGCTGGGTGCGTGTGTGAGCATTCTCAAAGTCCCAAGAGGAGAAAGAGAGGAGAAGGTATTGTGGTGTGACATCCCCCCAGGAGATACTTTCTCACTTTCCCTCTCTCTCTCTCTCTCTCTCGGTCTCTCTCCAGTAAGTGCATCCATCCTATGGCAAAAACAAACACAAGTCAGTCAATCTA
Source organism: Tupaia belangeri chinensis (assembly GCF_000334495.1). Taxonomy (NCBI): domain Eukaryota; kingdom Metazoa; phylum Chordata; class Mammalia; order Scandentia; family Tupaiidae; genus Tupaia; species Tupaia belangeri. The sequence continues at coordinate 77,199 of NW_006159858.1, forward strand.
TATCACATTCAAGGAGAGGGTTGTACAAGTGTTAAATAACAGGAGATAGGGATTATTTAGGACCATTTTAGAAGCTGCTTCCTACAAGGTCTAAAGACATCTTCTGCCTTGCCCTCTTTCTTCCTTTCCCTTAAAATATAATTTAAATTTGATTCATATATTGGGTTGTCAGAAAAATCATGACACATTTTTGCATAGAAAAAATACATCGTATCTTTTCCAACCACCTAATATTTCCCACAGTTAAATGTGTAATCACTGATTCCTACTTGTTCCCATTTTGACATATTTGTAAATTAGTGATTGTCATGGGGGAGTGCTCTTCTCTCCCTAATTCCTACTCTGCTTCATCTCTCCTTCTGCAATGCTACATGTCTGTCGATTTCTCATCTGTTTCTAATACTTATTTGTTAGTGTATCCCTGGTGTCTAGTATAGTGTCTGATGACCAGCTGACACCAAATAATATTTGCTGACTAAACAAAATATGCCAGATACTTCAACAGCCATCACAAATAAGCTTTTCTTGTTATGAACTCTCCTTTCCATCAAACTCCTTGCATTTTGTGAGCCAGTATGGTTAAACATTCTCTGGAGATAGAATTTCTCTAATTTTATACCAGCTTTGCTATTATTATCCATGGGAAAGCCACTGACCTCTTTGGTACCTCAGTTTCTTCAACTGTAAGTGGTGGTAGGGTGGCTCTGAGAGATAGAATGAGATAACACACTTAAAATCTAAAGATTATTTACCCACAGCTGCTAATTATTATTTTCTTGATTATTTCTCAATAATAGATTACATATTACTTGATTATTCTCATTTTATTTTTCATATGAAGCCTTGCATTATTGTTGGTTATACACTTGTTTTATCCCAGCAAATAGAATATGTCTGAACAATTACAATGGAAATTGCCCACCAATCTCCTTTTTCTACATTGTGATTTTCTGAAAACTGAAGCCATGTTTGATTTACCTTTGTCTCCTCAATATAGGACTGATACACAGTTGCTCTTTAACATGCAGTTTTGGACTTGAGACTAATGGTGATATGTGTGTATATATATATATATATATATATAATTTAACTATTAAGACTTTAGCACTACACACTACAGTGTCTTTTGTAAAGCTGTTCAACTTTTTCTTGTTTTTAACTAACTTGAATTAAATACGTACTTTGTCTGGGATCAGTAGATGATGTGGTGGTTAAGGCACTGGACTCCCACACGGCCAACTACAGTTCAAGGTCAAGTCCTGGATTTGGTGGCTTGCTTTCTCCTTTTCTTTCTCTCTCTCTCTCTCTTTCTCTCTCTCTCTCTCTCTGGTGAGCTTGTGTGCCTGTAGCAAATTAATAATAATAAATAAAATTAAATAATTCTTTAAAAATTAGGTACTTTGTCCCTTTAATTATGCCTAATTCTAACTTTTTCCCTCCTGAACTCATACTGGATAAACAATAAATCCAGACCTACTGCCGTACATTATTTTAAGCTACCATGAATACTTTTTATACCAAGGCGGGGCATGCCTAAATAAATAAAACTGAATCATGAAGTTTATGCTTGGTTTCAATTTCTTACTTGCCTTGGGACATTATCTAAGTCCCTGTAACCTCAGAGACACATCCTCAGGACTATTATTTATCTTTTTTATTAGTGCAAAATACATAATTATAGTTCTTTATAGCATTGGTGATAATTGAATATTAGTGAACATGGTAATAAACACAGGCATGATGCTCCAAACGAGTACAAAGACTAGTGAGAATTATGGCATATTAATAATATCCCCAGCAGGTCTCTCTGAATTCCTTTTTTTTTTCATGTAGAAATTATGCCAAAACCACACTTGGAGAAGGAGGGCTTCCAGAGACTAGTACTTGATGTTGAACTCGAATATGCATATAGTAAGATAAAATTTAGGGAATTCAAGATACAACCTGGAGAAAAACCAGAAGGCATCCCACTATTTATTTTTGATATTTAAAAATGAAAAGAGAAAATGGTGGCTAGATAAAAACTACGGTATTAGTTTGACCATTAGCATAAGGGTTGAAGAAACTGGTTAGATGCTTTAATGAGGCATTATTCAGAAGGTGAATTACTGAAATATTTCATAGTTCCATTCCTTCTGTTTCCAATATTTTTTATTGGACAAGAATTCCAATAAATATTCAAATAAGAGGTATGCCCAAGTATTCTAGAAAACACAGGATTAGGATTGTTCTGTGGCCTCATGGCTAAGGACACTGGTTCCTATAAAGTTAACCACTTTGTTCAAATTCTGGCTTGAGAAACACACCAAGTGTGTGTGCAAGTGTGCCCCAAATCCCAACATGATAGAGAAATGGAGAAAGATTGTGGTATGACTGTGACCTATTGGGGGAGGAGTCCTTTCTCTGTCTCTCTGTTTTTCCTGGTGAGTGCATTGCAACCTCTGACAAATTTTTAAAAAGAACAAAAAAGAAAGCCCAGGACTAAATTTTAAAATAATGTATTTTTAAAAATAAAATAAAATAATTTATTTAATTAAATGTGGAGTCTGAATTTCTCATTAGGAGTCGGCTTATCCTATAAGTATTTATGATTATAGCATAAAGAGTGTGCTGTGTTCTTATAAAAATACAGATTCTAATACATCTAGGTATAAATGCCATATTGCTGGAAATGAGGAAAGTAGAATGATTTACTATCTGTAAAATATGTAAAAGATTATATCTGTCCATTGAGGTTTTTCACTAGACTCATCTCACTTTTGATCATTGTGAACATGTACAGAATCACGATTAAAACTTCGAAATATGTCGGTTATAAGTGAAGCTGGGAAAAAATTATACAACGATGCTTACATTTTAACACTGGTAAAACTACATCTTTAACTGTTACAATTTACACAAAAAGAACTTTGAAGTTCTCCCACCAGAGGCATTCCAAGACTATTTCAAGTTGGTATTGTATCAGTCAAGAGTATTCAGATAGTCTTAAATTTATTGACATGACTTCAAATCCCAAAGCAGGCAAAGAAAAGGATGCTTAAACTGTTACCAAGAGACATGGGTAGGCAATTGAAGTGAGATAAATCTTACAATGGACCAATGATCAATATGGAAAGTTAAGAGAAAAAGAGAAATATCAAATTGAAACTCCTATAGTTTGGTTCTGAGCTATAATATTAAATGAAAGAATGTGAGTTATAATCTTTATAATTTAAAAAAAAATGCTTCTCTTTCAATCTGCTTCTCCCAGCCTTCATTGTGGTATCATAATATGCTTTTCCCACCAAATCTGTAACTCAGGTTAAATCCTAATTCCCTCCAGGATTATTGTAGCATTAAGAGACACTATGGAAATGGGTCAATTTAGTCCATAAAATATTAGCACCCTGGAAATATTAAAATACTTGTTCTTGAAAAGGATACGTAGGGGCCAGCAAGTGACATAGAGTTTAAGGTGAGGGATCTCACATGGCCAGCTGTACAGTTTGAGTTTTGAACTCAGTGGTCTGAAGAAATCTCACCAGGCATGTGTGCCCAACATCCTTAGAAGAGAATGGAGGAGAAGGGACTATGATGTGGCTATCTTTTTTGGGGAGTGATTTCTCAATTTTTCTCTGTTTCTCTCTGGTTAGTACATGTGCTTTATAGAAAAAAAAGAAAACAAAAATTTAAAAAGGATGCTTCAAAATAATTTTTATGCTGGAAATTTCTAACCCCGTAAGTCAAGTTTGAGTGAGCCTTCCTCACTTTTCTGGCAATTTATCATGAGCTACAAAAGGCTTCCCTGTCTTTTAGAACTATCTACGGGGAGGGTCAGACATGATAATATATTGCATTCCACAAAAATGAAAAATGTTGCTTTATTAAAAGAAAATATAAAATTTTCTGTCATGGTTTTACATAAGTATGGTATTAGTGATATAAATAAAATACTTTTTATAAAATCAGCACTTATTGACTCTCTGTTATTTGGTAGAATTACTATTAAATAACCCAATTTTATTTACTATATTATTTTAAGTGGAATGATATATTAAATATAATCAAAGTCATGCTTAAAATATAAGACGGTCTTTTTAACTTCCTTTGTTCTGCATTGTTTTTAGCTTGAAGTTAATTTTTGAGTATAACAAAGCAACGTTATTTGGATTATACCAAATATACACAATCAGAAAGGATTTAAAAATATATAATTAAAAAAATTACTTGAGAATATGCACACCAGAGAGAGAGGCAGAGAGTGAGAGAAAAAGAAAAAGTAAGAAACCCTTCTCTCTCACCTCCATAGGCTATGGTCATTCTACAATCCCCTTTCCCTCTCCTTCCTTTTGGGATTTTGAGCACACATGCACATGAGCCCAGGGCATTTTTCAAATCACCAGGTCTGGACTTGAACCACACAATTGGCTTTGTGGAGTCCAGTTGTCTTAACCACCATGCCACTGGCTGTCCCAGAAAGAATATTTTTGAAGAGAATTTTTTTTTTAAAGCACCCAGATGTAAACTAAACATTTTAGGAAATTTAAAAGATACTATGATTTACAAAGTGACAATCCAACTAATGGGGTCTTTTCTGCCAGCTGATTTTAAACTGTTAGCACTAGTATTTTCCTTTGCTTCTTATTTGACTTGTGAAATTTTGGAACTAAGATAGTATAGAAACACCAGTTTCCTCTCAATCTTTGTTTTAGCTATTGTAGAAATGGCAACTTTTCTTTTAACGTTCTTTGGGTTTATAAAAGTTCATCTTATCAGATATTTTAAGTTTAGATATAGATCAAATGATTTTATCGGAATGATTTGTACTTATCTAATATTTTTTTTCTTTCTCAAAGAACCCAGAAGGCTTTTGAAGTGTGGTTTTCCCTGGCATGTGGTGGTGGTTGCTTAAAGCAGGCATTCAAAGCTGATCTTTTAGGCAAATTATAGGCAGTAGAAGTTGTAGAAGTTGTTCTTTTTTATTTTCCTTGACTTCCAGATTCCATTGGAAATAAAAGGAAATGACATCACTTCTTTTTTATTATTTTTATTTTTTAAATTTTTTTTAAAGTTTGATCTTATGGCATATGCGCTTGCTGGAGAAAGAGAGGCAGAAACAGTGAGAG
>NW_006159858.1:82600-93767 GCF_000334495.1 Tupaia belangeri chinensis
CACACATACACACACACACACACACACACACACACACACACACATACACATCTGGTGTGGGTTTTAAGTCATTGGGTCCAGGACTCAATCTCCGGTTAGCTATGTAGGAGTCCAGAGACATAACAGATACACCATCTGCTGACCTCACTTCTTTTTTAAAAAATATATATTTATTATTTACATTTAATTTCTATACATCTTTATAGTGTATAACATGTTTTTTCTCAGCACAAATACAGTGCATGTTAGTCAAGACAAAAACATTACCATATACATTATCATAAGCAAATAACTTTTCTTTTTTTTGTGTCAGTTGAACATATTGTTTATTTTTTTCTCTGTTCCCCTCCCCCTTTCCCCCATAACCAACCCCCTATTACCCTTTCCTTACTATCTCTAGTATTTACAATTGACCTCCTTGCTGTTGTATCTTCCAATCTTTCAGTTTTTGCTACAGAGTGCAGACATACAGTATATATTGAGTGGGGACTTACAGTCTGTCTCTCACAGTTTGGCTTGATTCACTTAGCATTAAGTCTTCCATATTTATCTACTTCAAATCAAATGTGAGGGTCTCTGTTTTTTTCATGGCTGAGTAGTATTCCATAGAGTACATATGTCACATTTTTTCAATCCACTTGTCTACTTTTAGACATTTGGATTGATTCCATGTCCTAGCAATTATAAGTGATGCTTCAGTAAACATGGATGTACAGTGGTTTTTTTTTTTTTTTTTTGTTTGTTTTTGACTGAGGATTTTTCTATTCTTTGGATAAATACCTAAGAATGGAATTACTGGGCAGTATGATAATTCTATTTGAGGGTTTATGAGGAATTTCCATATTGCCCTCCACAGTGGTTGAACTAATATACATTCCTACCAACAGTGTAGGAGACTTTCCCTTTCACCATAGCGAACCATCATTCTTTATTTTTTTAATTTTAGCCATTCTGACTGGGGTTAGATGGTGTCTCATTGTGGTTTTGATTTGCATTTCTCTTATGATAAAAGATGTTGAACATGTTTTCATCTACTTTTTGACTCTTTGTATGTCTTCCTTGGTGAGTTGTCTGTTCAGTTCATTTTCCCATCATTTAATTAGATTGATTATTTTTTTGAGGGTAAGCTGCTTGAATTTCCTGTATATTCCGGTTATCAGTCCCTTATCTGAGGTGTAGTTTGCAAATACATTCTCCCATCTGAGAGCTGTCTTTTACTCTAGTTGTTGTTGTTTTCTGTGCAGAAGCTTTTTAGCCTATTGTAGTCCCATTTGTCTATTTTCGAGACTATTACCTGTACTTTGGGGTCTTTCTTAAGAAAACATCATCACTTCTGATTAACTTTTATTTTGATCAGAATTGTAATTTGACCTGGAAATTTTGAGACTTTTCAAGTTATTGGTTGATGTTGGACATCACAGTCTTTTACCCCTTTGTGGAAGACTGGGAAGTATTGAGAAAGATCATGGGTTTTAGAGCTAAAGGAGTAGCTCATTAGCTGTAAATTAGTCAACCACTTATAGCTCAATGTTTTTACCTATCAAATGGTAAAATATTAACAGGAATAGTAACAGGGTTTTGAAAAAGACTAAATTAGGTGGTAGATGAGACTACGAGACTACCTAGCCTAGGGCTTGGTGCATTTCAACCATGTGGTATTTCTTATCCTTTTCCTCTAAGAACTCCTGAGTCATTTTTAACTCACCATGGAAACCCTTGGTTGGGTATACTGATTTCATAAGTGTGTGTGTGTGTGTATATATATATATATATCTGAGGGAGGGTGACCTCCCAATCTCTATTCCATTCTTCTCTTGGGATTTTGGGCCTGCACATGTCACCAGATCTGGGAATCCAACAGAATAGTCAGCCATGTAGAATCTAGTCACCTTAACCACTGTGCCATCATCTGACCCCCATAAAAGCACTTTAAATATTTCATAAATTAAGATAAACTGACATAAAACCAAGACATAATGTGGAATTTTGGAAAAATACAACCATTTTTTCCTGACTCTAAAATTAATTAATGTTGAATAAGAAAAATTTTAAAAAGTAAAAATCATAATACCTGAGATAAGGGGCCAGCAGATGGCTTGGTGGTTAAGGGCGCTGGACTCCCACATGGCTGACCACAGTTCGAGTCCCAGACCTGGTGGCATGCTTTCTCACTTCCTCTCTCTCTCTTTCTCTTACTCTGTTGATACCTGTCAAGTTTGCATAAATAAATAAATATGAAATAAAATAATTATTTAGGGACCCAGCGGGTGATGTGGTGGTTAAGGGTGCTGGACTCCCACATGGCCGAATGTGGTTCGAGTACTGGACCTGGTTGCTTGCTTTCTCACTTTCTCTCTCCCTCTCTCTATCACTCTGTGGTCATATGTCAAATTAAAATAAATAAGTGAATGGATAAATAAAGTTAAATAAAATAATTCTAAAAACACCCTGACATAAAAAGTACTCATAAATTTTCTACTCAGAATAAGAATTAATAGCATTTTCAGTTTTTCTTCAAATCTGTATTTTTATACTTGCATGTATATGTGTGTAAATCAGTCTGTCTCTTTTTTATAGGCACATACATGTACATAAGTGTATATATTCATCTTATATAGATACAGAGGAAGGATTGCTTATATATTCTGTTTTATAGCTTTATAACTTAATATGTTGTGACTATTTTCCTTTGAGATTAAATATTCTTCAAAGTTAATTTTTACTAATTGATAACATTGCATCATGTGACCTGCTGGTCCTTTATTTGCTCTCTCTCCTTTCGATGTCATTTAGGTTGATTCCAGTATTTTGTGTAATTAGTAATAGTCTATTAGACATCTTTTCATGTGTTCTTCATGCACCACATTGATATCTTCTTAACATAAATCCCAAAAGTAGAATTGTTAGATCAGAATAAATAGACAATTTAAGGATAGAAAACATACTGACAATTTGCTTCTAAAAGGCAACGTTTGTAATGACTCACATTATTGTCATCAGAATATGAGTGTACGTAGTTTCCCAAAATACTGATGCCAAGATATTTTAAATGATTTTTAAAATGTGTTTGTGATAATTGAGGGAAGTGTAACATTTTTTTAGGTATAAAAGTGGTGCCTTGTTACTATGGTTAGTTTCTATATATTTTGTGAACTTACAATTATTTAGTGAATGACATGAAATACTGTTATTATGTTGAGATTTTTTTCTTTTATTATAACCATAGATTTAAAGGAGGGTATAGATAATTGAGTTTTACAATTATTTTTAAAGAGAGATCTTTGCTATAGGGTGTGTACACTCGCCAGAGAGAGACAGAGACAGAAAGATAGAAATCGCTGCTCCCAGAAATATGGCCACGCTGCAATTCCTTCTCCTCCATTCTCTTCTTAGGATTCTGGGCACACATGTATATGTACCCAGCATGAGTTTCAAGCTTCCAGGTCCAGGACTTGAACTACAGTCAGGGTCGGCCAAGTGGGACTCCAGTGATGTAACCGTATTGCCACCTTCTGGTCCCAAGTTTTACAATATTTTTAGTCCTCTATTAAGATGTTTCCTCTCCCTTCATTTTAAAAAAATAAATGTTAATGCTTTCTTACAATTAGTCCCAAGTTTTATAATATTTTTAGTCCTCTATTAAGATATTTCCTCTCCCTTCATTTTTAAAAAATAAATGTTAATGCTTTCTTACAATTAGTTCATGTCTATGTAACTGGAGTACAGTAGCCATAACTTCATTCCTTAAGGGTCCTGCACAGTTGGGTTCCTTTGAAATGGAGTTTTTACTTATCAGATTTCAGCTTCATTCTCTGAATATTCAAATACATTTGTCAACTGCTTTTAGAAGAGAAACTGAGACTGTGAAAGATGATGATAAATCCGGAAATATAATTCTAATCTTTTGAAACATAGAATTGTGATTCCAAGAACAGTGGTCCAGTGGTTCCAAACCTAGGTCATATCAGGATCACCTGGGAGATATGAAAAAAATACCCCTGTCTTGGCCTCACCCTGAATCAACTAAAGTAAAGGTTAGGGCTCAGATGTTGGTAGTTTTTTCAAAGCTTTGCAGGAGATCTGAATGGACAACTAGGGTAAAAACAAACAAACAAACAAAAAACCTTTAAGGTATTGGGACACAGATTCAAACCCAGACTTTGCTCCTATTTGGCTGTGGCATCTTAGACAAATTGCCTAAGCGCCTGGGGCTTCAGAGAGGTAAGGTGAGGGTAAGGAGCCCCTGCAATCTTAGCTCTCTGCCTGTTTTACAAAAGCCAGTGCTTCTCTGACGCAGAATGCCCCCTGCCTGATGGTATCAGGAGGAAATGTTAATATCACAGGTACATGTCGATGTATTTGATAGAGCATGTATGTGTGGTTTATATACAGAATATATCATTTGAAATTAAAATAGAGGAAGTTTGAAGTGATTTCACTTCAGGGTCCTTGCTAAAGGCCGGGTAAGGCTGCCAGTTCTTCTGTGAGAATTACAGATTAGCAAAGTGAGAATTGTAGCAGTTTGGCTGTAAAGATATTAAAAAGTCTAGTAAGTTTAAGTTATTTTCACTCCAGGAAAACTATAATCGTTTGAAAGATTGAAGAACAAGAGTGAAATTTAAAATACGATTACATCTTCACAAAGCACCGTGTTGCTGGGTAAAGAGAAATGGGAATTGTTTACCTGCACTTTTACTGTATTAATGGGCTTACATCTTTACATTAAAAGCAATTTGCAGTAGTTATGGTGAATACTTTCAGCTTATAAGATTTTTAAAAATTGCTTGACAGACATTTTTGTTGTCAATATAAGGAAGTCATCTAAATTTATACCAAGAAGAACTTATCTTTTACTGACATGTCAATGTATTTCTGGGCATTCATAAAGTGTTAAGATGTTGCCGAGACTTTTCTTTGTCTTGATCTCAAGATCTGAGACAATATAATTATTCTTGATTAATTCTTTTTTATAGAAATTTTGGAATTTAGAGTTTGCTGACCAAACTACTCAAAAGAAGACACATTATAACGTAACATTTGCAAGTAAAGCCTTAAAAAAATACTAGCAGTTAAAAAGTGGCCATATGTCTGAATTTATAAGTGTTGATGTGAGTTGATGTGAATTTCCATGGCCTTATTATTTAATCTTTGTAGATGTGCATCATTATTAACTTTTTATGCAACAACTGTTCCTGTGTTGAGTGCAAACAATGCAAGAGGTGGAGACAGCATACGTGGCAGGCACAGATTTCTTGATCCAATTCTTAAAGAAATGCTTGTGAGGAAAGTAGCATAAAAGATGGAAGAACCCAGCTTTCTCATGAAATTTAAATTGTATAAATTCATAAGCTAAAATTACTGCTTTTAGCTCTCCTGTTTTACCGGTATATTTTCTAAACTAGGGCAAGTAAACTAAAATTCATAATTTATAAACAATCTGTGGAAAAATTATTGAATTATTTACAACACTTTTGAAAAATGTGTTTGTATCTTATACAAAAATTAGCTACTCTGTTAATCACAGGGGTGCCGCAAATATGCTGGAAATTAGGACTTGCAAAGCAAATTTGGAAAAAAATTAGTCCTGTAACTCAATCTGCAATTGGAAAACCAAACTGATCCTGAATGGTCTATTTAAACAAGTGCCAATTATTGAATAATTCTCTGACCTAAACAAAAAGTTATTGTATATGGAAAATTTTTTTCCCTTAGAGTGCTTTATTCCAGATGCCCTTTTAAATTGTTTTTAATTCTCTGTGGGCAGTAGATAACTAAACCTACAGAATGTAGTAATGGCAAGGAGGAAGCAATCATGTTGGCCACTTCTAGTTAAGAGTCATGGAAAAGGCATCTGTTATATATGAATTGCAGACTATAAGGACTTTGACAGTTCATAGACCAGACCTAATTTATTAAACTAAGTTTCTAATATAAACAGTAATTTGTTTCAGGCACTGACACTGCAGGTCTGGATTATGTGAGCCAAATATAAAGAACTGTATTTCCTTTTTGGAAAAGTGTGTGCCTTTCGAGCACTGAAAGAAAATAATCTAATATGTTATAATAGTAAATATGATGAACATGGTCCACTTTCCTGAGCATGGACTGATTCACACTCTCTGCTTTTTAAATTTTCCAGGAGTTGTAGTTAAAGTATGGAGACATGGTTCCTAAACTTTAAGGCACACCTGTGTATAGTGTTCCAAAAGGATGGGAAAATAGCAAGACCACTTGAAGAAGTTCAATCTTTTGTGCACTTTTAATCTGCTATTGCTTGGTTTAAATTGTTGGTAAGAACAGTCTCATTATAATACCAACTGTTTGATTAGGAAAATATGAAGATTCCATTACTCTGTTGATTATTTTACAAACAATGTTTGATGGACAGTTATCCTGATATTTACATATTAGGTTTGACATTTGAAAAAGTCTATGTGTTAAATATGGCTTTAAGACTTTGAAAGTGTGTTTCAATTGGGCCAAATAATATGTAGCTATATATATTTTTAAGTACATTCATTTCTTGAAAGATAGAGAAAGAATCCCTCAACAGTGTCTCTGTGTCATGTTCTGTGTTCAGTTTCAGCAGTCCAAGATCACACATTCATGAGTATGTCTTACAGGCTCAGGTGTCCTGTTGAACCTGGCTCCTTTCCTGGAGTTCAGTTGAGTTTCACTGTGCTGTCACCTGACCCAAGTGGCTATTTTTTTTAAGTGACTATATTCTTTGTTGTTTGCAAAAGTATTCACATCGTCTCACATATGCAAGTATCCATTATAAAATTATTTGTGTGCTGCCAATTCCTATGTAAGCAAGAAAGAATCTACAAGTACTTCTTTTTTTTTTTCTTTTTAAAGGGCAGCATATTAGCTAGGATGATTTTGGCTACAAGTTACAAATTCATCTTAAATGTGGGTAAAACATAAAGGGCATTTTATTATCTTATATAATAAGAGGCAAAGTAGATAGTAGGTATTTCCATAATGGGTTAATTCAATGGCTAAATGGTTAACTCAATGACTTTCTTCTTGTGTCCCTACTCAACACTGTCCATACACATACAGAGAGAGTTTCTGTCATATGTCTTTACGAAAGGAAAGAGAAAACTTTCCTTGAAATATTAAATCAAGTATATCAAATATCTCCTTAAGACTCATTGGTTTCCACTTAATATATACCGAGTGTCTACCTCTATGACTGACACTGATTGACTAAAGGATATAGAAACACAGTAAATGGATGTGAATACCAGATATAATGTGTGTGAAAGAATAGAGTCTGAGGAAGGACATTTAGAAGAAAAATAGAGGGACAAAGCATTAATGGAACAAAGAAATGTGGTATTATCTGTTGAAGATAGTTTTATCAACTGGACTAGGGAGAAATGTTCACATGTTGGAACATTCACTTTGTAAGCTAAATTACATGATTGAATGTATAAAAGGAAATGAAATAAAAATATAAAAAATAAACAAAATTATATGAAAATGGAAAGCTAAGAAAAAAAAAGACTCATTGGTTAGCAATGTAGCAATGCTTATACCAATCATGGCCAAATGGAATAACCCTAACAGGCCTTCACTAATGACTGTGTCACCCTCCACTTTGAGAGGTAAGGCGTTCTGATAGCTGAACAAAATCAGGGTATATTTCGCAAGGAAGAAGGGGAGATGGCCGTTAGGTAAACAACCAACAGTGTATGCCAAAAATAATATCAATTTCTTAGGAATACCTGAACAAAAGATGTTCAGCATGTAAGAAAAACTGTACAGTATTATTTTCTTACCCACATGTGAAAACTGTTTGAGTTTTTCTCCATGATATATTTTACATAATACAAATAAAAATATTTGTCGCATAATAACTTCACAGTAATGCAAAATTCAATGCAATGTAAGTAAACTGAAACTTTGATAATTTTGATTGAATTGCTATGCTAGTTAGTCACAAAAATGGTTAATTTTCTCAAGCCATTTGACTTAAAAAAACAAACAAAAATTTGAATTGACAAGTTACTGAGTGAATACAACCAACCAATAGTTTTAAAAATTATTTATTTATTTATTTTTATGTTTCAAAGATGCAATCTGAATTTTCTTCCTACATAATAGATTATGTTACCTTGGTGTGGGGAAAATGAGAGAGCAATAGGGGAGGAGAGTTGGGGAGAGAGACCAAACATGGTACAGAGGGAACCAATGCTGGGCACGCTGAGTCATTTTGGGTTTCTGTATTTTATTCTACTGAGTGGTAGACATTTGATCCTGCCCTTTAACATTATTTAATTAACTTTCTTTACAATTTTTTTTTAAAGTTGTTATCATAGGGTCTGAGACTTGAACCATAGTTAGCCATGTGAGAGTCCAGCCCCTTAATCACCACACCATCTGCTGGCCTCTCTTTCTCTCTTTTTTTAAAGTTAGATTCTTTATGATATAATTTGAATTCAACATAATGTGGTATATTGGATAATCTTAAAATGTATTATTTTCTCAGGCTAACCTCCCATGGTTGAGGGAATCAGATCCCACATGGCCATCTACATGGTTCGATTCCAGCCCTGGCGGTTTGAAAAAAAATGCACACATTTGGTGTGTATATGCGCATGCCCCAGATCCTGATGGGATGGAAGGATGGAGAAGGTATTGCAATGTGACCATGTCCCATTGAGGTTATGTGTTCACTCTCTCCCACTCTCTTTCTCTCTCTGGTGAGCACACATGCAAAACAAGAAAAAATATATAGTTGTTTTTTAGTGCATAGATTTTCCTTATTGATAATGGCAGTGCTTGATTTGAAGAGATTATTTACTGCCACACCTAGGGTCTTGATATAATAACTTCATAAAACTGTCTTCTTCAGCCAGTAAATGTTAAAGTCCTATAAAAACCATAAGGACCAGTACTAATCCTAGGTGTTTCTGTCTATAGCACAGACATTATGTACATTAAAAGATGTTTTAAAAGGGAAGCAAAGATTCAGAAATAGAGAAGAAAAACCTAATCTAATAAGGAACATACTAATTCGGGCAGTATCTTTAAATACAGAGATGATATCATGGAGAATAACTACAACTGTTTTTCATAACTATACCCCAAATAGCACATCTCCTTCTGTTAGATGTGCAGCACAAGCTCACCTGGCCATCAGTCTGACTGCCTGCAAATGAGTTACGTCCATGAAGTATGGTGTACAGAGAAAGAAAACTGAAAATTGTAAACAAGCAACAATGGAAACCAAACTCAGTCTGATTTTCTAGCTGCCCAGGCTTTGGAATTTAGATGTGCATGTTTACATGTGCAGACAATCTCTTGTGGGAGACATGATCACTTTAGAACTATGTAGATTTAAAGCTCTGAAGACTAAAATTTGTTTAGTTGGGGTTACTACTGCTATTTTATTTATAACTTATTTTTCTCAAATATATGTATTAGTTTTTGTTATAGTGTGCATGTGCTTGCCAGAGAGGGACATAGAGAGAGTGAGAGAGGGAGAATGGGATATCATCCTCCCCTGAGGGATGGTATACCATAATCCCTTCTCCTACATTCTCCTCTTAGGATTTTGGACCTGAACACACATGTACCCTGTGTGTTTTTCAAACTGCTGGATCTTGGACTTGAACTGTGGAATGGGCCATGTGGGATCCATCTGCTTTAACCACCATGCCACCAGCTGGTCCTCAAATACAGCTCTTTAATATTGCCTTTGGATTGAAAATTTTGGGTATAATTGCATAAATAAAATATATAGAAAAGTTAATCTGGGATTCTAATCATTTAGGGGCTCGCTTTACAATGAACTCATGTAAAATATCAGCTCAGTTGCCTCTCTTTCACTCCACATCAGTATTCTCCATCTCTTCAAAAAAGAAAAAAAAAATGTTTAGAAATGAGGGTACTTAAATTCTTGTTCAGTCATCTCCCTGATTTTTACTTTCCTTCATGCTTTAGTTGGGATAATATCGTTCATGTTCCTGATTCATTCAAATTGATTGCCTTTATAAAAAAATTGGTATAGGTGCAGACACTTTCTGCGGGGAGAGAGAGGGGCAGAGAGGCAGAGAGACAGAGAAAGAGAGAGAGAGAGAGAGCAAGCATAGAAATCACCTTCCCCAGGTTTGGGGGAGCCCACCCACAACTCTATCTCCACCTCCATTCTCTTTGGGTTTTGGATCTAGTATATTTTTCAAGCCTCTGGGACTGGGACTCAAACTGTATAGGATCCTCTGCCTTAACTACCACCTTAACTATCTCTGGCCTCTGTCATTTTGAAAGACTGCTTCAGTTTCCTCATCTATAGTATGATGCTTAGAAGTTTAGATTACTGTTTATTGACTATCGATCTTTGCTTTGCATGATATGCCTGTAATTATTCAGGAGGTTTTTTAACAGTTCAATAGAAAAATTTCAATGATAGATTCATTCTTAACACTAAGTAGCTAATGATTACTGAGTCCATGGAATGAGGTACACCAGGCTCGAATGTAATTTGCTAATTAGAATAATAGCTTATTTCAAATACAGATTTTCTGAAATGAAAAAATTGCAGATGTAAAATCACACCTGCAGTAAAAATTGAATTTGAAAATTTTCTGTGCATGTGTTTAGCAGTGAATTTGGTTAAAAATAAATTCTACAAATTCACTATGGTTTTCTTATATTAGAATGCTTTTATTTGAATCTTCGCTTCAGTGTTATTTCTGGTTTCAGTGTAAAACTTTAAAAGGAATTAAAGAAGTTTGGCGTTTGCATTGATTACTTCCTTTAAGAAAGGCAAAAGCAAAATGAGCTGATTTTTTGGGGTTATAAAAAATCATGTCTTTTTGAAGATAAATAAGCCTTTAACATGTACAACTTTTGGAAAGTATTCATTTTAGTTTGATATTTTAAAAAATTTCCAGGCCTTTTTTTTTTTTTTTTTTTTTCCTGCCATAGGGCATGTGTGCTCACTGGAGAAAGACATGAGAGACAGAGGGAGGGAAGATGAGAAGCCACTCCTCAGGGGATATGCCTATGCCCAAATCCCTTATCCTCCATTCCCCTTTCAGAATTTTGGAGACACATGCACACACACATGGTGTAATTTTCAAGCCACCAGGTCCAGGGCGTGAACTACAACTGGCCATATGGGAGTCCAGTGCCTTAAGCACCATACTTCCTGCTG
>NW_006159858.1:93824-106110 GCF_000334495.1 Tupaia belangeri chinensis
TTTTGTTTTGTTTTGTTTTGTTTTGTTTTGAGAGGTTTTGCTATAGGGCACATGTAATCACCAGAAAGACAGAGAGAGACAGAGAGACAGAAAGCAAGAACTCGCCCCCCAGGGGGGATAGCCACGCCGCAATCCCTTCTCCTCCATTCTCCTCTCGGAATCTTGGGCATGAACGCATACGTGCCCGGTGTGAGTTTAAGCCACCGGGTCCAGGACTCGAACCACGGTCAACTACATGGGAGTCCAGCAACATAGCCATTACTCTAACTGCTGGTCCTGATATAAGTGTATTTTGAAACCATGTTCTTTTTTTTTCCACTGTATCACATAAAATGAAGAATTACTATTGCTTACTTTTAAAGAATTACTTATTTAATTTTATTAATTATTATTATTTTTAATTTGTTTGATGGCACACATGATCGCCAGAGAGAAACAGAGAAAGAGAGACAAAAAGCAGGTTGCCAGGTCCAGAACGCTGTGATTGGCCATGGGGCGTACCATGCCACCTGCTGGCCCCTCATTATTGCTTGTTAATTACAGTTAGGAACATAGAATCCATCCAAACACAATGTAACCTTTTTGTTAATTGCTAGAGGATATATACACTTGTCAGAGATAGAGAAGGAGAAGAGGAAAGCACTCCACAACCCCCATGGGGTGTGATCATGCTTCTGTCCCTTCTACTCTATTTCTCAATCCTATTGGGATTTGGGACAAGCATGCACACATTCCTGGAATGCTTTTCAAGCCAAAGTGGCTGGAATTCTACTGGAGTTGTCCATGTGAGATCCAGCTCCTGTAACCACTAGGCTACAGGGCTGTCCCTACCATGCAACTTTTATTTAATTCTCTCCCTCTCACCTTCTGCCATTTCCCATCCTCCTCCTGCACTGTTTCTGGTATCTACAGTTGTTCTCCATGCCTTTATATCATCCAATATTTCAATTTGTGCCATAGAGTGCAGACATTTGCTATATATTAAGTGAGGACATACAATGCCTCTCTTTCATAGTCTGACTTACTTACTTTATTTTATTTTGTCTTTTATTTCATTTTACTTTCTGAGAGATTTTCGCTATAGGGCATGTCTGCTTGCCAGAGAGACAGAGAGATAGAAAGCAAGAAATCGCTCCCCAGAGGAAATGGCCAAGCCACAGTCCCTTCTCTTTCTTCTCTTGGGATTTTGGGCACGCATTCACATGCACTTAGCGTCAGTTTCAAGCTACGGGACCAGGACTCATACTGCAGTCATCCACATGGGAGTCCTGTGCCTTAATCACCATGCCACCTACTGGCCCTTTAATTTATTTTTTAATGGGAGAGAGTGCTAGACAGAGAGAGAGAGAGAGAGAGAGAGAGAGAGAGAGAGGAATTTTTGACAGGATCTCACCATGTAATTCTCCTGTCTCAGACTCTGAGTTTGTTAGGATTATAGGCACATGTTACCTGCCCAGTCTGTTCTGATTAGTTGCTTTGGTCCCTTGGAGAGGACCTGATAAAAACAGGTTATTTTATTCTTTATGCATTCCCCAGCCAACTCCAATACTACCTACATTTGCTCATCTGAGCACTTGGGACCCTGAGAGATATATTTCTGATTCACTGTCACAAATCACCCCCTTCCTAATAGATCACTCTTTTGAACTGTGGGAATGATACACGAGGGAATACACTAGGTGAATGATGGTTTTAGAGGTGATAGAGGGGTAGGATTAGTAAGATTCACTTATTTGCATAAAATCAAATGTCAAAAGTGGGTTGTTATTATTATTATTATTTAGAGATTTTTACTATTGTACACTTGTGCTCACGTGAGAGACAGAGAGAGAGAGCATGAGAGCAAGAGTGTGCGAGCGAGAGAGAGAGAGAGAGAGAGAGAGAGAGAGAGAATGTGAGTAATCACCTCCCAGAGAGAATGGCCATGCTATAATCCCCTCTTCTCCATTCTTCTCTTGGGATTTTAGACATGCATGTATTCATACTCACCATGAGTTTCAAGCTGCTTGGTCTGGGACTTGAACCATTTTCTACCACATGAAAGTCCAGCACCTTAACCACTATGCCACCTGCTGATTCAAAAAGTGGACTGTATTTTTAAATTTAATTGTATTTCCAAGCTATATCACTTATAAAATGATGTTAAGTTTATGTGTATTAAAGAGACCAGGATAGGAAGAATAAAGAAAATATAGTCATTTATATGGTCAACTATTTTGGCTTTAATTTTCTTGCCCTATACATTTTGCAAATGGTATCTTTGAAATGTTCAAGAGCATTCTATATGAAAGTTATTTATTGGAAAGAAGAGACTGAGATAAGAATATGAATTTACAAAAGTATGACAAAAGCAAAATTTTCTCCTGCTTGCTTAAGAGGTGGACTACCGGATGCCAGTTTTAGTTGCTTCAAAGCAGAGAAAAGAGTCTTAATTTTCACCACTGTATTAAATGTGGGGAAGAAGGTAGGGGCAGAAAATAATATTATAATATAAATGGATCCTAACCCCTGTTCTTTTGCAGTGAATCTTCCTGGATCCGTGCCCAGACACTGCCAACATTGTACTAGCACTATCACGGTTGCACCACTTAGTCCTTCATGTTCCCAACTTTTATGTGTCGAGCACACCTAGAGGTTGAGGTTAGCAAATTCAAATGCCCTTAAGGGCCAAGTAGTTAATCTGGGTCTAATGTTTTGGGTGCAAACTATGGTTACCTGTGGTATACAGGTCCTTTTTCAATAGGGTCCCAATGGCAGCCTTTTGCTGCCAAGTGGGAATAGAAACTCTGGGTTACCAGATATTCCAGTTGCAAGAGAAATCACAAGCTTGGATTTTTATGCAAAAGATAGACTTTTAAAAGTGCACTATAACAATTTCTAAATATTGGTAGCTGAATAAAATTAAAAGAGAAAGAAGAAAAGAAAGAATTTACCTGTAAGTCAAATGGGAGCAGTGAGTTTGATATCTCAAACGTAGGTAGAACCTGGCTGCTAGTAGTGCCTACAGTAGGACCTACTATTGTTCTCTAAGGAGCTGTGGTGCCCGCCTAAAGACAGAGGTATAATTATAGACATAGTCTCTAATGCAGCCTATGTGCTTGGAAATAGTTGTGGACAGGTTTGTTCATAAAATGGGATAATTTTTAATTTTTAAAAAAATTTATGAGAGAGAGGTATTTTTGACAGGGTCTCATGTTGCCATCCTTCTTCCCCTGCTTTCCAATTAGCTTTAATTACAATTATAGGCATGTGACCATGCCTGGTGTGTTAAGAAGTTGAACCTGGGCCTCCCGTGTGATTTCCAGTCTCCTAAACAGGGTTTGGGCCAAAAGGAGGAAATTTGATCAAGTCTTTTTTTTTTTTTTTTTTTTTTGCCAGCAGGCACACTTACTCACTGAAACTCATTGAACAGAGACAGAGACAAAGAGTAAGATAGTGAGAAGTCACCCCACAGGTGGGATGGCCATACCACAAATCCTTCTCCTCCATTCACCTTTCAGAAACTGCAGTCTGCCATGTGGGAATCCAGCACCCTAACCACCATGGCATTTGTTGGCCCCTATTTTTAGATTTTTTTAATACACAGAGTTAGCAATACCAATTTTAATGGTGTATTGTATATTTTTATTCATTGAAATATCAGTGTTTTTGTTCAAATAATATTATTTGGTATTAAACCTCTGAAAATGGAATCGTTGACATTTTAAGGTAGACCTAGAATGAATATTTTTGAATCAGATGAAGTTTAGAAAGATTGTTTTCTAAACTTCTATAGTTCTCATGTAGAGGATTAAATATGTCATATTGTCATTCATATGACAATCAGTAAAATAAAATCTTTTGCAGAAAGAAAATACATATTTACTACGTTACTGTCCTTTTACTCCACATTGCAGTCACTCACTCTATTTGTTGACAAAGTCTGGCAAGTTTGAATGAATAAGTTTATAGCATATTTGTGAAATAGAATAGAATACCTTAGTAATATGATTTTTTAAAATTTATTTTTCCATAGAGTGATCTTTTATATACATAAAAGATACTATTTCCTTCTTAAATAAGTTCACATAGTTTCAACTGACTTACTCAAGATCAACACTATGGTTAGCTTTTCTAAATCAAGCATGACATTTTTGCAAGTTAAATTTTCCCAGACATGATTTATCATGGTCTGCTACCTGAATAACTGAAATACATCTACAGTATATTTGTTTATAGTTATGTATTCAGTCTCTAGCAGTCTGTTCTCTTTTTGCAATTAACACAAAATGAATTTTACCTTTTTATTAAAAAACAGATATAAATATTTAAGGTTATGAGAATAATAGGTAATACAAACTATACTAATTTGCTTTATGCAAATAACATGAATACAATGAATGATATTATTGAATCTGAAAGGATAGTATTGATCAGGGACAGAATAAAGTTTCCTTTGTTGGGAGACAAATGCTAAATCACAAAGCAGACAAATGGTAGACTTTGTCACTCAGGTGCAATGCTTTGTCACAAACTCTATCTTTGAATGACAGAGCAAACTCACAGTAGCTCATGCCCAACTCCAGAGATATATGTTAGCACTTACTAGAAAAGGACAGAATATTTGATATTTTGAAGAGTTCAATGGTTGTGAATGCTTGTTCTGTTTTTACAGAGGTTACTAAATTTTGTAATATATTTTATGCATCTGCAATGTATTTGTTATTTTGCTTGAAAACAACAGCATTGCTTACAATGGAAGTGGAAAAACTGAGGTCAAATTAAACAGTTCTTGCTAAATATTAGGTTGATGGAAAGTCACGAGATATTTTTCTATTTTTTTAATGCAAAAATGTGTCATGACTTTCCCAAGAACCCATCACAATATGTAAAAGCAAAACTCCTACTGTGTTATATTTTTTAAGTCAGAAAACTGAGGGTTGTATCCAGATACTCACTCAGAGCAAAAAGTGACATGGAGCTAAAACTAGAAAACAACAAGAAATGAAATGTACAAGGACATGAAAATTACATTAAATCTAATAGAAGTGTTTCAATAGAGACAATCTAAATACGTCAGGGTGAACTATCAATTCATGTTAAATGTTTTAACATGCAAATGAAATATGTGAAACTAGTATGCCTTCAAAACCACTAATAAGGAAATAGTCAATAGGTCTAATTATTTAATATTTATGGTGATTACATAAATTGTAGGAATAGACATTTTCATAGTAATTTTTATGGACTGCTTCCTTTGATCTGAGATCCAAAATGACATTGAAATAATCATTTATCATTTCTGGGCAGCAAGAAAGTACAAGACTATGCAGAGTAGTCACAGAGAGTTTATGTCTACTGGGAGTAAATCCATTTTAGCTTTGACATACGTGAATGCTAAATCTACATAACAGACACTTAAACTACTATATATTTCTGACAGTGTTCTCAGGGGAAAGATGGATGCCTGTCTCATAAAAGGAAGACATAAATGGCAGCTATTTGTACAAATAAATACAAAGAGTTTTTCATTTCCTCAAATGATTGTAAAACGCTTTACATGAAAATAGCTATTTTGTAAATATAAAAATTGCTATATATCTGTTTCCAATGTATTTCTCAGCTGATATAGAAGGAAAACAAAGTTTTGGGAGATTTATAATAAATAATCTCCTATAAATATTTTTATCAATTTAGAAATCATCAATCTAAATGAATATTTTTGATCATAAAGAAGAGATAAATATCTATATGGATTATTGATAAGTTAGAATATTATAAAAGTCATTTATTTATTTTAGCTGAGGTAGGATTTTGCTAGTCTTTGCAAAAATAAAGAAGGGCATATGTTTCTTTTTATGAAGAGAAGACATTATTTTACAACACATTTATAGGACAAAGAAATGGGTTATTATCTGTTGAAGATAACTTTATAGTATTGTCATTAGCTGAGTTAGGATTTTGCTAGTCTTTGCAAAAGTAAAGAAGGGAATTTGTTTCTTTTTATGAAGAGAAGACATTTTACAACACATTTATAGGACAAAGAAATGGGTTATTATCTGTTGAAGATAACTTTATAGTATTGTCAACTGGACTGGTGAGAAGTGTACACATGTTAAAATATTCACTTTGTAAACTAACACAATTGAATGTATAAAAAATTGAAATAAAAAAGAAGACTTACAATAAATAATAGAAAGTTTAAAGTTTTAGAAGTTATATTTAACTTGAATTAGAAACAATGTGGACAAATTTCCCTCAGACATATCAGGAATAGGAGCATTCAAAATCATGCATTTTTTGTGAACATCTATTCTACAAGAAATAATGTGCAAGGAACTAGTGTGTGGTGGTGGGATGGAGGAAGATAGGCAAGATGAATAAAATTCTGGCCTTGATGGGTCTTCCCCTTAGCACAGTGAAAGTGCTCTGCATGGAAAGATGGATTCCACATGGTGAACTGCAGTTTAAGCCCCAGACCAGTGGTTTGAAAAACATGTTGTGTGTAAGTGCATGCACAGTATACATGCCTAAAATCCTGACAGAAAGGAGAAAAGGAGGAACAGAGATTGTAGTATGACTTCCACAATAAATTTGACCTCCTGTTGCCTTTTGTGAGCACATGGACCCACTGGTGATAACAAAAAACATTATAAAAAGAAAAATTATTTAAAAAATAGACACTAGCTTTGGCCAATGGATTTGAGAGTAAATTGGGAATATTTTCTCTTCTTTATTACTCTATGATTATTTTATTTAGCAGATAGATTTTAGTGGGCATTTTTAAGATACAAGTTATGATGTAAGATTATAGGACTGAGACCAAAAAAAGTGAGCTTTCGAATAGCTAGAAATTATTATGCACATCTTAATGACAAACTTGTAGATATATAGGAAATAAATGTCTTGCTTTAATTATTTGCATGTAGAAACCTTACCACTAGAAAGTAGAATATTGTTAGTTTGTTGTTAACAAAATATTAAGAAGCCATCTAAAATTTTCCTGTTATCCATGTGGAATTTGGTTTCCTAAGCAAATGTGTAGTAGAGGGCCACAGGGGAAGGCTTTTAGATGGAGCATTCAGAAGCATAGATTATTAAGGGAAATAACTATGACTCAGAAGGCCTGAGGTTTAGACTCTCTCTTCCATTTAGTTGCCTTTTGATTTTAATTTCGGCAAGTGTTGGTTCCTTTTTTCATAAAAATGGGGATATTATTTTCTACTTTGCCTGTGTCATAGCACTGCTATGAGAGATTATATACAGAAAGTCTCTGAAAACTCTTAAAATACTATGTAGATATAGATATTATGATGAAGAAATGATAAGTTTGTGTCAATAACCATCTTTTTTTCTAGAGAGATTTTTGCTACAGGACATGCGTGTTCACTAAATAGACTGAGACAGAGAAAGAGAGAGAGTGAGAAATCACCCCCCAGGGTGCTGGCCACACTGCAATCCCTTCTCCTCCACAGTATTCTCCTCTTGGGATTTTGGGGATGCACACATGCATGCCTGGTGTGAGTTTCAAGCCGCTGAGTCCAGGACATGAACTGCAGTCAGCCACATGGGAGTCCACCATCTTAACCACCACACCACCTGCAGGCCCCCAGTCTTGCTCTTTATGATGTTATCATGCTGTGAGCCCTCTTCTACAGCTCTCCTGCTCCCAGGATTCTGGGTACCTGTATGTGCCTTGTACGTTTTCAGGTCTACCCAGGGATTCACCTGTGGTCATCCATGTGGTTTCCAGCTTTGCAGGGCACTGCATTATGGTTCTACTACAGCAGCTGTGTCTGGAACAGCACTTTGAATTTTCTTCAAGAGCTGAAGAACATTATATTCACAACTTGACTAACTGTTTGGCACAAGATTGGGCCCTACGTTGGCCTGTAAGTGCTCAAGTGAAAGGAAGAGTCACATATTTCTCACTTTAAATCAAAGCTAGAACTGATTATGCTTAGTGAGAAAGACAGGCCCTTTAAATTTGCTTTTTAGAAAAAATAAATTTATAGGTTAAAGGGATATTATTTTTTAGAATGATAAGCATATCTATTTTTTGAACGTGACAATCTGTGATTTCCAGAATCTTATACAAAGATAATTTGTGTTCTGCTGTCCGTATCTGAGAATTCAGTTATTATCAACCGGATATAGCTAGACCTAAGGATATGGCATGAGGGGGTCCCCACCACTGGAACTCCAGCCTTTTTTTTACTAGGAGAATATAGGAAGAAGAAAGGAAGGTCGAGTCGAACGAAAAACATCACATTATGAAGCTACCGTCCCTTTGTCTTGAAGCCTAATCTGGAGTTAGGACAAAGCATTTACACATCTTTGTTGTTGATATTGGAACAACAAGGAATGGGAAAGAAGATAGAAACTTCAACTAGCTATCCTTAAGTATCTTTTGAAGAAAGTAATTTAAATTAGAAGAGTTGAAAATATCATTAATGAGCAACTTGTTTATTGTCGCCATCACCTCCTAATCTTTTCTAACGTGGTATAAGCTAAAGAGAAAGAGAAATCAGGAACAGAAGAAATAAATCTAAGAAATGACATGAGAAATTCTATCTTCTAGATAGGTGGTGGCTTCATTCTTATACTACTTCACCTGTTATCTTGTAAGATATTATTATTATTTTACATTTTTGTTTAACTTTATGTATGTACTTAGGTATGCATTTTTGATCAGAGAGAGACAGAGCAAGAGTGTGAGAGAGAGAGAAAGAAAGTGAGAAAGCAAGCTGCCAGGTCTGGTACTCGAACTGTCGTCGGCCATGTGGGAGTGCAGCGTCCTTATCCACCACACCACCTACTGGCCCCCAGATATCATTTTTGCTAAATATCTAGTTGTTATTATGTGTTAGGTGCTGATTGAACTGCTTGGCAAAGGCTTACTCATTCTCATACAGAGAAGTCAGTTTAGTAGCAGGTAGTAGAGCTGGCATCTGATGTAGAATACATGCCGTCCACAACCGCACCATGTGGTCTCTCAATATTTATTTTCACTTAGTCTCTTTAAACTTCTTAATCCTTTTACATTTATAACTCAAAAGTAGATTAAAATTAGTGTTGAATAATTTTGATTTTTACATACTCTGAAGTTATGTCTGTTGCGTTCTCAAATTCAGAACCTGTTTGAAGTGATTAGGTAATATACAATGTTTGCCCTCAAGGGTCAGATGTTAACTGGTGAGCGGTTGTCATAAAATTCACCTATTAAAAGTCATTTATTACACTATAATTAGTGGCTATTCTAATGAACAGAACTAGAAAAATCATTATTAATTCTAATTAATTATATTACACTTATTACATTTATGTACATCCTAATAAGTACACAAAGCAAGTATACTATTTTTAAGCAGTTGTAAGTTTTTATTTGGTGATTTACCAAGGTTTTGTTTTGATTTTCATGTTTACCTAGAAGCTCTCATGAGACACATAAAATATGTTTTCTTATATTCCATAAATCAACATGAAATGGCAACAGAACACTATTTCTCAGGAAAGAAAACTTCCTTTTGAAGAAAGATACATGTTAAAAACACACATTTCAAAAACGTTTTTATATTACCTTAACTCTGTGATCATTTACATATATTAATCTAAGACAGCATGTGAGCATAATAATTGTTATCAACTTATATGAAAGATAATATCCGATTAGAAAATAATTGAAATTAAAAAAAAATAGCTTTCACATTTGGTGCCTTTGCTCTCACACAGAGGAATGCATTATTTTGCACACGAAAGTAAAAAATTTAAGAATTTTAACAGCCACAAAATTCTCCCTATCTCTTTTTGGCCAGAATTACAGGGATTTTCTGTTTAGGGGGCAGTCTAACTCTATCAATCCTTTCTTTCTGCTGAAGAAATGTGGTTCATTGTTTCCTCATCAAGCTCTGTGAATGAATGAACAAACACTATAGGCATACTTCATCCTATTGCACTTTGCTTTATGGTGCTTTGCAGAGATGGTATTTTTTACAAATTAAAGGTTTGTGGTAACCTTGCCTTGAGCAACTCTGTGCCATTTTAATAAAAGCACAAAGTGAAGCAGTAAGTGCTGATGTAGAAACTGTAGTAAGCTTTCCAGATGACCTAGCTACTTGAAAGTGACTACACTAAGGAGATTTTCGATGTAGATGGAATGGTCTTATATTGGAAGAAGATACCACCCAGACATTGATAGCTAGCAAAAGTCAGTTTCTGGCTTCAGAACTTGAAAGGACAGGCTCATTCTCTAGTTAAGAACTCATGGAGCTGGAGACTTCCAGTTGAAGCCAATGTTCCTTTACCATTTCCAAAATCCTAGAGCCATTAAGAATTATGTGAACTGTACTCTGCCAGTGTTCCATAAATGGAATGACAAAGCCTGGATGATAGCACATCTGTTTATAACAATGGGTTACTGAATATTTTAAGCCCACTATTAAGATCTACTGCTCACAAAAAAAATTCTTTTCCTAATATTACTGCTCACTGACAACGTACTTGGTAACCAAAGAGCTCTGATGGAGATCTATGAAGAGATTAATGTATTTATGCCTGCTAATACAAGACCCATTTTATAGCTCATGGATCAAGGAGTAATTTTGATTTGCAACAAATAAATTTCAGTAAAGCTATAGATGCCATAAATACAGATTTCTCTGATGAATCTGAGAAAAATAATTCACCATTCTAGGCACGATTAAGAACATTTATGATTCATGAATGAGGGTCAACATTATCAACATTAGCAGGAATTTAGAAATCATTTATTCCACCTTCCATGGATGACATCAGAGGGTTGAGACTACAGATGTAGGAGAAATAGCAAGAGAAATAGAATTAGAAGAGAAGTCTGAAGAGTTGACTGAATTGCTAGAATCTCGTCATAACATTTCAATAGGTGAAAAAATTGTTTCTTTTGGATGAGCAAAGAAAGTTTTGTTTTGTTTTGTTTTTGAGATGGAATCTACTTCTGATGAAGATGATGTGACAGTATTAAAATGACAACAAAGGATTTACAATATTACATATGCTCAGTTGGTAAAACAGTGGCAAAGGATCGATTAACTACAATTTTGAGAGAAATGTGTTTTGGTCCAATTTTCTGTTATTAACAACTGGATATCACACTGAATATTTATGAAGAATGGGGACCAGCAGTTAGCAAAATGGCTATGTTGCTGGACTCCCACGTAGTCGACTGCAGTTCAAGTCCCAGACCCAGTGGCTTAAACTCACGCCAGGCACGTGTATGTGCATGCCCAAGATCCCGAGAGGAGAATGGAGAAGGGATTGCAGCGTGACCATTCCCCCTGAGGGGTGATTTCTCACTTTCTGTTTCTCTATCTCTCTCTGTCTGTCTGGCGAATGCACACACCCTATAGCAAAAACCTCTCCCCACTCCACCCCCCCAAAAAAAAGAATGGAGATTTATTAAGCTCAGTTTTGTAGGTCTAGGTCAAGAGGCTATACTCTATGGGATCTTCTTGTTGGCGGGGACTCTCTACAGTGTCCTGAGGTGGTGGCACCCCATAGAGAAGAACATGCATGTGTCCAATGAGTCTGTGTCTGTGTCATTATCTCTCTTTAGAAATTCACCAGGAGTCAATCATGATGAACTTATATAATCTTAGTCATCTCCCAAAAGTTCTGTCTCTTCATATCATAGTTGAATTAAGTTTCCTTACTCTCAACACCATTACAGTGGCTCACCAAATTTCAGCACATGAATTTGGGGGCACACATTCAAACCATAACAAAGTTCTACCGTGGGTAGGTATAATGTTCTCAAATAGCATTGCATGCTACAGAGAATTCTTTCATGAAAGGAGGAGTCAATGGATATTGAAAACTCTGTAGTCTTATTTTAAGAAATTGCCACAGGTCCAGCAGGTGGCTTAATGGTTAAGGTGCTAGGATCCCACATGGCTGACCACAGTTTGAATCCCAGACCCGGCAGCTTGGAACTTATGCTAGGTGCATGTGAGTGCATGCCCAAGATCCCAAGAGGAGAATGGAGGAGAAGGGATTGTGGTGTGGCCATGCCCTCCTGGGAGGTGATTTCTCGCTTTCTGTCCCTCTGTCTCTCTCTGTCTCTCAGGCAAGTGCATGTGCCCTATAGCAAAAATCTCTCTTAAAAAAAAAAAAAAAGGGAAGAAAGTCATTGCCACAGCTACTCTAAACTTCAGCTGTCATCACCCTGATCAGTTAACAAACAACATTGGTAATCATTTACTTGGTTACTACTTCCTGATAACAATAATTATACCTTTGACAAACAGTAGATGGATAGACTTAATAATGTAAT
>NW_006159858.1:106121-128295 GCF_000334495.1 Tupaia belangeri chinensis
TATGTGTTCCTGAGTGTCAAAATAAAGGCCCAATAGTGACTTTAAGCAGATTCAAAGAGAAAAATATATGGCATCTAATATCTTTAGGTAAATGATTATAATAGAAAGGCTCTATGGTTCTAGTAAGAGCTGGAAATTTGTGAAGAAAGAGCATATTTCTTTACAAAGGAGTAACAGGCAAATGGTCCTATGTTTAAACAAGACTAAATTCTGAGACAGCAAATAGAGATGCATGTCACCGAGAGCGAGCACCGTAGGATGTCATAATTGCTGGACTTTGCATTCATTCTGTCTGAGGACACACAGAGGCTCTATAAACTCATTAATGGAATCACTGTGTTAGAGAAATTGCAGCACACATCCCATCAGGACCTCACAGACCCAGTGCTTATGTGCCTATCATTTATAAAGATAAGCTGTTAAGTGGAGTCTGCTCTTTGAAGCTCATTCACTTTTTTCCTAGTTTTCTAAAACATTACATGCTTATAATATTTGGCTCAAATGAGACTTGGTGTATTCTTTTCATATCTAATGCACTGTGTGAAATTGCAGGAACTGTGATGAGGACAAGATACGGGCCTCGCCTTCAATTTGATTATGTCAACAGGGAGAATGAGGCAAGGAATCCACACCACAAGGCATACCATACTTCCATTCATTTACTCATGTATTTATTCATTGAATAAGTATTTCTGAATCCTATCATTTGCCTTGTATCCAGTGGCTGGGAACTCAGCAGCTTTACAAGACCATAGCCTTGTTCAGAGCTCAAGTTTGTAAAAGGCTGTAAGCATGGATCTTGATAAAGAGAAAAGACTAGCATAAGTCAGGGGTAGCGAGCTTGGAGATGGCTAAGAGGACCAGAGTCCATTTGGTAGATGAAGAATAATTTGAATAAGTCAAGGGATGGAGGAGCTTGTCTTGTAAATGATCATTATGACCAAGTCAGAGGAGCCATGATTGTGTCAGTAGAAAGGAGCATACATAGCAGGGGGATTTGTGCCATAGTCCTAGAAAGATAGTTTGGAACTATTTGGTTGAGCTCCAGGTGGAAGAATTTAGTAGACTGTAAGTAGCTATTGAGAAATGTTTAACAAAATTGCTAAATAAAAACACTCTAGGAAGGTTATTAGGGCAATAGCTAAGATAGACTGAAATAAAGACATTGAGGGCAGGGTAATCACTTAAAGGATTATTGCAATATTGGATGAGTGGCCCTCTTGCCTGAACTTGTAGAGGCAGAGTGAATAGAAATAAAAATGAAAAGTTAGAGGTTCCTGACTATTTTAGATGATGCAGGGTTTTGCTTTCTTTGAGTTACTCCCTCAGGCTCATCTTACAGGTAGTACTTTTGCCCATAGTATATTAAATCAATGTTCCAAATTTCTTTATAACCCATTTGACTCTTTTGCAGATATCTGTAACACTCCTGTCTCCTACTCTTTATTACATTTGCTCCCATATACTTAACCATTACATACCTATGATGGACAAATAAAGTGTTCTTTGAAGAGATCACGCTGCATGTCTTTTTAAAAAATCTTTGGAAGCAGATTATACATTAAGGTCACTATTATTTAAAGAACTGATTAATCCCTATTATAAATCACTCACCATTTTCTTTTTTTCCTAACTTGCAGGTTATTATGTTTCCTGAAATAATAATACATCTAATGTAATATAAAATAAATATTATAGTAATATAAACTGTTAAAATTCAAAAAAGTAAAAATGATATATCATAGGGCAAGTATACTACTTATGTTCAGTTCTATCTCAAGGCAAAATATATATACTTAAAATGAAGTTTATGATGATCAGTAATGGATATAAATCCATATTTCAAATAGTCTTTTTGAAAATTACAGAAAACCAGCCCTACATCTTTCAGGCAGTGCTCATCCTTGTTTTATTTAAGCTGTAATGTGGTTGGCATGCTCATCCCAGGAAGAGGAGAAATGGCAACTCCGCCCTTCGTCTGTTAAGGGCTTCTGCGTATTTTGTGATATCCCCTTTGTCTAGCTTCTTTGCAATAATGAGGTTAGGCCTTTATTCTTTTTGTAAGTCTCAGTGTAGTTAAAATTCAATAATACAATCAGTAATTCCACCTTTTCGAGCATGTCTATTCTGCAGCCACTAGAGTATGATGAAAGCTGATGAATAGGTGTGAGCTGCTCTGTTGCTCATAGGGGTTTTTCCTCAGGACCTCTTGAATGCCCTATACAACCATTAAAAAGACCAGAGGAAGCACTAGAGAAGAGTCAACCTAAATTTAAATGTTAATAAAGTTTTATTTCTTTTTTGTTTTTATATCAATAGTAAACATTAAAAAAGAACTAATACATTAATCTCACCTTACCCAGGGAGGAAAGGTTTTGTCAATCCCCCCAGTGCATCCTTGAACTACGAATAGTACCAGATCCTATATATGCTATATTTTTTTCCTGCAGATAGAAACCTATGATAAAACTTAATCAAGTAGGCACAGTAAGAGATTAACAACACTAATAAAATAGAACAATTATAACAATGTACTGTAATAAAAGTTATGTGAAAGCTGTTCTCTTTGGTAAAATATCTTATGAGACATACAAAACCTATTTTCAGACTGAAGTAACAGAAACAGTGGATGAGAAGGGTGTTCTAATTCATTCTATTGCTAATAACAAAAAATACCTGAGAGTGGCTGAGTTATAAGAATAGAAGTTTGTTCAGCTCATGGTTTTGATTTCCTGGGTATATCTTTTTAGTTCAAAGACCATCAATTGATATTTTTAATATATTTTAATATCTAGATTAATGTTGATATATTATGAACTGGCATATTTTAATCTCTTAAAAATAAACTCAATTTAGTAAAATGTAAGGACTATAGTAGTGGGGGCTTATAAAAAGAAAGAAACTAACCAAACAAATATGTACTATTATATCTGATTTATAAATGTTTATGCCATTGAAGTTTGTTTAAATGAAATATTTGCAGATTCAGATTTCAAATGCTGTTCAACTCTGTAGTCAGAGAAGGAAAAAGTTTGGAATGGATAAATATCTCATTGACCCAGGTTTTCATATGGACATGAACCTGGTTTCTTTATTATTATTATTATTATATTTTACACATTAAATCACTGTACATCACTACAGCTTGTAAAATGAATTACCCAACATGAATATACTTGATACCAGCCAAGTTGAAGATATCATACATGTTATCATCAATAGATGAACCTCCACTTCTGGGTCTTTTAAATGTCTTGACTCACCTCCACTGATGGGTCTTTTAAATGTCTTGACTTCATTTTTCTCCTTGATTTCTTTTCTCTCACTCTCCCCTTCTTTCCACACTGTCTCCAGTATCCATAATAATTTTCCATACAATATGAACCTGGTTTCTAAATAAAGGTTCAGAAATTTAATCTCTGAGACAGATAAACTTTGTATTCATTTATACCCAGAGTGAAGAAGATTACTAGCTTGAACATACCATAAGAGTTTTTAAAAAAAACTCAAGATCTAAATGAGTGGATGGATTGATCATTTAGTCTCTGGAAGACACATTGTGACTTTTGATGAAAAGAAATAAGTTTAATAGTTCTCTTCTTTACTCTTTCAACTATTCCCTATGTAACTGAAGTAAAAGGGGTTTTATTAATCAATACTTTATTTTCCACTTTAAATATAAGAATGCTCATTATCTCACAGTTATAAGAGCAAATAATCTCATCTTCTTATAATTAATAGTAATATTAGTACTTAGAAAAAGTATTGTTTATATAGAAGCAATTTACTCCACAGGAAAAAATAAAGAAAAGTTCCAAAATTAGTTGAGTAAATTTAGTTCCATATACTACATAGATATGAATTTTTTTCTTTTTGTAGAGATTTTTGCCTGAGAGTGCATGCACTCGCTGGAGAGAGAGAGAGAGAGAGAGAGAAAGAGAGAGAGAGAGAAGAGAGAGAGAGACAGAGGGTAAGTGAAAAATCACCCCCAGAGGGGATGGCCATGCTGCAATTTCTTCTTCTACATTCTTCTCCCAAGATCTTGGGCATGAACACACACACACACACACACACACACACACACACCAGTGTGATTTTTCACATCACCAGGACCAGGACTCAAACTGTAGTTGGTGATGTGGGAGTCCAGCAATGTAATTGATATGCCATCTGCTGGTACCCTAGGTATGCATTTTTAAAAATAATAATTTAATTTTATTAATTATTATTATTATTCAATTTGAGCAGAGAGAGATAGAGATAAAGAGATAGAGGGAGAGTGAGAAAGCAAGCTGCCAGGCCTGGGACTCAAAACATGGTCAGTCATGTGGGAATTCAGTACCTTAACCACCATGACACCTGCTGGTCCCTAAATATGCATTTTTTAAAAAAAAATTCTGGAAGACATGTGTGCTCTCCAGAAGAGATAGGAGAGAGAGAGAGAAGAAAGAGAAAGCACCCTTCATGGCAGAAGGTCATGCCACAATCTCTTCTCTATGCTTCTCTGAAGATTTTGGTCACACAGGCAAAGCCACCTAGCATGTGTTTTTTGTCACCAGACCCAGGATTCAAACTTTACAGTTGGCTATGTGCGATCCACCACACCACAGGCTAGCCTGATATAAAATTTTTAGACAAAGAATATTTTTATTGAATTTTAGGAAAGACTAACAATACCCTACATTCAGTATTTAGACAGTTTTGAAGCAAGCTGCTTTCAGACAACGCATTGCTATACCTTATTGTGCTGCCCTAGTTCCAAAAGTATTTCATACCATCTCTTCATCCATTAGGTGAAGACTATTGAATGCTCCATTATAAAGAATGAACATTTTTAACAGCTTTTACTTAAATTACCATGACAGGTACTACAGTGCAATGTTGTTAATCTTTTCCTAAAAGCTCAATGCTGATATTTTGTTGTTTACTAATAAATCAAAGAAAACATGTCTTGTCATTTTAACTTAGACATAGATGGATGAATCTTCAGTGTTATTGGGAGTGGAGAGAAGGTCCTACAGGAAAAGAAATGAGCATTTTCCTTAAAAAATATACAGACACAGAGTCTCTCTCTTATACACACACACACACACAGTCATAAATACTATCTACACATAAAGAAGTTGATATCAGAAGAAATCTCAGGAATGTGAACAACTTTGTAGACTGTAAAGAAGCAATATAAACAGATCTACTTCCCTATCTATCATCTCTATCTTTGCATTCATTTTTTTAAGGTTATGTGTTCTCACCAGAGACACAGAGAGAGACGGAGAGAAAGAAAGTGAGGAAAAAACATTCCCTGAGGGGATGGCCACACAACAATCCCTTCTCCTTCATCCTCCTCTTGGGATTTTGGGCACTCACACTCACCTGCCTGGCATGTGTTTCAAGATGCTGGGTCTGGGACCCGAAATGTGGTCAGCCATGTGGGGGTCCAGTTCCTTAACTACTATGTCACCTGCTGACCCTTGCATTCATTTTCAATTTTTTTTTCTTCTTTTATGCTTTTTGGTAAGCCAACCAGCATAGGATACTTACTGGTAGTTTTGCAGTTTTGTGTGTAATGGCTTACTAATGTCTTTTCATGCTTTTGAATCTATTTCTATGGATATTTGTTTATTTAAAATGTTAGAATAGACCTATCTTCAATTTCCTACAAGTTTTGTTTTTTTAATTTTCACTTTAAAAAAATTCTGTTTGGTTCTGATGACCTGGTATTGCAGACTACTAGGAAATAAAATAATATGCATATTTTGATTGATGATTTTATTTTATTTCTATATTCCTTCTCAGTATTCTGTGGGAATAGATGTTGAATCTATATCAAGTGGATGGTTGAGTGATTGAGTGAATAACACACACACACACAAAATAGACAGTTTTAGAGGACTGAATCTTGAAATGTCATGAAAATGTTAAACTTAGGTTTTCCTTTTGTGGCAACTCCTGTATTTTCATAATATTATTCTTATCAGGGATGATAGCAGGACTAAAGATATCATTTCTTTATCAAATAAGCCCAACTTTATGCAAAGTTTTGCATTGATTAAAAGCAATATAAATTTCGGGGCCAACAGGTGGTGTGGAGTGGAGGCTCTGGATTCCCACATGGCCGACCATAGTTCTAACCCTCCAAACAGCTTGAGATTCATGCCAGGCACATATGTCTGTGTGTCCAAAATCCTGAGAGGAGAATGGAGGAGAAAGGATTGTTGT
Organism: Tupaia belangeri chinensis; assembly: GCF_000334495.1. Classification (NCBI taxonomy): domain Eukaryota; kingdom Metazoa; phylum Chordata; class Mammalia; order Scandentia; family Tupaiidae; genus Tupaia; species Tupaia belangeri. The sequence continues at coordinate 112,341 of NW_006159858.1, forward strand.
GTGGCCATCTATACTGTAGGGTGATTTCTCACTTTTCTTCTCTGTTTCCCTTTCTCTCTCTCTCTCCAGAGAATGCACATGCCTTATTACAAACAAACAAACAAACAAACAAAAAATTCTTAAAAACAAAACAAACAAAAGACAGTTTAAGTTTGAAAAGCTGGTTAGAAGGAAAAAATTCGCCCAGAAAACCATATATAGATCTGTCTTTCCCTGAGAACAAGTTACTCTTTGAATCTGTCTTGTAGAGTTATAGACCGATAAAGTTTTGGCCTGATAATTACATAATAGCTGGTGACTTCCCAAGTTATTAAGTTTTTAGAATAATTTTTTGTGTTTATTTGGTTTCATGAAATGTTAATGTTAGTTATGAACTATTCAAAACCTCTTGGCATTACTTTGTTCAAGAATCAAGAAAGTTTAAAAGCAAACATACTGAACAGAATAAATAATTACAAAAATTAAATATTTTCATTACTTTAGGGTCTCTTTTCATCACTGTTAATAATTGACAGTCTTTCAAAATGATTAGAAAAAATTATGGAAACATCTTTTAAAAGATAATTACATAAATTAAGAAATAAAACAATAGATAATACAGAATAATTGATCCAAGTTTATTTGTAAGAAAGTGACAAAGATTAAAAACCTTTGAGAGGTTTTGAAATATGTTGAAATATGTTTTGAGATGTCTTGCTCTTAGTTCCAGCAATCCTTGGGCGATCCAGGCCAGGTTGTAGGAGTTAGACTTTGTGCCTCTGCTTCCATGACACAGGAATTCTAGTGATTAAGCAGGCTTGGGTTGTGTTGGATGGAAAGCTCCTTTAAGACCCCCAAAAATTTGTTCGCTAGGTCAATTAAGTGATTTTAGTTCTCCTTTACAGACATCTAGTCTGGGGGCCAGCAGGTGGCATGGTGGTCGGGGTTGCTGGGCCCTCACATGGTGAACCATGGTTCAAGTCCTGGACCTGGTGGCTTGCTTCCCCCCACTCCCCCACCCCTAGCTCTCATTCTGTCCCTCTCTGGTCAAATTAAAATAAATAAATAAATAAAGTTAAGTAAAATAGTTCTTAAAAATAAAAGAAATATCTCATCTGATTTAAATTTTGAAGGCTAGGAAAGAGAGTTAAAATGTAGGCAGAATGTACTATTATGCTACAGAAAAAGCTGGTGGAGGTAGAGGGAGCAGCAGTGGGAACACAGACAGTGCAGTTAGTTAATGGGAGGAAGAATCTACTGTGTTTAGGAGGCACTCTGGAGCTGTTGCTGTTGGGAGTACCATTTTAAGCAAAGAAACCCATTCTGTACTACCATAGAAAAACAACTTAAAGAAACTCCCCGTCTCTTAAAAATAATTATTTTATTTATTCATTTAATTTTTTTAATTTGACCAGAGAGAGACAAAGAGAGAGAGAGAGAGAAAGAGAATGTGAAAAAACAAGACTCCAGGTCTGAGATTCTAACCATATTTAACCATGTAGGAGTGCAGAGCCTTAATCACCACACAACCTGCTGGCCCTAATAAAAATCATTTTATTTTTTCCTATCCTTTCCTGATTTATGCTGATGGGGTATGCTCATCCTTTGTACCAAGGCTAGAAACTCCACTTACCTTTTACTGCAACAACACAGCCAAATATTTGCCAGGACCTAGAGTTCTAATACAATTCATCCATTCCTTCCTTTATTCAGGCATCTCTTGCCCAGTCTTTCCTTCCACTGCTTCCATTGAAACCCTGCTGATGGCTCTCTCCTGATGACAGAATGAAGAATAAAGTGGTCCAAGATTTATTTAGCCCATCATCCAAGGCCTTCTGAGATTACTTGATCGTGATTGTGATTAACAATTCTCAAGTATTTTCTACTTTCTCCTTTTTTATGTTACATTCAAACGTTATGCCGGAATGGTCACCATTGACCAAGCAATCACAACATTTCTCACTTTACATAGGGAATTTTTTCAGCCTAGAATATCATCTTGTTCATTTGAAGTGCTATTCAATCTTTAGGATCCATATCAACATCTTTTCCTTCCTTTACCTGACTCATTTGGCTTGAATAGTGATCTTTCTCTTTCTTTCAAAAGGTTATGACACCATTTTTGTAGCATATATCAGACTCCGGTTTTTATCATGCAGTCATTCTTATTCATAGCATCACCTTTATTCAACTATTTAAATCAAAGACTCATTAAACTTTGTACTTCAAAATAATGCTATTCAACACATGTCAAATAAAGAAACAAATGGATGCTGTATCCATCAATGTATTTCCTTGTGAGATCCTTTTAGCATGCTGGACAAAAAGGTAACTATTTTGTTTATTTTTTATAATTATTTTCTAAGGGTACAATAACATGATCAATTGATAGAAAAAAATGCCTTAAGAAATAATATGTGATGTCAGAAAGATCATCAAGGACAATTTAACTTCTTGTTTTGCTTCTCTCATTATTTTAAAGGCCATTTTACTTTTAAAACATTTTTCCTATTCATGATATAGTATGTGTGTCCATAAGTGAGAGTGAGAGAGCGAGAGAGAGAATCAGACTCTCTGTATGTAAGGTTTGATTATGCCAAGAGACCTTTCTTCAGTCATCCAGGCTGTCAGATGTTGGGCACTTATGCAAATGCCTGGAATGATTCAGTCAGAGTGGTTGGTGATTTGAACTGCAGTCACCCTGTGGATCCAGCTTCCCTTGAGAAGTACATTATGGCTGTGCCATGGAGCTAGGACTCAAAGGTCTTTAACAAATTGGTATGCCAAAACCAACGTACAATGATTTTTGTGTTTATTTAGTTGCTACTGACTTTCTACATTTAATACACTGACCTTTGGAGATGGCAGATGATGTAATGGTTATGTAACTGGACTCCCAGGTAGTCAGCTGTGGTTCGAGTCGCAGACCAGGTGGCTTAAAACTCACACAGGGCATGTGTGTGTGCATGCCCAAAATCTGAAGAGGAGAATAGAACAGAAGAGATTGTGGTGTGTATATCCCCCTTGAGGGGTGATTTCTCACTTTCTTTCTTGTTCTCACTCTTCAATGAGTGCATGTGCCCTACAACAAAAATCTCTCTCAAAACAAACAAACAAACAAAAACACTGACCCATTGGTTTTGTTGTTTGTTTGTTTCAATTTTCTATTTTAGATATTTCTAAAACTGTTCTTTTATGCCAAAGTGTACCACAGAGCATTTTGGGCTTTAATTATTTATGAAAAGATTTATTCTCGATATGATTTTAAGAGGTAAATGTGGAGAAATGGCACTTCAGGCTAATAGCACAGTTCGTGTGAAGATATAGTGTGAAGATATACAAAGTAAAAAATATTGGAGTTGGGGCCATCAGATGGTGTAGTGATTACTTTCCTGGACTTCCACATGGCTGGCTAGGTTTGAGTCCTGGACCCAAAAGGAAAATGGAGGAGAGGGGATTGCAGCATGGCCTTTGCCCCTGGGGAGGGGGATGTGGTAATTTCTCACTTTCTCTCTTATTGCTTCTGTCTCTTTCTATTTCACCGGTGAATGAACACACCCTAAGGGAAAAACTCTTAAAAATATATAGGGTTCCAGAGACCAGCAGTTAGCGTAATGGCTATGCCGCTGAACTCCCATGTAGTAGACCGTGGTTCGCGTCCTGGATCCGGTGGCTTTAGACTCACGCCGGGTTCGTGTGCATACGTGCCCAAGATCCTGAGAGGAGAATGGAGGAGAAGGGATTGTGGCATGGCCATCCCCCCTGGGGTTTGATTTCTCGCTTTCTGTCTCTCTGTCTCTGTCTGTCTGTCTGGCAAGCACACGCACCCTATAGCAAAAACCTCTCAAAAAAAAAAAAAAAGTACAACCCTGACTTTTGACAGAAAGTGGAAGACTATGGAAGATTTACTGCTGAGTGAAGCAAGCCAGGCTATGAAGGAGAGACAATGTATGTCCCCACTTAATATATATCGAGTGTCTGCACTCTGTGAGTGAAACTGATTGACCTGAGGTTGTACAAACACAAGAGACAGGGGTGAATGCTAGATGTGGTGTGTGTGAAGGAGTGGGGCCTAAGGAAGGACATTTGGAGGAGGAATACAGAGGCAGAACACTGACGAGATGGGAAGGTGTGGTGTTATCAGTTGAAGATATGTTGATCAACTGGACTGGGGAGAAATGTTCACATATTGAAATGTTGACTTTGTAAGCTAAATAATGTGATTGAATGTATATAAAAAATGTTTAAAATATGTTGGGGTCATATGGAAGTTGAAGTTCTGTTTGCCAGAAATAAGATTGCAAATATATAGGAATTAAAGGCCAAGATAGAGAGAATCCTATATTAAAGAACTTGGACTTGGGGTTAGTCCCATAGTTTGGTGGTTAACAGAGTCAGATACCACATGGCTAAATGCAGTTTGGGTCCTGGACCTGGCAGCTTGAAAAACATGCTGGGGATATGTGTGCATGAACAAAATCTTGGCAGAAGGGAGAAATAAAGGAGAAGGGATTGTGACATTACCATGCTCCATTGGAGGGTGCTTTCTCTTTCTCTCTCTCCTCCCCTCTCTTTCTCCCTCTCTCTCTCATGAATATACATGCTCTTTGGTAATAAACCAAACAAAAACTTGGACTCATAGATGCCTGAGACCCTTGGAAGGTTTACCAGTTAGGAAATTAGGAAATGAATGAATAACACCTCCATTTTCATGATGGTAGCATAAAGGATGGAGAGTATATATATATATATATATATGAAAAACTAGTGATGAGAAAACAAAACAAAAGTTTATGATGGACTAGGTCCAACACAAAAAAATGGTTGTTGAGGAGGACTGAGTTCTGGAGAAATGGCAGAGGAGACAGATGAATATTTGCTCCTCAAAGTTGGGCGTCTTCCTGACACTTCTAGTATGGGTAATAGAAAGGACAAGGCAATCTGAGATAAAGAATACAGGAGGATGAGAAAATTGGAAGGTAGGAGAATGAATTCTATTTCTGGCTTATTGAACATAACATATTACAGACATTGCCAAGAAGAAACCTGGAAATTCACATATGGAATTGAGAAAGTAAGGAGCTATAAATGTAGAGAAACCGTCATAGTATAGCACTGAACATTTAAAACCAGGGAAAGAATAGAAACAACCAGACAATTTATAGTGAAAGGAAAAGTGTGACACACAAACCCTACACAAACAGGTGAAGGAAGAGGAAATAATAACAGAGATTGAGCAGAAACACACAGGCCAGTGTCAGGGATTGGGAGCAGCACATTTTCCTGAGAGAATGTATAAGGGACAAATCTAGCATAACCTAGTTAAGAGAATTAAGCCAGGATAGTAGCAGAAAGGGTTTAAGTCAAATAGGGACTGAGGAAAACCTCACTTGAATTTGCAATGATGAGGACATGATGGGAAATTATGAGCAAATGGTTGCCTTTGCAAGCTGTGGCGAGGGGCCAGGTTGCAGGGTGAATGGTCAGAAGGAATTCGTACTTTTGCTTTTGCCTATGAATGACTCATGATTAAGCATTCAACTTTTCTTCTTATATTTAAAAATTGTTATAAAATATTCTGTTTCAGCTATTTTATTTTTAGACCAAAATGAGTCAATTTCCTTTTGTTTAACCTCAGAAAGCATAGTCTTGAAAACGTGTTGTTTTTTTGTGGCTCTTTAAAGTATTGCCTCAAACCTTCTGGACCTCATTTTGTCTGGAAGCCTATGATACATTAAAGAGGGTTAACTAAAGAAGATCATGAGGCCATTTTTCCTTACTTGACACTAGTTATGAAATTCTAGTCAGGTATTTGCTTTCAAACCTGAAGCATTGCCATGGGAGATTCACATTGGTGTTCAACTCTTTTGACCTTTGCTCATATTGTAATACTTTTCACAGGTTCTCGTTCCAAGTACACATCAAGTATGAAAAATTGTTTTCAATAGATCTTGAAAATTAGTTTAGTTTTAGTCAACTTAATAGCTGCTTTTAATGTGGCATGGAATAACCTAAATGTGTACCTATAAAACCATCTAATTTAGAGATTGATTAGTCATCAAAGTGGTCACAACTAAGGCTAACTTGGTCCCTTATTATTCAGACCTTCCATACACGGGTTTTTGCATTATAAAGAAGAAGCTAAATGAGTTGGATTATTATTATTATGCCCAGCCATTTAGAACAGCTCATTCCTTCCTGATGTTTATATGTTTATGAATGTGTACTTTGCTATCTAGCCTTTTGAGTTCTGGGACTTTTTAAAAATACGTTCTCTCTTATTTTCATTTTCTACCCAGAACTATATTTAGTGATAGTTACATGCACATTCTCTTTCCTTCTTTGTTGTAAAATCCCTCAGAGGCTAGATCTGTGTCTCACTTTTTCTTTAGCCTCTACAACACTCAACCTCATGTGTGCTCCAAGAACATACTTGGTAAAGAGTTTTAAAGAATTCACACAAATAATACCTTAATAAGGAAGGACTACTGTCTCTGTTTCTCATGGCTGATTGAGAGTCATTATTCCCTTGAGAATGTTGATAAGTAGACTTTGTTTGATTTTCACCCACTTCTCATATCCCGCCTTGCCCATTGTAGATGCAATCATTCATGAAGTAATGTGTAACTGCTACTGTTACATGTGAAGCACAGTCTAGGCACTGCGATACATGGACTGAAAAGATATGATCACTGCCACATCAGAGCAAGGAATGGGGCCAACATATTTCCTGAGGTGATTTTTGGATATGAAGGGAGTTGAAGGATTATGGGGCATGTAATGAGAATGCTGTTATAAACTGTGAAGATGTCAGGAATCCTATGAACTAACCTAAGTATAGATCTAATTCAATATATAAAAAGAATAGACTTTATCACAAAAATTTTAACATTGCATATGTGTTAATTTCCAAATATTTTTGGACATAGACTGTAGTGGAGACTGGGATGTTTACTCATCCAGCATCCATTCTTTCCTTGCATAATGTTTTGGCTAAAGAATCCTGACTTTCAACCAGACACTTGGCTACCTGGAATAAAATCTATGTATCACATCCTCCTGAATTTAGATATGACCATGTGACAAAGTTCTGACCAATAAGGTATAAGTGGAAGTATCTGGGAACTCCGTCTAAAGGAAGCTATCTCAAGAGGAAGAGCTCAGGCTTTGATCATTCTTTCTCTTTTATTCTGCTTACCACTCTAATGTGATGACTGGATTTTCAGAAGCTATTCAAGACCATGAGACAATCAGATGAGATCATCCATTTCTAGAATGCTAAGAAGTATGAAGTAGGCATCACAGAGCAGTCTCATCAGTCCTTCACTGCTAATCTCCGGATTTCCTTATATGAGGGAGAAACTTGTATCTTCACTTATTTTAGGATATTCTGCAAATGTGTCTTACTTTAGCTCTCACTAGTACAAGGGCTATTTAGTACATTTTCTGATAATTCCCTTGGGGCACAAAAAAAATAGTACAGACATGCTAGGTTTTCTTAAGTATTAACATAGCCTTTAATTTCTGGTGAATTAAAACAAGCAGAGCAAGGATATTGTTATCCCTGAGATTGGTGACTCTGGCTACAGGGAAAGGACTCAGAAAAAAATGTAATAGTTTTTGTTCTTGAACTTAAGTGGAATTTGTGAGGGAAGGCTATGTTTGCAGTGAAGAAAGATCTCTGTTTGAGTCCTTTACCAATTGTGCAGCATGGACAAGTTATTTTTTCTTCTACGGGAAGGGAATTGCATCCACTGTCTGGCTGATTGTGAATATTAAATGATTAAATGAGGTAACATAAGAAGTAACATATGTTATTTCTTATTATCCCTTTCATTTCTCTAAGAAAAAGAAATTGGAAAATTATGAAATAAGCCAAGCTGATTGAAGTAATTAAAAGAGGCATTTGCTTAAGCATTGATGTTGATATCTTTTTTGGTGTTAGTGTCCTACTCATTATCAAAAGTCAGAATTTTGAACCCTCAAAATATCTCTGCTGTAATAAAGAGAATGTTTGTTTTGAAAATTTTAACTAAATTGATATCCTTAGTTACAAGACATATAGAAACTAATATTTTTTTTTAATTCAAAATGACTCAGTGTCAGTCCTGTTTTTTTCTCATGCATTGTCATTAATATTGATACTAAGCTGTTTCTTAACTAGCTTCCTCATCTGATTCCATATGGAATTGTAAATGGTATAGCTATTTTATTGGTATTTAACTTTAAATAATGTATATTGTGTTCTTGTAAAATTTTAATTTTCATTATATAGATGTTTCAATTTTATAATTCTAATGCAGACATAGACAATGTCTTATAGATTGGCCTCTGGAAGTGTTCAGAGGTACACATTTTTCTTAAAATTTTAAATTCATATGGCTTTCAACATATAACAGGTGGTAGCAGAGAAGACAGCCATCATAAATTTATTATTTTCATCATATATTTAATATTTTGAAATTAGTTAATTTTTATAAATAAGAAAAGTAGAACAGAGTCTGGTACAGATTAGAAAAATAGAGAATGATATGAATAATTAACATATGGGTTTCAGAAGAGATCTTCATTAATCATTAGCAACTGTTATAAATATTTTAGATTTTTATTAAAAATCTGATGCCAAATATTTTATAATTTGCATATTGAGGAGTGAGAAAGTGGTGTTTGAGAAATGTTTTATAAAATAAATTTGGAGTCAGCTGAAATTTCAGAACTCAACTTATAAAGTTTTGTTCATTTGATCAATAGTGGAATGTATCATATTAATAATTGCCCTAAGTACGCATAAACATCAATTCTGAAACTTTGGCATAGTTTTTGTTCAAAATACGATGCAAACTTGGTGCAAATTATAGATGAATGGGATAGATGTATATTTTCTTCAGGAAATTACCATAAAAAATCTCTGTTATATTACTTTGGCTTCCTTAAGTATTTCATTGTAAGCTATTTTTATTATAAGGTGATTATAAAGAAAGTCTTTGGAGGACAGGAAAAGGTGAAATACCAGGCTAGCTTGAAGAACTTTTTGTGCTTACTGATTTCTAGTTACGTTCTCTGACTTCTCCTTGTACTTGACTTAGGCCTCATGTGCCTCTCATGCTTCGCCTAAATATTGGAACTTTCTTTTTATCTCGCAAACCTTGGTCCCTCTAACTGTAATTGCTATCAACCATTTCTTCCTTGGTCCTGCCTTGGGCTGGTTAAATCCCACTGTCCTTTACTGTCAGCTGAGAGATTATTTCCTCTTCAAGATATTCTTCTCCCAGCTGAGGTTAGTGGACCTGTTATATGTTCCCAAAGTGCCATGTCCTTTCTACTCTAGAAACTACCATGCCACACTCTACTGCAATTTCTCTCTGCTTCTTCCTCTAGACTAAACTCCTGAGGGAAAACTCTTGGCTTCCCAATATGAGTGCTATGGTCTGAATGTTTATGTTCATATGTGGAAATCCTTCTCATCTTTCTAGTGAGGCCTTTAGAAGGTGATTACGTCATAAAGGCATCACCTTTGTGAATGGGAAGGTTCTTATAAAAACAGCATGAGAAAAGTTCATTTGTCTATTCCACCATGTAAAAGGTATGGTGAAAAGATGCCATCTATGAACTGGACAGCAGATCCTAGGAAGACATCAAATCCACTGTTGCTTTGATCTTGGATTTAGCCTTTAGAAGTGTCAGAAATAAATTCCTGTTGTTTATTAGCCATCCAGGTAATGATATTTTTTTAATTTAATTTTTTTGTTGTTGTTTACTGTAAGCTGAACAAACTAAAACAATTCATAAACCTAAATCTACAAGGATGTTGGCACACAGTAGGAAGTCAAATACAATGAAAGAATGAAAGTGCAAAAAATATGACCTCTTCAACTTAAATGTATATGTGCATGTAAAATGCTAGATCTGACCGCATTTGTTCCCTGTTACTGAAGTGGACTGCAGCATGGCCAATTTGATTATAACCACCTTTAAGACTAAATGCAGGCTCTTGCTTGATTTATTTAGTCACAGTTTTGCTGCCAATTGTGAAAATGACTATGATGGTCAGAATGACATCCACATAGCACTATATTTAAGCCACTTCTTTTAGATAGATCAAAATTAATATACATTGATAAAAATAAAGGACCAGCAGTGGTGACGCTGCCACTTTGTTGACTGAGGCCACATGGGAGGCCCAGGTTTATCTACTGGCTCATCTAAAAAAGCCAGGCATGATGGCATGTGACTGCTATCTCAGCTATTTGGGAGACTCAGACAGGAAGACTGTGGCATAGAAAAATTCTGTCTAATAAGAAAAACTGTGTGTGTGTGTAATTTATCAAGGATAATGGTATCATTAATTTTTAAAATTATAAACATTCATTCAAATGTTTTAAAATTGATGGTAGACATTTTAAAGAAAAGGTTTAAATAGCAGTTGATGGAAGAAAATTTACATGGTTTAAGAAGTTAATTTAAAAAAAACTTAATACATCTCTCAGTATTATCTCCATTTTTTTCCACCGGATTTACAAATGTTTAATGGCATTTAAACTTAAAATAAAGTTAGGATAAATGCAGAAGACTAAAGATACCACAAAGAAATTGCTAGACTTTCTTTTCAAAGTCCAAAGTAACTATTTTCTCATTTCTATATTTATCCTTCAACAGTAATAATAAAATAAGTTGGAGGAGTTGAACCATGTAATCACTCCTCCATGGTTCCATTTAAGCAACCCTGTCATCTAGGACTGTGTCTAGCCCAGAAGCGGGCTGAGCACATTTTCTGGCTGCCAAGCCACCAGGTGGGACATTGAGATGGCAAGGCCACCAGAGGTGACAATCAAGGCCATTGAATAAAATCTATAGCTGAGAACCCCCACACAGCCTCAGAACCTTTTGTGATTGTAAAAAAAAATTGGCAGACAACTCTTTATCTCATTACATTTTTTCCCTCTTCCATTGTCTTTCACTCCTCTGACTGTCTGCATTTATTACCTTTGAATTTCCTTTTTCTGGTTCTTTTCTTCTATTCCATGGAAGCCTGATTTGATCATACCATAGTACTGCTCCATAGTAAATGAGATATTGGTAAAGTAATAATGAACCAAAAGGTCTACTCTACATCTTAGTAACTATAGTCAATAAAAGTATCTTGTATACTTGAAAATAGCTGAGAGTACATTTTATATATTCTCCTCATAAAAAGTAAATATGTGAGGTAATGTATATGCTAATTAGCTTGGAAAAGTTCAAGGAAAATGTGCATTATGAAAAACTATGGATGGGTTTCAAAATGTTTTTGCACCAAAATAAACTTGTACTTTAACTCCATTTTTCCTTCTTTCTTCTTAAAATGATATATATTTATTTCTTCCATGAGCAGAGAGAGTCAGTGCCTCCAACAGGATCTTGATGCCATGATCTAACCCCAGGGTTAACCAACCCTGTATCATGGGAACACACATGCCAGGAGTACCCAGGATGCTCTCCAGACTCAAACCCAGGACCTTCCCATGTGGGTCAGCCTTGCAAAGTGTCACATTTTATCACTGTGCCCTTGTCCAGCCCCCTTAATTCCATTTTTAAAAAGGTTTTGCCATTGGATGTGTGTGCTCACTAGAGAGAGACAGAGACAAAGAGGGGCAAAGTGAGGAATTACCCTCTTCTAGGGAATGGCCACACTGCACTCTCCTCTTGGGATCATATCATGGGATGTTGGGCATGCACACACTGGCATCTGGAGTAATTTTCAAGTTACCAAGTCCAAGACTTGAGCCATCATCAGCCATGTGAAAGTCCAACACCTTAACCACTACACTATCTGCTGCCCCTCCAATTCCATTTTACTATGGGTTTTCCAGGTGCCTTCTATATAAAAACATATTATATACTATCAGTACATTTTTTTGTCAGTTAAACAGTTAAAAGAAAAAAAAAATGATGAAAAACTGCCACCTATGGACTGCAGAGTTAACAGAGCCCATAGCCAGGAAGTTTTAGAATAATTTGAAGAAAAAAAGAATAAACCTACTCAAATAGAGAAATAGTTCTAGTGATCACTTTCTCTCACTAGCTTACTCCTGTATGTTTTCTTCTGAAAAACTGTCCTTGGGTCAAGAGACCCTTGGGCAGACCAGTTGCTGCAAACCTTGGGTGGAGGCACCAGTAGTGACTGCTGAAGAAACATGGGTTTGGGGTTATATAAACCAGACCTGTGAGACAATGTAAGGTGAACAGTCAGAGGCAGAGACCAGGGAGGGGCATCAGTCACACCAGTCCTCCAGGAAAGAGCTACTGGGGGAATGGGTCCCACTAACTCTTTCCTAGATCAGGAATTGGAGAAGAAACCCATGAAGTGTGCTAAATTATCCATTCTCTCTGCCAGTGCACCATTTGCTCAGAACTAACATGCATTACCCCCACCCTAGGGGCAGCTTCTCCTGCTCCAGTGCACTAAAGAACCTCAGTGGGGCTGAATATTATGTCCCTGTCTATAATATGCAAAGTGCCAACCAATCGCCCCGCCCCAAATTCCTCACACCAGTGCTATTATTTCTCATGTATCACAGTACGCCATAGTATGTTTTAGTTATGTAGATTCTGACATTTTATCTGCAAGCAGAGAATAATGGTGGAGAGAGAGAGACAAATAGGAGAATGGGAAGAAGAAGGAAGAGAGGAGAGGTTTTCGCTATAGGGCGCGTGCAAAGAGCAATAAGGAGAGAGAGAGAGAGAGATCTGGAGATCAGGAAGATAAAATAAAAAGCACATTTTATATTTCTTCATTAAAAAAACTATATATATATATATGTGTGTGTGTGTGTGTATGTGTGTGTGTGTATGTAATCTTTTTAAAAACTTTCTTAAACATTTTGATTATTCTCGAAGCTTCTCCTTTTTTCCCTGAAAGAAAAAAAAAACACTTTTATTCCTTTTATGAATGGGTGGCATATAATTTGAGCAGGTAGCTATTAAAAATAACTGTATATCCCTCCAACAGACATATGGAATCAGAGAGACTAAAGTAGCGCAAAGCTTGCTTGTAAGTATCACGTTCTTTTTTCTCAATGAGTCTGATTCTGAGCCTGATGCTAGTATTTATTAAAGAGAAATGGCCTCTTCCTTTTTTTCCCCCACTATAAGAACTATTAATTATTGGGTTTTCAGAAAAAATATGAAAAATCATGTATTGTTCTATGCAAAAATGCATCACAACTTTTCTAGCAGCCCAATAGTTTTAAAGAATGTCATGGCTGCCTGGCGTATTTGTTGTTCTGTGTAAGTTTGAACACCTTCTTTTCCCCCTTCTCTCCTCAAGGTTCTATCATAGCTTCTCACTGCTGCTGTGTGGGATCCTTCTGACTCCTTGTGAGTTGGAAACACAAAGGGTGTAGGAGTGGCAGTGACACAGGGAAGGGTTGCTTCAACTCGGCCTGTGTAAGTGCTATAGTTTGTTTCAGGGTCTTCTAATTGGGATCTGAACATGGTTGGGAAATCAGCATGTGTGACAAATGAAAACCACACCAGATGGGATGGGGTTGAACAGTTCTAAGGTTGCTTTTCTTCTCCTCCATCATCACCCACTGGAAACGGAGCTGTTTTAGACACAGATCATCACCAGGATATTTCCTCAGTGGACAGTCAACATGGTGCATTTATCATGAAAGCCTTGCAAAGCCCACCTGTGACTGTTCTCATGAGCCTGTGAGATGTATGACCAGAAGCAGTAAATTCAGCTAGGGTACCTTATAGATAGGATCCTAGTTTTAAAAATGCTCTCAGATCCAGTTTAGCAAAGGAAGATGGAAAAGCCAGTATATTTTGAGTAATAAATTATCCAATATGCAGGACAGCATTAGCAATGTCCCTCATGACTGCAGTTTTTGCCAGCCACCCAAAGTAGCAGTTGCTCTAGTAACTGACACATTACCAGGAAGAGTATAAAGCTAAAATCAAGGGTGTCTGTTTTCCTCCAAGAGCCTAAGAGAGAGCTCACCATGCCTCTTGCTCATCCTGACCTGAGTCATGACCTCCAGTCCCACCTCTATCACTCAAGGGCTCAGGTTTACTCTGCTGTGTAAGTTCTCGCTTCTGACTTCATTCAGCCCCCATCCCCAGACTCTGAAGTTGTTTACTGAACATCCCTTTCTGTGTCCCGTGACCTGTCATACTTGAACTTTCACTCTGAAGATAACTCCATATTCTCACCTGAACTGAAACCTGGATGTCTTCCGACAAGATCACTTTCTCTGCAGTTCTTCTCAAATATGTCTTCAGGGTCACTGGCTAAGGCAAGTGTCCCTCTTTCTCTTTGTGGCCTTTATTTACATTTCATCCACCTCACTCATTTTGATTTATTTATTTATTTATTTATTTATTTATTTTTCATTTCATTTCTTCCATGCATTCTATCACATTTTATTTGTCTTACAAAATGGATATTTCAACAGGTGAACATTTCACTGTAGTACTGTTGATACAACTACGAAATATCTCCAACAGATAATACCACACCTCTTTGTGCCTTCCTGTCTCTCCCCCAAATATCCTTCCTCAGACCCTCCTCTTTCACACACACTATATCTGGTATTTACATCTATATACTGCATTTCTATATCTTTTAGTCAATTAGTTTCAGTCATAGAGTGCAGATACTTGGTATATATTAAGTGGGGACATACAAGGCCACCTCACTCTTATATGATTCATTGCTACTCAGAACTTCATGTTCAGTACTACCACATTTTCACCATTTTCTCTCAACCAACTTTCTTGCTATTTACCCTTTATTATTGAAGGTTACTATCATCTTACAGCATTTAACCATCTGGTTGGGTTAGATGAGCATCCATGGGGTGGCCACAACAACATTCTACAATTGTTTCCTTACAAGGAGGCCAGTTTCTGGTCTCTTTTTTTGACAAGCCTCATCTCGTATGACCTTTCCTCCATGAATACAATTGCATCTTTATTTTACCTCAGCAGCATCTCCCCTAATTATTGATTTTAAACATTTCACTCTAATACTAACTTATGTTTTCCTCATTTGCTTAGCTACTGACTCCACAGCGATTCTTCATCCTCTCTGAGACTTTAATGCATTATCACTTTATCTCTGTTTGTTAAACTGATCTTCACTTCTCTTTTTCCATGGCTCAACATTTTCATCTCTTCTTTTTTTAAAAAAATTTTTCCTTTATTCATAATTGAATACATCCATGCTTGAAGACATTGGGTGGGAAGAGCACCCATCACAGGGTCTGGCCATGCCATGACCCCCTTCCTTTAATCCTCCAGTATAGGATCTCTGTACTTGCATGCATTTCAGGCATGTTTCAGGTTGACTAGACTGGGGATATGAACTGCAATGGTCATGTGGGATCTAACTTCTTATTTTTTAAAAAATATTTTATTTAAATTTATTTATTTATCTATCTATCTATCTATTTATTTATTTATTTCAATTTGACCAGAGAAGGACAGAATGAGAGAGAAAAAGAAAGTAAGAAAGCAAGTTGCCATGTCTGGACCTCGAACTGGTTGGCCCTGTGGGAGCCCAGCATCCTTAATCACCATGCCACCTGCCTGTCCCTATTCTTCTTCTTTTTAAAAATATGTATAGTTTAATTTGAAATGATTTATTTATTATTATAATATGAAGTGTGCTAAATTATCCATTCTCTCTGCCAGTGCACCATTTGCTCAGAACTAACATGCATTACCCCCACCCTAGGGGCAGCTTCTCCTGCTCCAGTGCACTAAAGAACCTCAGTGGGGCTGAATATTATGTCCCTGTCTATAATATGCAAAGTGCCAACCAATCGCCCCGCCCCAAATTCCTCACACCAGTGCTATTATTTCTCATGTATCACAGTACGCCATAGTATGTTTTAGTTATGTAGATTCTGACATTTTATCTGCAAGCAGAGAATAATGGTGGAGAGAGAGAGACAAATAGGAGAATGGGAAGAAGAAGGAAGAGAGGAGA
>NW_006159858.1:128329-148392 GCF_000334495.1 Tupaia belangeri chinensis
ATAAGGAGAGAGAGAGAGAGAGATCTGGAGATCAGGAAGATAAAATAAAAAGCACATTTTATATTTCTTCATTAAAAAAACTATATATATATATATGTGTGTGTGTGTGTGTATGTGTGTGTGTGTATGTAATCTTTTTAAAAACTTTCTTAAACATTTTGATTATTCTCGAAGCTTCTCCTTTTTTCCCTGAAAGAAAAAAAAAACACTTTTATTCCTTTTATGAATGGGTGGCATATAATTTGAGCAGGTAGCTATTAAAAATAACTGTATATCCCTCCAACAGACATATGGAATCAGAGAGACTAAAGTAGCGCAAAGCTTGCTTGTAAGTATCACGTTCTTTTTTCTCAATGAGTCTGATTCTGAGCCTGATGCTAGTATTTATTAAAGAGAAATGGCCTCTTCCTTTTTTTCCCCCACTATAAGAACTATTAATTATTGGGTTTTCAGAAAAAATATGAAAAATCATGTATTGTTCTATGCAAAAATGCATCACAACTTTTCTAGCAGCCCAATAGTTTTAAAGAATGTCATGGCTGCCTGGCGTATTTGTTGTTCTGTGTAAGTTTGAACACCTTCTTTTCCCCCTTCTCTCCTCAAGGTTCTATCATAGCTTCTCACTGCTGCTGTGTGGGATCCTTCTGACTCCTTGTGAGTTGGAAACACAAAGGGTGTAGGAGTGGCAGTGACACAGGGAAGGGTTGCTTCAACTCGGCCTGTGTAAGTGCTATAGTTTGTTTCAGGGTCTTCTAATTGGGATCTGAACATGGTTGGGAAATCAGCATGTGTGACAAATGAAAACCACACCAGATGGGATGGGGTTGAACAGTTCTAAGGTTGCTTTTCTTCTCCTCCATCATCACCCACTGGAAACGGAGCTGTTTTAGACACAGATCATCACCAGGATATTTCCTCAGTGGACAGTCAACATGGTGCATTTATCATGAAAGCCTTGCAAAGCCCACCTGTGACTGTTCTCATGAGCCTGTGAGATGTATGACCAGAAGCAGTAAATTCAGCTAGGGTACCTTATAGATAGGATCCTAGTTTTAAAAATGCTCTCAGATCCAGTTTAGCAAAGGAAGATGGAAAAGCCAGTATATTTTGAGTAATAAATTATCCAATATGCAGGACAGCATTAGCAATGTCCCTCATGACTGCAGTTTTTGCCAGCCACCCAAAGTAGCAGTTGCTCTAGTAACTGACACATTACCAGGAAGAGTATAAAGCTAAAATCAAGGGTGTCTGTTTTCCTCCAAGAGCCTAAGAGAGAGCTCACCATGCCTCTTGCTCATCCTGACCTGAGTCATGACCTCCAGTCCCACCTCTATCACTCAAGGGCTCAGGTTTACTCTGCTGTGTAAGTTCTCGCTTCTGACTTCATTCAGCCCCCATCCCCAGACTCTGAAGTTGTTTACTGAACATCCCTTTCTGTGTCCCGTGACCTGTCATACTTGAACTTTCACTCTGAAGATAACTCCATATTCTCACCTGAACTGAAACCTGGATGTCTTCCGACAAGATCACTTTCTCTGCAGTTCTTCTCAAATATGTCTTCAGGGTCACTGGCTAAGGCAAGTGTCCCTCTTTCTCTTTGTGGCCTTTATTTACATTTCATCCACCTCACTCATTTTGATTTATTTATTTATTTATTTATTTATTTATTTTTCATTTCATTTCTTCCATGCATTCTATCACATTTTATTTGTCTTACAAAATGGATATTTCAACAGGTGAACATTTCACTGTAGTACTGTTGATACAACTACGAAATATCTCCAACAGATAATACCACACCTCTTTGTGCCTTCCTGTCTCTCCCCCAAATATCCTTCCTCAGACCCTCCTCTTTCACACACACTATATCTGGTATTTACATCTATATACTGCATTTCTATATCTTTTAGTCAATTAGTTTCAGTCATAGAGTGCAGATACTTGGTATATATTAAGTGGGGACATACAAGGCCACCTCACTCTTATATGATTCATTGCTACTCAGAACTTCATGTTCAGTACTACCACATTTTCACCATTTTCTCTCAACCAACTTTCTTGCTATTTACCCTTTATTATTGAAGGTTACTATCATCTTACAGCATTTAACCATCTGGTTGGGTTAGATGAGCATCCATGGGGTGGCCACAACAACATTCTACAATTGTTTCCTTACAAGGAGGCCAGTTTCTGGTCTCTTTTTTTGACAAGCCTCATCTCGTATGACCTTTCCTCCATGAATACAATTGCATCTTTATTTTACCTCAGCAGCATCTCCCCTAATTATTGATTTTAAACATTTCACTCTAATACTAACTTATGTTTTCCTCATTTGCTTAGCTACTGACTCCACAGCGATTCTTCATCCTCTCTGAGACTTTAATGCATTATCACTTTATCTCTGTTTGTTAAACTGATCTTCACTTCTCTTTTTCCATGGCTCAACATTTTCATCTCTTCTTTTTTTAAAAAAATTTTTCCTTTATTCATAATTGAATACATCCATGCTTGAAGACATTGGGTGGGAAGAGCACCCATCACAGGGTCTGGCCATGCCATGACCCCCTTCCTTTAATCCTCCAGTATAGGATCTCTGTACTTGCATGCATTTCAGGCATGTTTCAGGTTGACTAGACTGGGGATATGAACTGCAATGGTCATGTGGGATCTAACTTCTTATTTTTTAAAAAATATTTTATTTAAATTTATTTATTTATCTATCTATCTATCTATTTATTTATTTATTTCAATTTGACCAGAGAAGGACAGAATGAGAGAGAAAAAGAAAGTAAGAAAGCAAGTTGCCATGTCTGGACCTCGAACTGGTTGGCCCTGTGGGAGCCCAGCATCCTTAATCACCATGCCACCTGCCTGTCCCTATTCTTCTTCTTTTTAAAAATATGTATAGTTTAATTTGAAATGATTTATTTATTATTATAATTATTTGTTTTTAAATTTGACCAGAGAGAGACGGAGAGAGAGAGGGAAAGTGAGAAATTAAGCCTCCAGGTCCAGAACTTGAACCACAGTTGGCATGTGGGAGTCCAGTGCCTTAACTACCATACCACCTCCTGGCTTCTTGGATCTGGCTTATTCTGAGCGGCACTTGACCACTGTGCCACAGAACCAGCCCTTGATCTCTGTCTTGACATGTCCTCAATGCCTTGTCTATCTCGTTTTCCACTAAAGTCATATGGAAAGTGTCTAGGCATATATAAACACAATTGTTTGATTTCTCTGTGCCAGAATCTGAGCAGCAGAATGATAATGGGGAAACAAACCAACCAAGCTTCTCAACTGAAATGACTAGCTTTAATTCTAAAATGAAGACCACAAACATCAAATGTACATTTAACTTTTTTTTTTTATTCCTATTCTGTTTTCTACACCCCAAGATGACTTTTTTTTTAACTTCAATTAAAAAAATAAATAGGACAGCAGGTGAAGGTACTTATTTGGAGACAAAGAGAGAGGTAGGGAGACACAAAGAAAGTGAGGAAGTACACCCCCTGGGGGATGGTCATGACACAATCCCTTTAATTTTCCTCTTGGGGTTTTGAAAACATAGACACACATGTGCCCAGTGTGTTTCTCAAGCTGCCGGGTCTGGAACTTGAACTGTGTACCCAGCAATGTGGAATCCAGCTCTCCTAACCACCATGCCAGCAGCTGGTTCCAGGATGACTCTTTATATCTTCTTCCTCTCTTCAGACTTTTCATAACCCTACCTCCAGACATTCAGATGTTTAATTTTGTTTTTCCATTCTTATTGGAATGCTTCATTCTCCTAATAGTAAATTTATAAACATTTTAACATCTGAATAGTTTTATATCTGCATCTTTTTCTCCCCTTCTGATGAAATGAGGGAAGTGTCCTTCCATCTGTCGAAGATAAATTATTGCACATATCCTGTACTATATGCCTTTTCCAAATATTTTGCCAAATATTTTTGAAAAAGTTTCTCACTTTTCAAATATTTCTCTTCTTCACTTACCCCCATCTCTCTTTTTCATTTTTATAAAAATTTCTCTTCTGCAGTTATCTCCCATCTCTCTGACACCCTTCTTTCTTTCTCTTCTCTCACTCATCAACAACTTCCCCATATATGCTGAATTATCACTACTGGTAGTAAAGCAGCTCTAGAATTATCCTTCCTATCAGACTCCTCCTTACTAAAGCAAACAATGAGATGTTTGGTGCTCAAACTCTAGGTGGCTTATCTCCTGAGCATAGGTAAACTAAGAAATTCTGTATCAGCTACCTCCCTACCTTTAATTCTATATGAGCTGTCTCCCTACCCTTAAGTAATTTCTGTTTTAATTCAATACGGCTTTTGTTTCCACTACTCAACTGATAACTGATCTTGCCAAGGTCACAATACCTTTCGTGTTTTAAAATTTGTCACAAAACAGACACTTCTATCTTCATCTTACTCAACCTTTAGCAACACTCAACAGTTGACTGCTCTGCCCCAGTGAAGCACTCATCCTTTTTGGTTTCACTGGCACTGCAATCTATGGGTCTTCCTCTGGCTTCTCTTTTGGTTTTCTTTCCCAGCTCTTTTTCCACGTGACTAGTAAATTTCAAAGCTCTTTTGGATTTGCCATCTTTTCCTTTTACATCCTCTTCAGAAGCAAATTCTTTCTAAATACCACCATTTGCCAATGCCACCTAAGTTTCAATTTCCAGCATAGATGATGATGATTCTTCTTCTTCTTCTTCTTCTTCTTCTTCTTCTTCTTCTTCTTCTTCTTCTTCTTCTTCTTCTTCTCCTTCTCCTCCTTCCTCCTCCTCTTCCTCCTCCTCCTCCTTCTTCATTTTCAAAGAGATTATTGCTATAGGCTTATGCACTCACTGGAGACACAGAGAGAGACAGAAAGTGAAAAATCTCCCTCCCCTGGAGGCGATTGGTCATATTGCAATACCTTCTTTTCTTTTCTTCTTTCATAATTTTGGGCACAAGTGCACAAGCATCTGATGTTTCAAGCCAGTAGGTCAGGGACTCAAAATGCAGTTGACCATGTGGGAGCCCAACATCTTAACCACTATGCCACCTGCTGCCCCTGATTCTTTGTAACTCTAGACTCACTGACTTTTTTTCCCCCCACATCTACGTGTATCTATAGACATTTTAAGCTAAGCATACTCCAAACTGAACTCTCAATCTTTTAACATAGTTGCCTCTCTAACACATCTACCCTCTGGTCTTCCCCATTTTAGATGAGAAAATTATGCATGATTTTTTTTTTTTTATTGGGGTTGGTGTTCCTTATTTCCACCTTTAAACCATCAGTAAGCCCTGTCAATTTTACTTTCAAACTGTATTCTTGAATCCCTTTGCTTCTTTCTACATTTCTAACCCTGCCCCATTAGTCCAAACCTGGTTACTTCTCACCTAACACTTGGATTATAAAAGTTGTCAACCTTCTCTTTTGTTTTTTCTAATCCATTTTCCATATAATCAGTCTGAGTGATCTTTTAAAAATTGCCAGTCAGGGACCAGCAGTTAGCATAATGGCTATGTCGTTGGACTCCCACATAGTTGACTGTGGTTCTCGTCCCAGACCCGGTGGCTTAAAACTCATGCCGGGCGCGTGTGTGTGCGTGCCCAGGGTTCCGAGAGGAATGCAGAGGAGAAGGGATTGCGGCGTGGTCATCCCCCCTGGGGGATGATTTCTCGCTTTCTGTCTCTATGTCTCTCTGTCTGTCTAGCGAGGGCACATGCCCTATAGCAAAAACCTCTCCAAAAAAAACCCCAAAAATTGCCAGTCAAATTATGTGGCTTTGCTTTGAAAATCCATGAATACTTTCTAGTCCTTTGAAGTAAGATCCAGACTCCTGATGGACAATAAGACTCTGCCTAATCTGACTTCTACTCCTTCCAGTCTTCTTTCAGACTGCTGCTCTTCTCCTTGGTCACTGTTCTTTATTTGCTTTGACTTTTTTGTTTTCAGATTTAGTGAACATGCTATGCTCATTCTCATCTCAGGGCCTTCTTATCCTTATATCTAGACTGCTTGATCTTTTTCTGATCTTTCAGCACTGACTCCACATTCTCTAGGTTTCAGTTTAAATGTCAATCTCTTGGAGGAAACTTCACTGACTATGTTATATGACATAAATACACCTTGTTAATCTTTAACATAGCATCCTGGTAGTTTCCTATATGGAAATTATGATGATTTATTTATTTTTGTTTTTAACTTACATTTTTTAAAATTTGCCAAACAGCCTTCTACATCTTAAATTTCATGAGGTCAAAGAACCACGTATCTCTGTTGAGCTCTCAGTACCTGTCATAGTTCTGGACACAACGGCTGTTGCCAAGTGAAGTCTACTAAATTTATCTTGAACGGATGGGATTTTTTTGGTACTTTTGCTCACTCTACTATATTATACCACATTCAGTAAAATCATCTTCTTTAAAAAATATATATGTGTATACTTAAAAGAAATTCCATACATTTTTCTTTGAATAATGGTAATCCCTAATTATATATATGCTTATATAAAAATACTATAATTATGTCATACCCTCTATTTTAGGATCTCAAAATTAGAGATCATAATTAATAAGCAAGCAGAGAGGATGGTACTGAGTTGTAAAATAATTTTATAAATTGATCAGTTTTTCTGATTTAAGACCTCTAGTTGACTGTGTTGTTAAAAAAATTAAATCAACAAAGTAGCTCCATATTAAAAAATTTATGAGATACTTTTTCTGATAGCCATGAAATTTCAAAAAACAAAAACAAAAAACAAAGCCCAACACAATGGGGCTGGCAGGTGGCATGGCGTTTAAGGCGCTGAACTCATATATGACTGAGCATGGTTTAAGTCCTGGGCCTGGTGGCTTAGTTTCTCACTTTCTCTCTTTCTCTCTGTCTTTTCCTGATCAAATTAAAAATGATAATAAATTAAATAATTCTTTTTTAAATTTAATTTAATTTTTTAAAATTTTATTTTTATTATCATCATAATCTTCTTTATATTACATTGGATTACATATAACTTTACAGTGTATTACATTGCTTTTTCAAAAGGGAATGTCATGCATGTCAGTCAATACAGAGACATTAATCTCCCTGCTTCAACATTCAATATCTTCTCTATGATTTTCCCAATTATTATTATTATTCTAATTATTTTTTTTAAAACAGTCAATCACTATTTCTCATTTTGCTTGTAAAAAGACTTCACCCATCATGAAATACTTCTCAGACCAATCCAGTTGAGAATACTATACATGTCATCATCACCAGGTAATAAGCCATATCTGTTTCTCACTAATGTCCTGCCTCTCTATTGTTCTCTTGCTATCTTTCTCTATCCTCTTCTCTTCATCTCCCTCATTCCACACTGTCTTATTCTCATTAAGTACCTTCATTGCTTTTATGTCTTCCAATTTTTCGCTCTCTACAACAGAGTGCAGATAGTCGGTATATATTGAGTGGATACATACAATATCTTTCTTTCATAGCCTGGCTTACTTCACTCAGCAATAGATCCAAAAAACTCTTGGGAGGAAAAGCTAAGAGAGATAATAAATAATTGCATTCTTCTATTTTAAAACATCTGACACTTACTGAACACCTACTGTATCCTGGAGCATTTTGTAGTCTCTAAAACTATAAAGCTGATTGGACATGGTCTCGATTTCATTGCAGAGGGGAGACAATATATCAACAGATAATTATAATATGGTGTCACAGGTATCATTGAAGATAAATGTATAAATGAGTGCTTTGGTACATAAAAAAGGAAACTACTGACTTTGTCTGAAGAAAACTAAGTCATCCACAGATGACTCTTGGGCTGCTATTTAAGGATGAGTAGGAGTTGGCTAGTTAGAGAAGGTGAAAAAGAAAGAGGAGAATATTTTCAGAAGAGGAGGGAGGGAAGAAGATAGAAAAGTGTACAGCATATTTCCAGAGTGACCACTGGCATTAGAAGAGAGGGTACAGGGAGGAAAATGGCAAGAATGATGTCCATATTTTATCTGTCCTGGTGCTTCTCTTAAAATTGATGGGGACTTGGTAATCTTCTTTAGTAACTGAGAATGCTGTAAAACATGAAAACATCATTCTTTGCAGGTTATTTCCATTACATTTTAGGTTAATATCATAGTTAAGAGTTCATAGTCTCAATGTTATTTAAATTGTCTAAATAACTAGCCTGTACATTTCCTGCCATTTTCTTTAAGCACAAAGGTCATTAAGTCCATTCAAACTTGGTGGTCTTTTTTTTCCTATGTATTTCTGCATCTTTAGATGATTTAAAGCATAAATTTTAGGCTATCAGTTTCAGGATCATTTAACGATTAAATTAAAAAAGTTTGGCTCGTTAGAGGTCCTGCCCATGATTTGTTTTTCACATATCTAGAGTGGGTGGTCATCTGTGTTACATGATGGGAAGATTCCAAGACTGCTTCTTCTCTCATAATGTTTTGCAATCCATGAATCACAGTAATAGACACAGTAATAGACAGTAATATGTTTAAAATGTTGTCCCCTAAAACCAGTTTCTTTATGTTTCTTTTTCTTACTTTTTATTTTTAAGCTTCAAATGGATTTCTAATGGTCACATTCCAAGGACATTCTTAAATTATCATCCTACTTGACTTCTGCTGAATTTGATACTCTAAGTACATCTTTTTTTCTGAAAATTTTGTGTTTGCTAAATAGCCTTGTTTTCCTTTTTGCCCCATTTAAAAAAAATTTATTCATGATAAAACAAATGAACCTGCATATAGGAGTGGGAGAGGAGAGAGACAGAAAGAGATCCTCCATAGAGTCTGGTTATTTTGTGATCCCCTTTTTCTAGTCTATCTGCCTACCAGATCCTGGGCACTAGTTTATATACAAGGTGGGTTTCAGGATGGTCACAGGATACTTGAAACATGGTCATCATTTGGGATCCAGGTTCTTTTAAGCAGCACTTTATTGCTGTATCACAGAACCAACCAGATATGATTTATCTTCAAACTCATGTTTTCAAGATATAATCTAGATCTTAGAAAAACAAATTTTATTTTAATCCCAGTGATTTTGGTTTGTTGCCTCACTGTAGCTTTCTGTATGCCTGGTGTCACCAAAACAGAGGTTGTTTTGGTTACCTTTTTTTCCAGGGAGTTAGTTAACTTTCTTTCTTTTTAAATTTTTTCTTTAATTATTTTATTTATCTTTATCCATTTATTTATTTATTTTTATTTGACCATAGAGGGATAGAATGAGAGAGAAAGTGAGAAAGCAAGCTACCAGGTCTGGAACTTGAACTGAGGTCAGCCATGTGGGAGTCCAGCACCTTTAACCACCACGCCACCTGCTGGCCCCAACTTTCTTTCTTTTGCTTGCATGCAAGAGGGTTTTTCATTTGTTTGTTTGTTTGGTTTGTTTTTTGTTTGTTGGTTTTTCATTGTTCTTCCTCTGCCCTGAATGACAAGATGGTGAATGGGGCACTCTTCCACATTTCAACCAATCCTCCCATTGTTGCTTGCAGTGTCCATTCTTATTTCCAGAGGTACTTGGTTGCCCTTCTGCATGACCTTTCCAGATTCCATAGTGCTGGTCCATGTTCTCCTTTTTGTCTTTTTGTCTTTTGGCATTTGAATCTCAGTGTTTTTAAGTCAACAGTTACTTGATGAACTTCCTCTTTCTTACTTTCATAATATAGATGATGTCATCTGCTGTCATTGCCTCTCCAATTCTTTTTGTCTTTTGGGATTATAGCAGTTTTCTTTCTTTTAATAGGGTTTTGAGAAAAAACTGGAATAAACATCTACTTTTAGACTGCCATCTTTAAATTGAGATCTTCAGGAATATATTTTCATAATACGAATATGGGCCCAGCCAGTGGTGTAGACAGCAGCATATTGAACTGCCATGCTTAAAGTCACATGTCAATGACCATGGGTTTGGATTCTGAGTTGACCTGAAAACCTATCAGGTGTGGACACGCCCCAAGCTGTTGATTAACCAGAGGGCTGTGAGAAGGGGATTATGGGATAATGTGACCTGCTGAGGGTGCCTGATTTTCTCTCTCATGCCCATGCATATGAACAGGCCTGCTCTCTCTCATGGATAAAATAAATTGGGACCAGCAGTTGGTATAATGGCTTTGTTGCTGGGCTCCCATATAGTCGACCGTGGTTCAAGTCCCAGACACAGTGGCTTAAACTTGTGGCACACACTTGTGCGTGTGTGCCCAAGATTCCAAGAGGAGAATGGAGGAGAAAGGATTGCAGTGTGTCCATCCACCTTGGAAGGTGATTTCTCGCTTTCTGTCTCTCTCACTCTTTCTGGTGAGTGCATGTACCCTACAGCAAAAACTTCTCTAAAAAAAAAAACTTTAAAAATACAAATATGACATAAATCCATTGTTTCATGTATTTATTTTTAATTAATTAACTAATTAATTAATTAATTTTACATGTAAATTGTACATCTCTGTGAGGTACAGTACAGATTTTCAAAGTATGAATATAGTGTCTAGTATGTAAACCAAGGATATAAGCATACTCATTTTATTTGACATTGAATATTACATTATTTTGTGCACATTTAATAATAGTTATTCTATTCTTCTTTTCTTAGGAGGGAATATATCTTGAATTGTCAGTGACATTTTTTCACTTAGCTATGACACACCATTCTGTAACTTATTCCCTCATCCATTTAATGGCCTTACCTACATACAGAGTAAAATCTGAATATCTTCTTTAATTTAAATTTTGTGAGAGGGCGTGCATATTTGCCAAAGAGAGACTAAGGCAGAGAGTTTAAGTGAGAAAGCAACCCAATGGGGAATGGTCATACTGTAATCCCTTCTCTTCCATTTCTCCTTTCTATCAGGATCTTGGGTAGAACCACCATGCTACCGGCTGGACCTGTAAAATCTGAATTTCTGTTGGATGTTTTCCAAAGGGTTTCATGTATTGGTTTTTATCTATCTATAGTCCAGAAATATTCTTTTTTTTTTTTCAAATCTGATGCTTTTACAAGGACCAGTTCGGTGTAAATGCTTCCTTATCTTCACTGGTTGAACATACAGAGGAATAGGAGACCATCAGTGCATATGTTTTGGTAACGTCTTTGTATGTTATATAGTGTAATGAAGAAACGATGTTTGTAGAGGAAAATTTTAAGCACAGAAGGAGGTCTAAGATCTCACTGGAACCCAAACTAGCTCTAGGTTCAGCAACAGGAGGTACAGTGGAAAACAAAAGAAAAAATCGACATATAGGCTGGCTCATGGCCTAGTGCTAAGTGGGTTTTAAAGGATTCAGATCTCACATGATCAACTGCATGGTTTGAATCCCAGCCCTGGTGCTTGAAAAACAAGTACACGGTGTGCTTCTGTAGGCCCCAAACCCAACAGGATGGAAATAGGGAGGAAAAGGGATTGTGGCATAAACATATCCCATTTGGGAGTGCTCTTTCCTTCTTCCTCTCTCTCTGTCTTTCTGTCGTTTTGAGGGGGGGGACATGTGTCATCTGGCAAATAATAGTAGTAGCAGTATTAGTAATAATAATAATAATAGAGTTGGCATAATGCAAAGGCTTTTTATGAAATCCTGTTACCTGCACATCTGCCTAAGTTCATTCTTCACTCTTTTCTTCTCCGGAGTTCTATTCTGTCCTTGTCCTTCTCTACCCATACTCTCTAGTTAATTCTCCTCTACTTTTTGCCTTATTCTTCTCTTCTTCTACACTCCTTGAAACTGAATTATTGGTCCTAGACTGTCTATTTACTCTAATAATATCATATATTACTTTAGTCTAGGCCTTATGGTGGGTGGATTATACTTTCTCAGTTCTTCAGTTGAGTTTTGCCATACGACTTGATTTGATCCCTGGAGCAATAAGTGTAAAATACGAGAAGTGCTTGAACTGGATTGATGCAGTTGGGCTTGCTTTCCTCTCTCAGCAGTAAGAATAACATTCCCTGGATACTCATTGCCTCTAGGTTGGATGCAAGAACAAGACATGGGGCAGAGTCATTAAATCCCACCCATAAACCTACTTCTAGAAGCAAAGCTACCCTGCCACCTCAGATATATGGGCAAAAGTAACTTTTATTGCTAAATGCCATTAAAATGTTATGTTACTTTTTATGCAGAAAAAGGTGATGGATACAGAAACTGATACCAAGAGGTACAGTACTATCATAAAATAATGAAATATATGGCATTTGAGCTTGGTTTAGATGGGGAGATGTTAGGGAAACTTTCACATATGGTTGGAAAAATAGCAGTTAATGTTTTATAGTGACAAAAATTTGGTAAAACTATTGCCTGTGGTATGAAGAAAATGTATTGAACGAACTAGCAAAGCTGGATTAGGAGATTTCAAGAGCATACTGAGAGCGTCAACTGGGTACTACTGGCTGATTTTGATAAAGCATCACAAAATAAAAATAAGCCTAGAAAAGGACTGGTTAATTTACCAATAGAATTCAAAAGGAATATAAAAAACCTGAAATGTTCAAATTTAAAATATAAAATTATGTCTCGCCAAATCATTTGTAGCAAAATTGGGCATTATAACATAACTTCAAGTTAAAGACTAGATCGGGGTCTCTTTAGGACACTCATGGGCCAGTAAGACATGATCAAACCAAGGGTGTGATTTAAAACACCCTGTATTAAAACATCTAAGAAGACTAGGATGATATCTAGTAGATTTCTCATGGGACAGAAAGGACCCAAGAAAGCCCAAGAGAATTATCCAAAAAATGTCTGATTTACCCATGCACTCATAGAGTATGACTTAAAAAGAATTGTGGATGTGGTTTTAGTATATGGAATTGACAGTAAACAAATACATGCTAACACATAAAGAATTTAAGAGAAATAGACTAGAAAAATTACCACCATCTTGGACTAAAATAAATATGTACCATTTGAGATTTAAAAGACTTCTGAGCTTCTACTTTTCACAGGAATACTTACATGTCTATAATAAATGCTACAAATTTCTAAGTTCTGCTCTAGTAGTTTCTCATTTATTTTTATATATAATGTTTTCATATCTATTCAGTTCCAAATATTTTATCATTTTAATTTTATATTGGACTCATGAGCTATAGAGGTGTATTATTTTATTTCTAAATATTTAAAGATTTTCAAGATAGCTTTGTGTTATTGATTTTTAATTCAAGTCCACATTAGTTAAGAAAGTATAATTTGTATAACCTGAATGATTTAAATTTGGTGAAGGATTTTTTGTGCCCTAGATATGGTTTATTTTGATAAATGTTCCATGTGCACTCAAGACGAATGTATATTTTACTGCTGTTAAGTGCACTGTTCTATGTAAGCCAATTAGGTCAAATTAGTTATTGTGTTACTTCCATTTTCTATACCTATAATCTTTTCTATCTGCTATTAATTGTCGAGAAGTATTACACTCTCTCTCTCTCCAATTGTGGTTTTATCTGTTTATATTGCTTTTAGTTCTATCAGATTTTGCTTTAGGTATTTTGAAACTCTGGTATTAGTTGTATAAATACTAAGTATTGTCAGGTTACTTTGATGAAATAACATTTTTATCATTAGGAAGTAATCATTTTTTGGTCCCTGGTAATATCTCAGAAATAGCTTGTCTAACATTAATTTAGAAATTTCCATTTTCTTTTGATTAGTGTTCATGTGGTATGTCTTTCTCCACATTTTAACTTTTAATCTGTTTGTGTTTCCATATCTAAAATGTATCTCTTTTTCAAAAACTATTTTTTTAATATTTACTTTAGTTCTTGCATGATACAGAGGCTGGCAGAAAGACACTCCCAAAAGGTCTTCATGCTGCAATCCAATGCTCACCCTCAGCCAGCCAGGATTACTGGCATCATGTGCACAACTAGCTTGCACAGAGAGAACTTTGTGGAATCAAGGACCTCCCACATGGGTCCAGCATCACAGTGTTGCATTACTACTGTGTCACCTTTGTGACTCTAAAATTTACTTTTTGCAGGCAGCATATAATTGCGTGTGTGATTTTATATCCAATCCAATAATCTCTGCTTTTTATGAAATGTTTTGACCATTTACATTTGAGATTGTAGATTGAGCCTATCATCTTATAATTTGCTTCTATTTGTACCTTCTGTCTTGCCTTTCCTTCTTCCTGCTTTCTCAGATGTTATTTGAATATTTTTAAAACTTTCTTTTATCTTGGGGCCAACAGGTGGTGTGGTGGCTGAGGCTTTGGAATTCACATTGTTAACCACAGTTTGAATCCCAAACTCTTGTGGCCTAATCATGCCAGGCACCTGTGTGTACCAAAATCACAAGAGGAGAATGGAGAAGAGGAGATGCATGGCCACCATCTCCCTCATCTCTCTCTCTCTCCAATGAGAATATGTACCCTAACACACACAAAAAAAAAACCCAAAATAAATAAATAAATAAAAGTTTAAAAATTTCCTTTCTAGCTGTTTTATCTTCTTAGCAGTTTATTAGAGGTAACTTTTTCTTTTATTATCGTAGTGGTCACTTTAGGTTTTATAGTTCTTGGTTTTGAACATCACAGTCTACCTCCAATTGATGCTGTACAAATTCAGATGTAGTTTAGAGACTTACATTAGCATAGTTCCTTCTCTTTTGATCTTGTGTTATTGTCACGGATTTAACTTTTGCTTATATTATAAATCACACACTACATTCTCATTGCTTGTATTTAGAGTCAATTTCTTTGAAAAGCATTTATATATTTATCCCTGTAGTTACACAATTTTTAATGGTCTCATGTCCATATCTATATTTATATTTCTTCTTTTTTTTTGTTCTTCTACTTGAAAGATTTCCTTTAACATTTCTTGTTAGGTAGGTTTACTGGTTAGCTTTTGCATATATGAAAATGTCTTTGGGGCCAAATGGTGACGTAGCGATGAAACATGACTCTCTGTAAGGGCGATCCACATAGGATGGATCCCCATTTTCATTTGAATAACCGAAGTATGTGCATATCCATGGATCAGGGCTGGTTAAGCTGGAGGTGGATCATAGCATCAAGACCCAGTTGGTGGTGCTGTTTCGTTTCTGCCCCTCTCTTGTTTTTTCTCACATGGAAAAAATAAATAAATATACTGTAAATATAATATTTATGAAAACTATTTCACTTTCAATTTTGAAAAATATTTTCACTGGGTGTAGAATTCTATGTTGACATTTTTCTTTGAATAGTTTTAAAACGCTGTTCCATGTCTTGTCACTTGCATTGCTTCTTACATGAAATCTTTTGTCTTGTTCATTTTCTCAGTAGATAACAAGTTTTCCCCTTCTAGCCACATTTTGGTTATTTCTCTTTGTCACTGGTCATGAGCAATTTGATTTGCTTTGTCACATTCACTACATTTTATATATATTTATATATATATACTTTTATATATATATATATTTATTTATTTATATATATACTTTTATAAATAAATAAATATCTTGCTCTTGGGTCTTCTTTTTTTTTTTTTTTTTTGGGGCCTCTGGGGATCTTGGGCACGCACGCACACGCTCCCGGAGTGTTGCTCTTGGGTCTTAAGAAGCTTGAATTTGTGGGCTTATAATTTTCATCAAATTTATAAATTTTTCTATCATTATTTTTTAAAATAATTTTTCCTATCCTCCATTTTTTCTCTCCTTTTAGAAACTCTGATTACACGTGCTGTCTTCCAGTTCACTGATTTTTCTGTTGTTTTTTATTTTTTATTCTATTTTCATTTTGTATAGCTTCTAATTCTATGTCTTCAGAGTTTAATCTCTTTTGCAATATCTGGTCTTTCTTATCCTATTCAGTGTATTTGTAATTATAGACATTATAGTTTGTAATCCCTAAAAGATTTATTTGAGTTGCTTTTCTTTTTCTTTCTTTCTTTCTTTTTTTTTTGAGAGTTTTTTTCACTATAGGGCGCGTGCACTCGCCAGACAGAGAGAGACAGAGAGACAGAAAGCGAGAAATCACCCCCTGGGGGGATGGTCACGCCACAATCCCTTCTCCTCTATTCTCCTCTCGGGATCTTGGGCACGCACACACATGCGCCCAGCGTGAGTTTTAAGCCACTGGGTCCAGGACGCGAACCACGGTCGACTTCGTGGGAGTCCAGTGACATAGCCGTTATGCTAACTGCTGGTTCCCTGAGTTGCTTTTCTATTTTTACATCTCTATATAACTTTTTGAACCTATGGAATATAGTTATAACTGAGTATAACCCTTACCTGCTCATTCTCACATTTGTTTTAGTTTTTAGATAGTTATGCTTGATAGATTATTCTCATTATAGATTATGTTTTCCTTCTTTTCTTGACTGGCAAGTTTTTATTGGATGCCAGACATTGTGAATTTTACCTGTTAGGTGATATTTTCATATTATCTCAAAGATTCTCAAGCTTTCTACTTATATACTTCCGTTATTTAGAAACAGTATAATCTTTTTGGCTCTGAGCCTTGCTTTTAAAACTTGTCAGGCAGAATGTAACCAATGCTCAATATGTTACTAATTACTACTGTGAGGTAGAATGTTTTTTTAATTCTATCAAATAAATGCCCATGGACCATGAGATTTTCAGATATATCTGTTAAGAGTAGATACTCTTCCTGACCTTGTAGGAGTCTGGGCACTGTTCTCGAATCCTTTCTGATAGTTTTTTCTTCAGGTTTGAATAGTTTCCTTACACATGGGTGCTGATTCATACTGAGCTAAATGCTCAAAGGATACTCTCTTTAGATTGATCAATAGTTTCTTTTTCTTTTTCTTTTGGAGAGGTTTTCGCTATAGGGTGCGTGCGTTCATCAGACAAAGAGAGCCATAGAGACAGAAAGCGAGAAATCACCCTCCGGGGGGATGGTCACGCTGCAATCCCTTCTCCTCCACTCTCCTCTTGGGATCTTGGGCACACATGCACACGTACCCAGTGTGAGTTTAAGCCACCGGGTCTGGGAAGTGAACCGTGGTCGACTACGTGGGAGTCCAGCAACATAGCCATTACACTAACTGTAGGTTCCCAATAGTTTATTTTTAGATGGTTAGAATACAGAAGCTTTTATTGTTGTTTATGTAGTTGTCTTTATTTTCTCTTCAGTAGGGATATAAAAACTTTCTGATCAGAAAATAAGTTAAGCTATTTCTATTTTGACAAAAAGAAAAATTTGAATGCCTAGAAATTAGAAAAATATCTGATAGCTATCTGTTCTCAGAGTAGTAGACATTTCATCTTGTAACAAGAAGAGAAACCATAATTAAAGCGATTTATATATTTAATATACATTTGAATCTCATGTGCTTTATAAAATACTAAAAGTATCTTTAAAGGCAAATGACAAATTGCGATATAGTTACAAACTTTTTTTAAGTTTGAAAACTGTTTACTGCAAAAGACAAACATTGCATGCAAATGATATGCAACAGTATTTAGATAATTTATAAAACAAGGGTACAAATGCCCGATCAATATGGTAACATGATCATAACCATAATCTAGAAGTGCACAAAAATGATGCAACGATGAACATTCTTCTTAAAAAATATTTTTCTAAAGTTTCTTTTTGTGTGTGTGTATGTGTTTGTGTGTTTTAATACATAATGGAGCATGTCAGTGCATGAGAGAGGGAGGGAGGGGGAGAGAGAGAGAGAAAGAGAGAGAGAGAGAGAGAGAGAGAGAGAGAGAAAAGCACCCCCTGTTTGATTTGGTTACTGTAGTCATTTAGCCAACTGGATCTTGGGCATTTCTATATGTATCCACTGTGTTTCAGGCTGACCAGGCCATGGATTTGAACTGCAGTTGCATCTGGAATCTGAATTCTCTCAAGCAGCACATTGACAATGAACGACAGCGTGGTCGCTTTAATAGACTAATTTGGATAAAATTTGTGATGTAGGATTGCTGGGACACATCATATACACTTTTTTTTTGGACTTTTGATACATTTCATGTTCTTTGCAGTGTAGAAAAGAGTGCCAGACTCAATAACACATCAGAAAATGTGCTTTGAGAGAAAGAAAGAGGGAGAGTGTGTGTGCTTTTAAAGTAGACTGGAGAAGAAATGTGTTAAAACAATAGTAAAAATAAATAGTCTTTGGAAACAGACTCCAAGATTGAATCTTACCTTTACCACTTCCATCATGAGGCTAGCTATTATACTAGCTTCAAATTTACTAGCCTTGGCCAAGTTACATGATTTCTCTGTACTTTATTTTATTTATTTGAAAAATAAGAACAATAATGGTATATTTAGCATTGGGTGCTAGTTGTTTTATAAATATGTTTCTTTGTTTTAGAAATAAATAGTATATATAAAGCACTTTAAAAATTGCCAGGTACATGGCAAATGCTCTGTCTACTTATTATTACAGAAATCTACTTACATTGTAAGTGATACTGTAGAATAATACTGAATTACGTGACATTTTTGAAAACATAGTATCAGGAGAGAAAAGTTATAAAAATATATGTTCCAAATTTGTTTCTCAAAAATAACTTTATGCTAACAACAAAATACTTTCAGCGGATATTTGTAGGTGACTTTTTTTGTATTTTCAGTAAATATTTTATAATCTGAAAAATCACTTCAATTAAATTCAAAACACACTCAGCTTAAATATCTCCTGTTAAGGGGTGTCACCTAGTTTCTTAGTTAAAGTTATTTGCTCTCTTTTTAGTTCTCTCATGGCTTCTATTAGGGGATTACAATCTAATAGTTTATTTACATTTCTGTCTCCACCACTCTAAGCTCCTATGAGGTAGGTACCAAGTTTTGTTTATGTCCCTGCTGTTTGATATATAACAGAATTAACATCATCCTTAGTAGTAGAAACCCAGAACCTCTACAGCAGTGAGTTTCAATAGGTGATAGATAGACCAGTATTTGTATTTAAAAGGTATATTCTATGTTGCAATATAATTTAATATTTGAAAAATAACAATGATGTCAATTATAGAAGACAAAGTTTAACAAATCATTTTGACTAATGCACCTTCAATAAGGTAGGTCACACCAAAAACACTGCAGAATTTGGGAATGGTAGAGGCAATGTGTGTGTGTAGGGGGAGAGGGGAATGATGCGTGAGCATACAGTGTTTACATTTAGGAAAAGGGGGCCCAGCTTTGAAAAACACTGCACCTATACATGTCTGAGGGAGAATTGCCATTTGAGAAAAGGGCAACCCTAAGCTCCTGATTTTTTGAATTTCTTGCCTAAGGTCTTCTCCATTCTGGGCTCAAGGACTATGTGACCTTTTTAAAGTAGATTATGATACAAATGGGATAAAAAATGTTTTATCTTGGAGATTAGGTACCTCATGAATCCCATATTGTTCTACTAAATATTTTTGGTTTTGTTCTTTTTTTTTTTTTTTTTTTTTGAGAGGTTGTTGCTATAGGGCGTGTGCGCTCGCCAGACAGAGAGAGACAGAGAGACAGAAAGCGAGAAATCACCCCCAGAGGGGATGGCCATGCCGCAATCCCTTTTCCTCCATTCTCCTCTCGGGATATTGGGCATGCACGCACACACACCTGGCGTGAGTTTTAAGCCACTGGGTCCAGGACGCAAACCGCGGTTGACTACGTGAGAGTCCAGTGACAGAGCCATTACACTAACTGCTGGTCCCGTTTTTGTTCATTTTTCCAGAGGGTACATGCACTCACCAGAAAGAGACAGAAAGAATGAGAGGGAGAAAACATATCCTATGGAGAATGGTCATGTTGACATCTATTCTCCTCCATGTCTTCTACCTATTGGAATTTGGGGCATGCATGCACACATGCTTTGCATGTTTCTCAGGCCACTGGTTTCAGGATTCCATCTGCGGCATCAGCTATGTGGGATCCACCTGCCTTAATCACCAAGTCATAGAGCTGACCTACTTTACTAAATAGGGGGCAAAAATCATAATCTGAGCAGTCTAGAAGGAGTATAAACTGTCTTGTTTACAAAATATGGTTCTCTTATTCATTCTCAGCTAACTGCTTCCATTCAATTTCATGTGATATTTTAGGAATGGAAAAAGTTTGTCAGAGAACTTTATATCCCATCCTCCCATCCACCCCTACCCCATTTTGCCCTTAGAGTTGAC
>NW_006159858.1:148423-162020 GCF_000334495.1 Tupaia belangeri chinensis
ACTCTTTCTCATCTTGGCCTCTGTTCTAAAGAGACTGTACTCCCCACCAACTGATATCAAGAGCATTTTACCGTTTGGAAGCCCCTACTTCTCAATTGTAGAGATGTGGACTTTTTTTGGCACAAGCTCAATAGTAGAATCAATAACAATCAAGAATGTTGACTGCAGAGTTCTGAAGCAAGAATTAAGCAACTATTAATAGAGTGACAGTTACCTTGTGTCATGTATTGTGATTATATGAAGGAGAGTAATCGTATTGTTTTATTCATTATCTGAATATTCATGATCCCAAGAAGATATTTTTGAGAAACTGATATTTGTTTAAAATTTATTTTTCTTTTTTCCCACTAGAGAGAAACAGACAGAGAGAGAGAGAGAGAGAGTACCAAAGGGAGTCCCAAACTGGTATTTTTGATCCTGATATTGTTTCTACTTCCGGACATTTTTTCTAGAAAAACTTTTTAGTCTCCATTGTCTCAGAAATACAGAGAAGAGCAACAATTGTGCACTTGAAGTCTCGAAAACCTTAGCATGGCTGAGTCAGAGCAAAACAATATAGTATGAGTTGGAGTTTGCTTCTACTTACCAAGGTAAGACCTGGGGAACCAAGAGGAGATGTTTTTCTGCATCCATGACATGGAAGCAGAAGTGTGCATATAGCTTATCCAGCTTGTCACAGGGCTGCTCTGTCTTTCAGAACTCCCTGTCACATAATGTGATGCAGGAGGTACAAAAAGTTTCTGGGCCTGGGAGGAGTAAAATATCATTTCTTAAAGCCCAGAGAAGTTTGTGAATAGGAAGAATATCCTCCTGGCTCAAAGGTAACATATTCATGGGGCCTGAATAAACCTTGCAGTTGAGAATAAAAAGCCCCCCAGATATTTTTGGACTTTCAAAAACATTCAATATCTAAATCTAACACTTAGTTTTTGTAATCATATATGAATATTGTGTCATAAAAAGGAGCCTCAGTCCAATGTTAGAGCACACTAGGTTTTCTGATTTGAAAGGTGCATTTGTATACAGGGTAACATGTAAAACAAAGAAAATAAATAGGAAGTGGACATTTATTGAAAAAGGCTTTCTTCATTTATAAACAGTAGTCATATAATTAACTGAGCACAGAAATGCAGCATAATCAGTGCTATTAACCAAAATGTATGTTTCAAAACATCTAGGCAAAGTGTATAATTATTATGTAACTGAAGCAACTTTAATTGAAATTTGCTTTCTTCTTTTGGTCTTAGATAGTCTTTCAGTTGCTATGATCATGCTTTCTGATTTTAAAAAGTAAAACATGTCAGAGTATTTCAGATCTCTAGATTTTTTTCCTTCTGATAAACTGACTTACATTTAACTTGCTTTTGTATACTTGCTATAATGACCTAGTGTGACATAAAAGTCATGTTAACAGAACACATGTGTGTTGCATTGATGAACTATGTAATTAATCTCAGCATTATGTGAATATTTCAAATATAGTTACAAAAATAGATAGTAGTATGGCACTATGAATAATAAGCATTTCTATTGTTAAAATTATGTCTACATTTTCATAATGAGACCCTATCTGAAAAGTTATAACTTGACCAAAGCATTTTATATTAAGACTTAATGTGAGCTTTGAGTTATCAACCAGAGCAATTTTTTAAAAAAGAGTATTCCCAGACAGATTTGACATTTCTCAGTATTAAAGAAGTATAGAAGGAGGACCAATTTATTTTCTTGTAATCACCATTTCAAATATTTCACTGTTCTTGAAGCACACTTGTGTGCAAAAATAAAGGGATAAGAAACAAAGAGCTACCCATGACCTTGGATCTATGCTATGGCTCTATTACAGGGAAAATAAGTTATCCAGTTATGAGACTCTTGAATAGGCTACAAAACAGAGTTGGCCCATTTTCTTTGTTGTTAAAGTCCTCTCTTTATCTAAACCTTCTCCAGACTATGTTCCTATTTCTCTATTTCAAAAACCCATCATTCTATGAAGCCTCCCACTCCTTTAATCCTCTTCAGTGAATCGATCTTCTCCCTAAAACCATAAGGCCATTTCTAGTATTGACATTCTTTTTGTTTATTTTTAACTCTTTTTTGTTTATTTTTAACAAATAATTTTCATATTTATCTTATTCTTGCTTTTGAAGACTTGGGTTTAAATAACTCTCCTCAACTTTAAATCCTTAGTGGCATAGTCCATTGCGTTATGTACACACAAATATACCTCTTAGGCCACTGGGCCCTCTTAGTTGGAATTAAACTTTCAACTTTTTTTCCTGGTCATTTCCTTTTGCTCCCATGTCCTCAGTGTTCTCATAACACCTTGTTCAGATCACTGCTATAGCACTTGGCTAGTTACAGAATTCTGTGCCCTTGGAACTTCTGGAAAGGGATTCTGCCTGACTTGATTTTGTGGTTTGTCTTTGGTCCCCTTTGCTTATGAACCAGACACTCAGAATACAATACTTTTTTTTTTTTTTTTTGCTATAGGGCGCGTGCGCTCGCCAGACAGACAGAGAGAGACAGAGAGATAGAAAGCGAGAAATCACCCCCCAGGGGGGATGGCCACAACGCAATCCCTTCTCCTCCATTCTCCTCTCGGGATCTTGGGCACGCACGCACATGCGCCCTGCGTGAGTTTTAAGCCACCAGGTCTGGGACGTGAACCGCGGTCGACTATGTGGGAGTCCAGCGACATAGCCATTTCGCTAACTGCTGGTCCCAATACTCTTTAACTCTGACCTAAACTTGGCAACTGGTTGAACTCTGTCAGTTAGCTCTACCCAACTTGTTACAGGAGAACCAGCTTGAGCTCACTGATGTCACATCTCACACCTGATCACAGAAGTACTCTGTAGTGCTCAACAACCTCCACCTTCTCTCACTCTAGGAGGAGATTGGTCAGGGACGAAGTACATAGTAAGGACTCACTAAATATTTGCTGCATAAATGAGATAATCCATTAACTAATTAATTGACACTTATTTATTCAGTCTTCCTGTTAATTAATATAATGAGAAGTTAGAATGAGGGGCTGTCTCTTTGGCCATGGGGCATGATAAATGAGAATTAAACAGATGATTCCAACTATATTAGCTCCATTCACCAACCAAATGAACTCACCACGTACAGACTGTACTGCAGAAGGTGTTAATTCACAATGATTCAAATTAACATTAATATTTGCAGACATTGCCTTTCATTTATCTTAGCTCATTTACTTTATCATAAAATAAAGCTGAGTTAAATATTACTATATGCAGGAGAAATTTAAAGTGGTTATGTAGTACAGCAAACCTTATAAGGCATTAATCTTCATTACTGAGGAGACATTTGATAATTCCCTTAAGGATACACCACTTGAATTACAAGATTCCTCAAGGGGAAAGACAAATGCTTTGAGACATAAGCAGCTTAAGTGTTACTTAAATAAAGGATTTCGTGTAAGGGAATCCTTTAGATTTAAGGATGGAATCTAAGAAGAACTGGAAATGTGTATGTTATAGACTGAATTGATGAGTGATAGTTTTTCCTATCTCCATATAGTCATGCCCTTTGGTTTTATTCTCCCACATTGATCTTACATTTGATCAGATGACTTTCTTTGGCCAATGAGACAGAGGAAATTAGATGTGAGTGGCCTGAAAGCGCTTATGCATTTTCATTTACTTGGACTCTTGCCATTACTAAAAGGACATGCCTAGGCTAGCTTGCTACAGGGAGATGTAAAAGGATGGAAAAGATGAGAGCTATTTTAATTGAGGCCATCCCAGACCAACCAATCCAGTCCACCACCAACAGACTACATACAAGAGTAAGCCTAGCCTAGATCAGTTGAACTCACCTCTGATTGGCAGAACTGCTCAGCAGAACCATAACTTTGTAAGAAATAATTAATGGTGGTTGTTACATGGTATTATTGTGATGAGATGATTGATATATTGGCTAATTTTCCTACAAATCTATGTGAAGTCTACAACTCATTTGAGAACATATATTGACTTTAGAACTTAAACTTTTTAGTAATTCCAAGTAGAAAGAAGAACTACAGATAAAAAGCCAAACTGGAAATTAAATGTAAATTTGTTTTCAGAAGAAATAAAAATCAGAGAAAATGATATAATTTTTAGATTTAGTATCTTGTCTAATAACAACAGTTTCTAGGACCTGCTGGTGTCATGGTGGTTAAGGTGGCTGGGTGCTATATGGCTGACTCTGCGGGTCAAGTTGTGGACCCAGTGGCTTGAAAAACACACCGAGCATGTGTGTGTGCATGTCCAAAATCTTAGGAGGAGGGATAAATGGAAGATAAGAGATTGCAATGTCACTGTCAGTCATGAGGTGTTTTCTCACTTTTTCTCTCTCTCCAGTGAGTTCATGTGGCCTCTGGCACTATCTAATTTTTTTTTTTTAATTGAGCTTTCTGGCCATCATCCATTTCTTGTTTCTTTTCTGGATTTTCTTTGTTTTTGTTGGGGGGAGAGATCTTTGCTATAGGACATGTCTACTTGCCAGAGAGACAGAAAACAAGAAATTACCCCCCACCCCCAGGGGCTAGCTATGCCATAGTTCCTTCTTGTCTATTCTCCTCTTGGGATTTTGGGCATGCATGCACATGCACCCTGTGTGAGTTTTAAACAACTGGGTCTGGGACTGGAACCATGGTTAACTATGTGGGAGTCCAGTGATATAACCAACCGCTATGCCATCTGCTGGCCCCATTTTTCTGGATATTTTAAGGGCTGCTATTATTTGCAAAATCATTAAACAGTAAACGAATAGAACATTATGAAGAACAGCAAACCTGGGTTCAAAGACTGGAAGAATCCCAACCTTCTCCCTTTGTCCCTGTCTCTAGGCTGATAGCTGCTCTCTACAGTAATTATTTGTGAGACACCTTACAGCTCTCTTTATATTTGTTTGATATTTTAGTTATAAATTTATGCCTTGTTATCAATTTCTTATATTAAATTTTCTACCTGTGAAATCTGGTAAAATATAGTATGGTTTTTGTCTCTTGACTGGAGCTCACTGAAACCAGAAACAAAATGAAATATCCTGGGACCAGCAGTTGGTGTAATGGCTATGCTGCTGGACTCTTATGTAGTCAACTGCGGTTTGGGTCCTGGACTCGGTGGCTTAAACTCAGACCGGACACATGTGTGTGCATGCCAAAGATCCCAAGAGGAGAATGGAGGAGAAGGGATTGCAGCATGGCTATCCCCCACCCGGGGGCGTGGGGGTTGATTTCTCACTTTTTATCTCTCTCCCTCTGTCTTTCTGGTGAGCGCATGCGCCCTATAGCAAAAATCTTCCCCCAAAATAAATTAAATGTCCTATTTATGTATTTTGTTTTACTTTGGTATTTTAATTAAAATATTTCGGATACATGTTTAAATAGTTTTCATTTTTTTGAGAACCAGCAGTTGGCGTAATGGCTATGTTGCTGGACTCCCACATAGTCGACCGTGGTTCGCGTCCCGGACCCGGTGGCTTAAAAATCACGCCGGGTGCGTGTGCGTGTGTGCCCAAGATCCCGAGAGGAGAATGGAGGAGAAGGGATTGCGGCGTGACCATCCCCCCTGGGGGGTGATTTCTCACTTTCTGTCTTTATGTCTCTCTCTGTCTGTCTGGCGAGCACACGTGCCCTATAGTGAAAATCTCTCCAAAATAAAAAAATAGTTTTCATTTTTTAAGTTTGTTTCTTCCATGAGTGACACACATACAGAGAGAAAGAGAGAGACAGGTAGGCATCCCCAGCAGGGTCTTTGTTCTGATCCAACCCCTAGCCTCAGTCAGCAGGGACCATGGGGAAAGTTCATGCCCAGTATGCAAACTGAGATCTTGAAACGCAAACCTGAGGCCTTTCCATGTGAACTCAGAATCACGGAGCATGGCATTGCCACTGTGCCGCCATGAGTGGCCTGAAATATTTTTACTTAAAATACAACATACGTAATATCTTAAATGTACAGATTGATGAATTCCACATTTATTTGCCTTATATAGACATCATCTGGATCAAGAGAGAGAACATTTGTAGTGCTCAGTACCTTGTGTTTCTCACAGGCAGTACTCCTTGAAAAGGTACTCATTATTCACCTTATATTAATGCAACCAGACACTATGTAATTTTTTTCATGTCTGCTTCTTTGGTTAAACAAAGTTGTTTTTTTTTTTTTTAAGTTTATTAATGTTTCTGTGTGTAGTCATTCTCTTTCACTGGTATGCTGCATTCCATTGTATGCATACTATAATTAATCTATTTTCTGGTTAATGAACATATAGTTTCTTTCTAGTTTTTAGTTATTTTGAATAAAGCTATTATGAGAAATCTTGCTGTATAAAATTTGTGAGCATAAAGACTCATTTTGAGGTACCTATCAAAGAATGGAATTGTTAGGTCATAGAAAATATACTGGGTTAGTTTTGGTATCTACTGACAAATAGTTTTCCAAAGGTGTTGTACTAGTGTATTATCCAGCTATAGTGCCCGACTTCCAGTAGA
Source organism: Tupaia belangeri chinensis (assembly GCF_000334495.1). Lineage (NCBI taxonomy): Eukaryota > Metazoa > Chordata > Mammalia > Scandentia > Tupaiidae > Tupaia > Tupaia belangeri. The sequence goes on from NW_006159858.1 coordinate 154,932, forward strand.
TTTCCATCTTTATTATTATCTCCTTAAATAGTATTTTGTTCCAAAATTCTTTGATTTTCTTCTGGAAGTGTATAAATAGGGGATGAAGTTTGTTTCCTATATGTTACTTACATTGTGTTCTAGTTTAAAAAATTCACCTTTTCTCTGTGTACATTAATTTGAATATATATCACATATATATTATATGTTCAACAACTGTCTGTCATTACAGCTTGTAAAACTTTGGATATTTTTGGGAACCAGCAGTTAGCGTAATGGCTATGCTGCTGGACTCCCATGTAGTCGACTGCGGTTTGCGTCCCGGACCCGGTGGCTTAAAACTCACTCCGGGCGCATGTGCGTGTGTGCCCAAGATCCCGAGAGGAGAATGGAGGAGAAGGGATTGTGGCGTGACCATCCCCCTGGGGGGTGATTTCTCGCTTTCTGTCTCTATGTCTCTCTCTGTCTGTCTGGTGAGCGCACGCTCCCTATAGTGAAAACAAACAAACAAACAAAAAAACCTCTCCAAAAAAAAAAAAAAAACCTTTGGATATTTTCTATTTACCTGTTTTTGAGCTTACCTAAGTGGTCTTTGGTTGTATATGACTTGCTGTTTAACTTATCCAGTGAATTCTTAATTTCAGATATCACATTGTTTGGTTTTAGAATTTCCACTGTATTCTTTTACAATTCTGTTAAAATTCTTCATGTTTTAATCTAAATTGCATATGCATGGTTTTTAACTGATATCGATATATATTTAATAGTTACTTATTTTATTTCTTATTATTATATTATGATTTAGTGTTTTTTTAAAGAATTATTTATTTATTTATTTCCATTTGTTATTGTTAGTTTTTTTTTTTTTTTTTTTATTTGACAAGAGAGAGAGAAAGGGAAAGTGAGAAAGCAAGTCACCAGGTCCGGGACTTGAACCATGGTTGACCATGTGGGAATCTAGCACCCTTATCTACCATGCCACCTGCTGACCCCTATGATTTAGTTTTTTTAATTGATGAGAGAGAGTGAAAGAGAGAGAGAAAGAAAGGGAAAGTGAGAAAGCAAGCTGTTTGGGTCTTGAAACATAGTCAACCATGTGGGAGCTCAGTGCCTTATCAACCATGCCATCTGCTGGCCCTTGACCCAATATATTACTTGTAGTTATTTTAAAGTTCTTCCGTACTGACATCAATTTTATGCAAAATATTTGTGCACTTTTTTTAAGGGAGATTTTTACTATAGGGTGCATGTACCCATGAGAAAGACAGAAAGACAGAGAGACAGAAAGCAAGAAATCACCCCTCAGGGTGGATGTCACTCTGAAATCCCTTCTCCTCCATTCTCCTCCTGAGATTTTGAGCATGCATGCACACACATCTGATACGAGTTTTAAGCAGCCAGGTCTGGGAATCAAACCACAGTTAACTACATGGGAGTCCAGTGGTGTAACCATTTCACCATCTGCTGGTATGCCTGTGCACTTATTTTAATTTTCTGTTTCAGTTGAACTGTGTGCATTGATGAGAGTATACATGTTGATTTTAATTACCACTTAAAATATATTTCAAAAATTGCCATATTATTTAATGTTTAATTGCAAGATTGTGTATTTAGCAATGCACAGAGACTGGAGTAAATTACTTGATATTCATGTTTTTCAAAGAATTAGCTATTTTTCTCTAGTTTTTTATTTGAACTTTCATTGATTTTGACTTTTATATTGATTATTTTTTTCTTCTGCTTGATTTGAATTTAATATGGTTATCTTTTTCTAATTCCTTAGAATAGATTCTTCTTTGAAATCTTATTTTATTTATTTATTTATTTATTTTTGAGAGGTTTTTGCTATAGGGTGCGTGTGCTCATCAGAAAGAGAGAAACAATGAGAGAAATCACCCCACAGGGAATAATGGCCATGCCGCAATCTTTTTTCCTCTATTCTCCTCTCGGGATCTTGGGGATACACACACACACACACACACACACACACACACACACACACATGGCTGGCGTGAGCTTAAGTCACCAGGTCCATGACTCAAATTATAGTTGACTACATGGGAGTCCAGCAACATAGCCATTTCGCCAACTGCTGGTCCCATGAAAACTTCTCTTCTAATAGAAACACTTTACTCTATAAATTTCCTCTAAAATAATGTGTTGCTGCATCTTACATAGTTTGGATATGTATTTTTATTTTAATTCAGTTCAAAATATTGTAAAACTTCCTTTGAAATTTTATTTTTGGGTTATTTAATAGTATATAGCTGAATTTTCAAGTATTTAGGAATTTTTAATATTTTTCTCTTAATGCTTTTCAGTTTAGTTTCACTATAGCCCAAGAACGTACTTTGTATAATTTTTAATTCATTTCCCCAGGATATGATTTATCTTAGTGATCATTTAATTTGCACTTGAAATGAAATGCATATTGTTGAAATGCATGATGTTGTTAGGTGGAGTGTTCTATAATTGTGAATCAGATCTAGTTGGTTGATAATGTTGTTCAAATAATTTATAAACTTAATAACTCTCTATTTGTTCTGCCAGTTACTTTGAGAGAATTGTTAATGTCTTAATTCTAATACTATATTAGTCTATTTTTCCTTTTAGTTCTATCAATTTTTCCTTCGTGTATATTAAAGCTTTATTGTTAGATACATATTTATTTAAGGTCATTGTCTTCTTGAAGAATTGACCACTTTTTCATTATATGTCTCTTTATTCTTGATAATATTTCTTATTCTGAAATCGACTTTATTCCATTTTTATATAACTACTCCAAACTGATTTTTTTAATCTTTTCTATTTTTGCCAGAGGTACATACGTTTGATATAGAGAGAGAAATGAAGTACCTTCATGGGGAATAGTCATGCCACAGTCCCTTCTCCATTTTTCTCTCCTTTCAGGATATTGGGCATGCATGCACATGCCCCTGGTGTGTTTCTCAGGTCCAGGACTCTAACCACATAGTTAGCCATGGGAGATCCAGCCCCCTTAACCACCATGCCACTGGCTGGCCCCCAACATTCTTTTCATTAGCATTTGTACGGTTTAAGTATCTCTCTTCTTTTATTTCTCTCTTTTTTTTTACATTTAAAAAATTTACATTTAGAGGCTAGCAGCTGGTGTAATGGCTATGTTGCTGGACTCCCATGTAGTCAACCACGGTTCAAGTCCTAGACCTGGTGGCTTAAACTCATGCCAGGTGTGTGTGCATGCATGCCCAAGATCCTGAGAGGAGAATGGAAGAGAAGGGGTTGCGGTTTTGCCAACCCCAGGGGTTGCGGTTTTTCTTGCTTTCTGTCTATCTCTGTCTCTTTGGCGAGTGCATGTGCCCTATAGCAAAAGCCTCTCCAAAAAAATTTATATTTAATGACTGCACTTCCTTACAGTGTACAAAATGTTTTTTTTTCTAGTATGAATACAGTACTTATTAGTCAAGCCAATGATTACCATATACATAATCATCAGCAAATAACTTCTCATTTTTGTATTTATTAAGTGGGGGTCAGGGGAGAAAAAAAAACCTCTTTTACTTTTTATCTATATATGTTTATATTTAAAATAGGTTTTTTATAGATGCACATAGTTGGTCTTTAATTTTTATCTGACAATAATCTCTATCTTTAAGATGGTAGTTTCTTTCATTCAAAAATAATGTAATTACTGATATAATTGGATTAAATAAGTCATATTTTTTCTATTTTCCTTCACATGTTCTTAATTTCATAGTTTCATCTTGGTTTTTAACTTTTTCTCTGATTTAATTGAGCAATTTTATGACTGATTTATTTGTATCTCCTCTATTGCCTTATTATTTTAATTTTATACTGGAAAGCACATGCACAAATCAGAAAGCAGGAAAGAAAGCACACCTGGTGTGTCTTGGTAACTACACAATCCTCTTCCTTCACTTCATCTCGTCTGGATACTGAGCATGTGTGCACAAGGACCTGACATGGTTTTCAAACTGCCAGGGATGGGACCCAACTCTCCCGTGGCCAAGTGGGATCCCAGTCCCTTTGCACAGTGCTTAACCACTGAGCTATGGGAACAGGTCTTGATTTATTGTTTATATCTCTTTTTAAAATTAGTTATTGCTCTGAAGTCTATAATAAACTTATTTGATCAATTAGACTCTAAAGTACTTTGTTACTTCATGTATAGTATAAATTCATATGGTCAATTTATTTTTCAGTATAATTCATTGTGTTATTGTCATACATTTTAGTTGTTGTTTTCTATGAATACATTACAATGATATATTTTTTCTGTCCGAAAACTTTCTCCTATACTTCTTAAAAGGTAGATCTTCTGGTGTTGAATTTCCTTACTTGAGAGAGTCTTTTAATTCTTTTTGTAATATTTCTTGTTTAATATAGAATTCTAGGTTTGTTTTGTTTTGTTTTGTTTTTGTCATTGGGCATGTGCACTGGCTGGAGAGTGACAAAGTAAGACAGAGATAGAAAAAGTGAGAAATCACACCCCAGGGTGGGTGTCCTTGCTGCAGTCCCTTCTCTTCCACTCTCCCCTTGGGATTTTGGGCATGTATGCACACACCTGCATAATTTTCAAGCCTTGGTCCTAGACTCAAGCCGTGAAGTTGGCCATGGGAATCCAGTCCCTTAACCACTGTACTGCCTGCTGGCTCCCACGTTGATAGTTTTATAAATATTTTTTAAAACAGTTTAAATATGTCATTCATTGTCTTCTTGTTTGCATGGTTTCCCATGAAAAATATGTGGTAATCCTTTGTTCTTCTGTATGTAATATCTTTTTGGCTCTAGCTGCCTTTAAGTTTTTTCTCTTGATTCTTTGTTTAAAGAATTTTGAATATAATATGGTGATATAGTTTGTTTGTATTGATCTGATTGGTATTCTCTGAATTTCTTAAATCTGTGGTTTGGTATCTGTAACTGATATTGAAAGATTCTTGACCATTATTTCCTCAAATATTATTCTCATCCTGTTCTTTCTCTTTCTTCTCCTCTGGGTTATAAAGAAAAGTTTTAATTAATGTGTGTATATATATATATATATTAATTAATATATCAATCTTATTACACAGCTTTTGGGTGCTGTGGTTTATTTTCATTATTGTTATTGCTTTTCACTTTTCCCTTCTTTTTATTCCTTGTTTAAGTAGTTTCTATTGACTTATCATTATCGTCAATTTCACTAATTCTCTCCTTGACCTTGTCAAATCTAATGATAATATTGTCAAGATATTCATCATTTCTGTTGTTGTATTTTTAATTTCTAACATTTGCATTTGACTCTTAAAGCTTCTATTTCTCTCCTGAAATTACCCAGCTGATATTGCATGTTGTTCATCTCTTTCATTAGAGACTTTGACATATTAACAACAGCTATTTAAATTTTTCTCTTTGGTAAATTCACCACCTGTGTCATATATGAGTCTGTTTCTGATGAGTATTTTATCTGTCAGAGCTGTGTTGTTTTGACTTGCCTTTGAATATGCCTTATGATCCTTTTTTTGAGAGGTTTTTGCTATAGGTCTTGTGCGCTCGCTAGAAAGACAGAAAGAGACAGAGAAACAGAAAGTGAGAAATCACCCCCTGGGGGGATGTCCCCCCCGCAATCCCTTTTCCTCCATTCTCCTCTCGGGTTCTTGGGCATGCATGCACATGCACCCAGCGTGAGTTTAAGCCACTAGGTCCAGGACTTTAACTGTCGACCACATGGGAGTCCAGCGACATAGACACTATGCTAACTGCTGGTCCCTACCTTATAATTCTTGATGTTAAAAGGATAGGATAGGATAGAAAAGCAGGCATTTTGTATAGTTTATATGCCTGGAAATTGCTATGTCTACTCTTCTGCTAAACCTAGTAGAAGATTTGAATTAGTATAGTTAGGAGTTCATCTTGGTTTTAGTTTTGTTGTTTGTTTGTTTGTTTGTTTGTTTGTTTGTTTTTTGGCTATAGGACACATGTACTCACCAGAGAGAGAAAAAGAGGGAGGGAGGGAATGAAAAATCACCCCCTAGGGAGGATGGCTATGCCATAATCCCTTCTCCATTCTCTATGGAATTTTGGACCTGCATACACATGTACCTGGTGTGATTTTTTTTAAGTTACTGGATCTGGGACTTGAACCCTTCAGTAGTCCTGTGGGATACAGTGCCTTAACCTCTATACCACCTGCTGGCCTGGTTTCTCGTTACTTGGTAATTGCTATGGTATCATAGACTTCAAATTGTTCCAGTGTTACCTTGTGATACGTTTTTTTGCTAGAGAGGCTTTTCTTTGGTGGTTGCTCCTATGTCTAGATCTCCTCTGTGCTATTCCTCAGAGAAGTTTCCTTCCCTGCATTCTTGTTTTTTTTTGCTATGCTACTGCCTGTTGTATTCTAATGTTATTTGTTACAATATTCACCAACTTCTCTGTAGGGGGTGCTGGTGGTGGGGCATTTTCTCTTGTTCACATGAGCCATAGTTTTAGGTTTAGTATTAGGCAGGCTGTGGTATTCCTGGATCTTAGTGACACCTTCCACAGCCTCTGGGCTTAGGCCCTGCAAGCAATCCTGCCCCTCCCTCAGGGCTAAGATTTCCTAGTTTCTTCTGTTCCTTTTTTTCCAGCTGCAATTGGTTTTCCCCAGTGCACTGAGGGTGATGTTTTATCACTTGCCCCTATATTACAAAGCTTTATTATACAGGAGTGGTAGAACAGAGGGGTCCAGCCAGGGTTTTGTGTCTCCTGCAGTGGCTAATCTGCACCGTGTAGAACACGTTCATGAAACTTCCTTTAGTATTTTGTGGGATTGCTCTTGATTCATAGGAAAAAGCCCTAAAGAAGGTGTGGAATCCCTTAATTTTCTCATCTTCTAGAAACTTCACACTCTCTCCAGAGTGTACTTTGCCTTCACCAATTCACCAACTAACCCAGTGGAACTATTTTTATTCGTGTTCAATTACATTTGTCTTAGGTAAACCATTGCTTAGGTCTTAGCACTCCCTTCAGATACCTGTCTCTTAGCTTTTGAGCTAGTTGGTTACCCTGCAATTGCAGTTTTCAATGGTTTCAAGAAAATTCATGAAATTTTTATGTTCTTTTACATTACAGGTGTGGAAATGACAGTCTTTC
>NW_006159858.1:162051-201193 GCF_000334495.1 Tupaia belangeri chinensis
TCCAGCTCTCTGTATCCCTGGGTGAAAAGTAAATTTGATATTAATAAAGTATCATTGTAGAAATGATCAGAATTTCACATTTTCTTGCAAATTAACAACCAAGGGTTTTATAAGACCTAAAAAAGGAAGATATCCACAAGTAGATGAAGATGTGTTATATTTTTTTTTCTAAAATACTTGCAAAGAGCTTACTCTCACACTCCAATCACTGAAACTGAAGGTAGAATAGATTGCCAAATTCTTTGAAATAGATGAAATCATTTCAAAGCAATGAGAGGCTGATGTTCTCAATTCATGTGTTACACAAGATTATCTTTAAGGCATCATGTCATGGTTTGAATAGCAGCATTTTTTCTTTCTTAGTGGATCATAAAATGATGATAAGCCTTACAATTGATAGCGTTCTCTGTACTGTTAGCAGTGGAGTTGGGATTCATATAGGTAGAGTGGCAGGTAACTTTCAGATTAGTCATTGTACTTTAGTGTCTAGAGAAAAAATATTATGGATGGCTGCCATATTAATCCTTTCTAATTTGTGATTGCTTTGAAATAAATGTATTCATAAGGTTACTAGTGATTACATTGAATAATAGTTAAAAAGATTTCTAATGGCTTAGAATGTAGATAGGTATATTTTCAATGGGAAGAAAGCTAAAAGTCCGTAGGGTGTATTTCAGAATACCTTCGGCATCTAAGACTTATAGCTTGGGACATGAATGACTTGTGGCAGAAAGAAGGGAAATTGGCTGAAAGATAAAAAAAGATAAAAACAGAAGTGTCTGTGGTTAGAGACAGGAAAGCATCAACAATTTTGTTGCCCTGCCTTCTGAGTATTATCTGGTTCAGGCCCTTCTCCACATACTGGCTGAAAACAATATAGTATAAATTTTTGAGACTGAATGAACTCTTTTATTTATTTATTGTTTTAATCCTTCTCCTTCATTCTCCTTCTGGAGTTTTGGGCATGTGTGCACAAAACCATGGCATGTTTTCTAAGTCTCTGGGTCTGGGACTCAACTCATGCAGTTGACCATGTGAGGTCCAGCTGCTATAACCAGGTCATTAGCTTACCTGAGACTGAAGTCTTTTTTTTTTTTTGGAGAGATTTTCACTGTAGGGCGCGTGTGCTCGTCAGACAGACAGAGAGAGACATAGAGACAGAAAGGGAGAAATCACCCCCCAGGGGGGATGGTCACGCCGCAATCCCTTCTTCTCCATTCTCCTCTCGGGATCTTGGGCACACACGCACACGCGCCTGGCGTGAGTTTTAAGCCACCGGGTCCGGGACACGAACCGTGGTCGACTACGTGGGAGTCCAGTGACATAGCCATTACGTTAACTGCTGGTTCCCGAGACTGAAGTCTTTGATAATATATCCAGAGTAAATAAAAATCCTCCTTTGCAAACTGTATTACATATATCTAGAAAGAATTATTTTATTTATTTATTATCAGAGGCTATGTTCATATGTATATATGTGCAAGACAGAGACGAGAGAGAGAGAGAATCCTTCCTGTAGAAATTTTTCTTTTTCAGGTTTTTGCCATAGAGTGTGTGTGCTTGCCAGAGAGAAAGGAGTAGAAAGTGAGAAATTACCCCCCAGGGGGGGATGGCCATGCTGCAATTCCTTCTCGTTTATACACACATGCCTGGTTGGGTTTTCAAGCTGCCTGGTCCAGGACTTGAACTACAGTTACCTATGTGAGAATCCAGCACCTTAACAACCTGCTGCCCCCAATCTCCCACCCCCCAGGAAAATTCTTACTCACTAAACTGACTGTTGAATTCAGTTTGTCAAGAAGACATCAATGTATTGTGAAATTCTTTACATTGACTTCCTGAAGCAAGTATGTTCACGGGTAGAGGAAAATATTTACTTACAAAAGTCCTTCAGCATTTTATCAACTATATGTAGTTTTTAACATTTTTTTTGCTATTTTTGCACATCTCTTTCTCAAAAATTCCATAATAATTTTCAAGACAAAAATGAAATAAAATTGAGAGTTCTGTAAAACTGAAACTGCATCCATTAAGAAACACTTGATATCTTGATGATAAAATGTTATCTTTAATCATTGGTACTAAATAAAATATGAGTTGTACATGTCCCTTGTGAGGGTAAAAAGTAGAACTGGGATCAGATAAATATTTGGTTTCTTTATATTTAGTTAGTTTTATCATTCATAAAAATTCCAAATGATGCCACATGCTAGAATTTTTTTGGGTGTGTTATATTTCATTGGTAGTATTTTAAATAACAGGGAGTACCAAAAGCCGATCATTATGTAGGGATCTAACCTCAGCTAGCTATTTTATAACCAATGCTTTATTCCAACTCTATAATTAACATCTAAAATTAACATTTTTCAACATGACTTTAAACATTAGAGAATCTAAGCAGATATAAATACATAAAGTACTATTGCTTTGCGCTTTATAGGTCTTTCAAAACGGAACTAAAGGCAATCTCTCTCCCTATGAAATATGGCAGAGTACGCGCTTTGGAACTGTTTTATAGTTTTAAATATTTTTTATGCATTTGGGTATAACTATTTCCATATGTTTATAAGGGGTAAGAGGAGGTAGTGGCAGAGAGGTCGAATGCTCTATGGCCCTTTGCAATACTAGCCACATAAGAGAGCTCTCTCCTTCTTATCTCAAGTCTATTGTTAAAGAGAATTTATTCACTTTTCTTAATACTAACCTGAAGATGCTGTTTAATGCACTATAAACAAGTCTTATGAATTTTTTACATGATTAAAATGGTCATAACTATCCAATGTTTCTTGCTGATTGAATCTGCCACTTCTGTTTACTAGGAAAATAAATAACACATGTTTGCTCTCTTTCTAAAAGGTTCCTATTTATTCTGTGGTCATTTCCCACTTATAATATTTCCAGCTTAATTTCATAGAACAGTTTTTATACGACTTGAAAAAAAGCCCTCATTGTACATTGTCTTCCAATATGATGCCTTTGAACTCTGGACTTTTATGTAAGAAATGTCCAACTATCTAGTTTTCCTTTTCTTCCTTTCTTTCTTTTGTCTTTTTTGTTTTTGAGGAGGCTTGTATTAGAGTAGACATTTAAAAAGTGAAATAGTTACATGACTTAACATATGCATGCAACACAGGAAGAAGTCAACGGTTGGAGAATTATTTCCCTCTGCTACATTAGCAATGCGTGTGCCCAATTTATAGTTGTCAAACAAAGTAAAACAAAGTTTGCAGAGAATTTTTCTGTCAGATTGCTCATTAAGATGAACAGACATGCAGAGAAAACTGTCTAGCAAGGGAACTCTCATTGTTATTAATACATGAATGTTCTAAGTGCACTTCCCTTCTAATAATGTTAAGACCTGTACAAAATTCAATGAACATGGCTGAATTAGATGTTTAATTAGGAACTGTGTTGTAGTTTTAGATAAATTAGGTGCATTTAGATAAATTTCTGGTATGTCTTGCATTCTATGTCATATGCTTGACATACTTTCAAATTGAGAGTCAAGGCCTGTTTCTATACCATAATATTTGAATTAAAATAGAAGAAACTTGGGTGCAGGTTTCAAGGCTTATCTCAAATTTATCCTCTTCTATGGAGCTTTCCTTTAATCCCTGTTGGATATTACCTTAGACCTCATGCCAAGACATATTCTTCTTTGTATTATGATCATATGCAAAGTTGTTTTGGTCCCTTCTATTTTCAGCATATAAATGTCTACTCTTCTTTCTATTCTTGCTGTCCTTATAGACTTACATGTCTCTCAGGAATAGATCTATAATCTAAAGCAAGGTTTGAGGGTTGGTGTTCTTCATTCATGGAGTTTTAATAGCTAGTCTATTGATTCCTCTATTTGGTAGAGGGAGGGATAAATTTATTTGAATCAGTCATTCACTTACTCCATAGCAGTTGCCCATGTGAGAAACATGTCCAGTGATGAGTCAAGAAACTTCTAGAGAAATTTACTTTCTTTGATAGACCCTAAGTAATGGTATCTACAATTTTAAGTTGGGTGTACTGTAAATGAAGTTCCCTATTGTCAAAAATGAGTGTATTCTTACATAATAGTTTTCCAGATTTTTATTTATTTATTTATTTATTTTTAGAGAGAGATTTTTCTATGGGGTACAAGCACTCACTAGAGACAGAGAGAGACAGAGAGACAGAAAGTGAGATATCACTCCCTGGGGGCATGACCATGCTGCAATCCCTTCTCCTCCATTCTTCTCTCAGGATCTTGGGCATGCATGCACACGTGACCAGTGTGAGTTTTAAACCGTCAGGCCCAGGACTCCAATGAGTCCACCATTATGCCATCTATTGGTACCTAGTTTTCCAAACTTTAAAAAATATATATTTTACATTTATTCACTGTATATTATTACAACATACAAAAGTTTTTCTTCCATTGAAAATAACACTGAATATTGGCCCAAATGGAGATATTACCATCTCTGTTATCTTCAACAGACACTTTTCCATTTTATGTTTCTTAATGTTTTACTTCTTTCTTTTATCCCCTTGATTTCCCTCCCTCTTACCGTCTGCCATTTCCTCCCCTCCTGCCACACTGGTGTCCACAGTAGCTCTCCATGCCTTTATATTGTCCAATAGTTCAGTTTCTGCCATTGAGTCCAGACATTTGGTATATACTAAGTGGGAACACACCATGCCTCTCTTTCATGGTCTGGATTGCTTCTTTTATGAGTAAATGGGCTATCAGAACCGGCAGATGGCATAATGGGTAAGTCACTAGACTCCCATGTAAGGTAAGTGTAGTTTGAGTCCTGGACCCAGCAGCTTAAAACTCATGGCAGGCACGTGAGTGTTCAAACCCAAAATCTCGAGAGGAGATTGGAGGAGAAGGGATTGCGGCGTGGCCATTCCTCCTGGAGGGTGATTTCTCTCTTTCTGCCTCTCTGTCTTTCCAGTGAGTGCATGTGCCCTATAGCAAAAATCTTTCTAGAAAAAAAAGAAAAAGAAAAAAAGAAAAAGAGTAAATGTGCCAGGAGATGACACTGAGATTAAGGCAGCTGAATCTTAGCCAACTGAGTGTTTCATCTCTGATCTGGTGTCTGTAGTAATCACACCAAAATTCTGAGATGAGAAGGCATTGTAGCACGGCCATCACCCCTGGGGAGTGATTTCTCACTTTCTCTGTCTATCTGTCTCCTTCTCTGGTAAGCACACATGGGCTATAATAAAACTAGAAAAAAATAGAAGAAGAAGAAGAAAGAAAGAAAGAAAGAAAGAAAGAAAGAAAGAAAGAAAGAAAGAAAGGAAGGAAGGAAGGAAGGAAAAAAGAAAGAAATTATTTACACTTCTAGCTGGGTATGATTTTTTTTTTGCTGACAAAGTATACCCAACTATATGAGATTCCAAAAGAGAAGTATATATAGGGGACTAGGAAGTGATGCTAGTATTAGTCATGTCAGGTACCCTAATAAATATCGTGCATGTACTAACTCACTTGACTGTTGTAATAACTCTATGAGAGAGATCATATCATTCCCATTTTATACACATGGTACCCGAGGCGCAGTCATGTGAATTAATGGATGGATGGTGCTAGAAATCATACCAAGGTTTGTCTTATTTAAAAATACATACTTTATTACATCAAGCTGAATTTATCTTAAATTTAGTTGTAGAGCTCTCATTTTTGGAAATCTAAACTTGGTTCAAATTTATCTGAATGAAAGAAGAGGCTGAGTTAGCCTTATTTGTAAATAGAGTTGGCAGCTTAAATTATATTCCATAATCAACGTAATTTGCAACAACTGCCTTTTGTGTTTCCAGATGGGGCAAGAGAAAGTTATGTGAATTATGTAAGCTTAACTTATTTAATAATTAGCAAGTAGCATAGCAAGTGAATATTCGTTGTAGATCATAAAGTGAAAATGGGAATCTAAGGCATTTTAATCTTTTAGAAACTTCTATCGAAAAGTTTGTGAAAGAAATCAAGACAACTCATAATAAACAGGGTGTAAGATGAGCTGAAGAGAGAGAGATAAGTCTACTTTCTGAAAGAATGAGGGAGAGTTTTCAGGGCAAAAATCAACAAGCTAAAATTCCCTAAAGGGCCCTGGTGAAGTATCATGATATTTCCATTGATTGTAAGGTTATGTGGCTTTGACTATAACAACTGAATAGATAACTTAGTTGCACATGACAGAGTTGGCCAACATTAAATTGCAACACTCTGTTATTTTTGGAGATAATGAGTGCCACCAACAGTTGGTGCAGGGTTAGGTCATCCTCTACGAGCTCCAATCACCTATTTTTTTTTTTTTTTCGGTTTTGGGTTTTGCTATAGGGCACATGTGCTCACCAGAGAAAGACAGAGACAGAGAGAGGGAAAGTGTGAAATTATACCCAGGGGGAAATGGCAACATTGCAATCCTTCTCTGCTATTCTCCCCGCTGGGATTATGGGAATGCATATGCACCCAAAGCATGATTTTTTTTTTTTTTAAGATGTTTTGTCTTAGAGTGTGTGTGCTTGCTTCAGAGGCAGAGACAGAGATAGAGACAGTGAAAAGAAAAGTGAAAAGTCACACCCCAAGGTGGATGGCCATGCAGCAATCCCTTTTCCTCCCAGGACCTTGGACTCACACACACCTGCACACACACACACACACACACACACACACACACGCCTGTCCTGAGTTTCAAGCCACTAGATTTGGGACTCAAACCATGGTCAGCCATGTGGGAATTCAGCAATGTAACTGTTATGCCACCTGCTGGCCCCTCCAGCATGATATTTAAGTAGTTATAAAGGGCTGCTTGCCCTGTGGGAGTACAACGCCTTAATCACTACACCACCTGCTGGCTCCCCAAGCACCTATTCCTATCCTTGCTTGTATGCTCTATATTTCTGTCTCCTTTTTTATTAGCTATTCCTGCTTCTTTCTAAAGCCAGTCTTCCATTAGCTCAATAGATTCCATCACTTCTCCCCTACTCAAATACATTGACTCAGAAATTCTTCCCCCTTTTATTCATCAGTTCTAACTCTTTTCATTCAAGCTGTTCTCATTTTTCCCTAGCCCACACTTTCTCTGCCATTCATTGACCCAATTAGTAGACGAGTACATAAAGAATAAATGGCAACATGATCACTTGTGAGGAAGATGATTTATATAAAATAAATAAATGTTTTGACATTTGGAATTGATTGAATTTATAAGGTCTTTGTAATGATTTAGGAATGAAGCTTGAGAGATTGATACCTATAGATTTAACACATTCAAGAAAATTTCCATTGAGAGTTGAAAAATGATCAGGTCTGATGTTGATTCATAGCTCTGTTCAAATCATGATGGAAATACTCTTGGAGAAAATACTATTGCTTTTATTAAGGTGATGATACGGTCTTTGAGTGAATGGCATAAAATAATGACATAATTATTTTATAAGTAAACAGCAAGGGAATAGAAAATCTGAAGCTGCAGATTGTCTAGGATTTAAAGTTTAGGACTCCCAATTATTGACGATGTCATGAGCAGTGGGAAAATGAACTAAGGAAATCTATCAGCATAAGTACTGTGGCATCCAAGACGTGTTGGCGATGTAGCTGAAATCTGTGAAATCAGGGCTACCTGAATCTAAGCTTGAGCTGTAGTCCTGGAGCATTTGTGCTTTCTATGTTTAGAGCTAACAGTGAACAATTGAAACTTCAATGCTTCTGAGAAACGGAAGCATCCCGGGAAACATACCATGACAAACCCGTGTCTGACATTTAGCAGTGAAAATGAAAATGAAAGGATATATCTAGGCTACATATGGAAAAGTCAAAGTTATCCTATTTCTCAATCTGTAGATAAGTATTTTGTTGGGCATCTAGGTGTTAGAAATAAAAACTGTGGGGGCCAGCCAGTGGCATAGTGGTTAAAGTCCTGGACTCCCATATAGCCAACTGTGGTTCAATTCCTGGACCTGAAGACTTGAAATTCATGCTGGGTGTGTATGTGTGCGAGCCCAAAATCTTGAGAGGAGAGTGGAGGAGAAGGGATTGTGGAAATCACCCTGGGGGTGACTTCTCACTTTCCATTTTATGTGTGCACATGCCCCATACCAAAAATCTCTAAAAACAAATAAATGCTGTAAGAGACAAAAATTCATTAAATAAATATATTCTATTTTTATGATATGTGTCAGTGCATGAGTATTTTTCCAGTGTACATAAATAGGTTGTATTAGACCACAGCGATATTCATTAATTAACACATCATCCATGACTACTTTTGCACTCCTGTGATAAAGTTGAGTATTATGACAGAGACCTTATGCCTTGCAAGGATAAGAGAGTTAATATATGGCCCTTAATAGAAAATATTTGGTGATTGCCACCTTAGCTTGCTTTTTGAATCCTACATTGTGGAGGCAACTCAAGCTGAAATGAACTTATAATCTACTACTGACTGAGTGATTGGTTCATTCATCCATTTAAGAAACATATTAAAATATGACACATTCAGAAAAGTGTACGAATCATAATTATACAGACCAATGAATTTTGTCTGAACATACCCATATAAACAGTACCCAAATCAAGAAATGTAACATTACCACTCCCTTTCAGTCACCCTCCAAAACCAGAATGTAATTTCCACTGAGTACATGAGTATTTCCACTGAGCTATTCAGAAAGTGATTATTAAAAGCAAACAAACAAACAAAACCTACGTTCTTTAGCAGTGTTATTTATGTGTTAATACACTAGACAGGTCAGTCAGCATTGAGGTGGCTGAGGTGGCTGGATCCCACGTAGCTGACTGCATGGTTTGTGTCCTGCACCTGATGGCTTGAGCAACATGACGAGTGGATGTGCACAAATTCCAAAATTCCCAGAGGAGGAAGAAATGGAGGAGATGAGATTTGAGTGTGACCATTCCCCATGGGGAGTGCTTTCTCACTCTCTCCATCCCTGTCCTGTCTGTCTTTCTCTGGCAAGTGCACGTGCCCTCTGGAAAATTTAAAGTAAATAAATATTAGACATCTTTGGTTGAATTATTTTATTTAATTCTTGCTATAATCCTGAAATTCTGGCATTAACACCTGCTACATATATATCTATAGAAGGAACTGAAGTAACTTGCCCACAGTAAGACATTTTTGTGCTTGTCAAGTATCAAAGGAAAAAGCATTGACTCCAAACATAAATTGTCAGAGATTTAAATTTCAGTCCAGCTTGGTGGCCTGGCTGTTAGGGCAGCTGGATCTCACATGACTGATCCTGTGGTATGAGTCCTGGCCTCGGTAGCTTGAGAAACATTCCTGTCACATGTGTGTGTATGCCCCAAATCCCAGCAGGACAAAAAAGTGGTGGAAAAGGATTGCGGCATGAGCATTCTCCATGGATGGGGGAGGACTTTCTCTCTCTCCCTTTCTTTTTCTTTTTCTGGTGACCACATTCATGCTTTGGCAAAATTCTTAAAGGAGGAAAAGTATCTCATACTGTGCAGCAAAGAATAAAATAACTAGACAAGAGAAGTGGAAGGGTACTAGAGGTCAGGGTATGGGAAGGAATATTGAAGGCTATAAATATATCAGCCTGGTTAGAAAAGAGCTTATGTGTAAAAGCAGATGGAAAATATATTTGGAAAAGAGAGTTTAGCTTAAATTACAGTGTATGTATTCAGTTTTAAACACCTTCATCTTACCTATCTGTCATCTATCTAGTTTTTCAATTCCCTTGAGAGGAATATAATTTTACTTCCATATTATCTATTTTATAGCTATTTGGTTGACGAAAAAATTAAAGATAAAAAGAGAATTTTAGATTCACATTTTCTATCTTGTAGTGATTTGATTTTATAAAAAGATGTCCAAGTTACACTATTTGGATCTGGTTCATAATCTGTGCCTAATATAGTCTACACCTCAGATATGTATGCATATAAAGCCAATTCCAAGCAACTTAAAAGTAACACAGGAAATTCAGGTTAACATTTGTCACAGTTTCCAATGGAAACAGCCTCTTGTATTTAACTTTTCATGAAATGAAAATGCTACACCTCATTTTCTCTCTTAGTGTAATGCCTTCTTCTTCTCTTCTAGCCAAAATTCTCACAAACTTGGACATTGCAAAGAATACTCTCTCCCTGGCCTTTATTGTGAGATGCTGAGGACTGTTTTCTGTAAAGGACTTAAAAAATATGCGTATACGAGATGATGAATGTTGCTCAGTGGTAAATCTTTGTGTAAAAATGTGTTAAATTTTAGTCATTTTCTGTGGGATTGTAGCATCAGCAACTGGCATGAGATGAATCAGACTGATGATTCCAGTTCTTTGCAAAGCAGACAGCATGATATAATGGCACTGAAAAAATCTCCCTTGGCAACTTTTGTAGCCACGAAGTGCAAAAGAGGTGTTAGATATTACTATACTTGGAAAGAGCAGGAGTCCTCATTTCAACTATTGAAATTATTTGAAGCCTTCTTTTACCATTTCCTTTAATGCTGATAATGTGGATATCATCAGCATTTGATCTGAGCAAGGCAGCTTTCCTTTAGTTTTCTGTGGGCTCCTGGAGCCCTTCAGAAGTCTAAGAATCTTTTCCACAAAAGGTGGTTTGAGCAATACATGTCCAGATATATTTTTTCTTTGCACACATCAGCCTTGCCAAGTATCATTTCAGAAATTGAATGTTTAGGGCTCTTTCTTTCCTCCCTTTTCTTTCTTTCTTTCTTTCTTTCTTTCTTTCTTTCTTTCTTTCTTTCTTTCTTTCTTTCTTTCTCTTTCTTCCTTCTTTTTTTCTTTTCTTTTTTTGGAGCTGCCACAATCCCACTTGGAAGGTCACTTTCTGTGAAAGTGAATAGATGCAATTCCTTTAAGAAAGATGTTAGGGTGGGTTTATATATTCATAATGTTAAAGAAGACATGCATGTGAGGAAAATCACATACAGCAATTTTCTATAAGCAAGAAGTTGTAAAGGCTGTCAGAATTTGTTAACATAGGAGCTTCAGAGATTAATTGACCACCAGGCACTTTCATCCTATTCATGGAGCTCACCGTGGATATCTGAAGTGATAAATGCTAACATAGAACTGTTAACTTAGTTCTATTGGAGCATACAGCAGAAAGAGACTAATTTGAACCAACTTCACACAATTGTCTCTTGCCTGATTGTATGAAGCTATTGGCTATTATAGAAGTGGGAAATCTGTTTTTAGCTCTAGTTTGCCTTCAGCAGCCAAGTATACTTTTTCCAATACTATCCAGGCTAAACCCTAGGAAGCAAAGTATAGAAATCATGTGACTTAGATTACTGGCTCATACATCAGGCACTAGAGGAACCAGTTGAAGGCACTATAACACCAAAACGCCACCTGCAAAACACAAAAGGAGTAAATGCCCATTATTGTCAATATTCTTAATAGGCAGGACCAGCATGGGAGCCCAGATGAAGCTCCTCAGATAACCAGAGGGAGGATTAAGACAATGGGCTTATGGTTTAGGCATCTGGTTTGGGGAGGAGTTTCCCCACATTATAAACACTTTAGAAAGAAGTTGAAAAGGGAATTGTCAAAGAAAATGGCCAGCCCATTTGTAATCTTATCCAGAAAAAACACTACTTACACATAAAGAATTGTTAGTAACCTTTGAAAAAAAAAAAGAAAAAAAACCTCTTACACTTTTCAAGAATTGAGAATGTATGTTAGGTAAGAGGACTTTCCTTAAAATTACTAGAGCATGTATTCTTGTTGAAGAGAAAGAGAGCAGGGAAGTGAGAAATCGCCTCCTAGGGGGTATGGTCATAATGTAATCCTTTCTTTTCCTGGAATTTTGGTACTCAGACACATGTGCCTAGCGAGATTTTCAAGCTTCCAAGTCTGTGACTTGAACCGTGTGGATGGCTATGTGGGATCCAGCTGCTCTAACCTCCACACCACCTGCTGGGCCCATTGAACTATATTAAAATATTAAATTCTGACATTATTTCATAGGAGCTCACAGTGATACTTTGTTCCCAATGATACTAAGGTTGATAACATGCTATCATGGTCTATAAATTCAACTTCTATTTTATTACATGAAAATAAAAAAAATATTAAGAATATTTGGTAACCAGCAGTTAGCGTAATGGCTATGTCGCTGGACTCCCAGGTAGTCGACTGCGGTTTGCGTCCTGGACTCGGTGGATTAGAACTCACGCTGGGCACGTGTGCGTGCGTGCCCAAGATCCAGAGAGGAGAATGGAGGAGAAGGGATTGCGGCGTGACCATCCCCCCTGGGGGGGGTGATTTCTCGCTTTCTATCTCCATGTCTCTCTCTGTCTGGCGAGCGCACGCGCCCTATAGCAAAAACCTCTCAAAAAAAAAAAGAATACCCAATGTCACAAATGATAGACACTACCTGTGGGCGTGGCCTATATACCTTCTCCCGGAAGATTGTACACTCTGTCTCTTCATTCATTTGCTGGCTGTAGGTTTAGGATCCAGCAGAGACCTATGAGATGCTGAAAGATAGTAAAATTTGTATTATAATAAGTATATAAAACATTTACTTTGAAAAGCATTTTTTAAATATGAAATATTTTTTAATAATCATTGAAATGAAGCATTTCTTTACATCTGAAATATCAGTATCACAAATGACTGTGTTTATATGTGGCTTGATGTATAATAATTAGTGAGGAACATTAGGAGATATTTTTTGAAATGATATATTCCATAATTGCAAACATATCAACAATGGAAGGAAGGTTTTATGGGAAACAATGGCAAACTGGAATAACAGCTGGAAAGGACTCTAACCACCTCACAGACAGCACAAAGGTCATCCTGTCACCTAGAAATAGGCCAGAATTACGGGATGGCGGTTTTTCCCAGTGCTTCACCAGAAGCACGGATTTCCATGGAACATTAGTACGTATTTCACACAGATGGACAAAAATACAAATACTTAGACACGTATATATTCATATAGTTTCAAAGGTCCCATGGCCTTTTAAATTTGGAAAACATTGATATAAACAAAACTAAACATATATGTCTTTTAAAATGTTTCCTAAAGGCTGTGTTATGTTTATGTGCATTTTGATTCTGTAAAAATTACAAATAATATGAGGTGTTTCTCAGATTTATTCGATCCTGGAAACTTTGTGTTTTGCTCCAAGGGACTTCTTTGCAATCAACACTATGTGACAAGCACAGCCTTAATACAAAGCAGTCCTTACACCCAATATCTAGGGGCCGTGGCAGTTCTGTGCAGGACAGCACTGGGGACTCAACACTTCTTGTGAAAGGTGGGCCATCTGCAATGGATAGTACACCCATCCTTTTTCTTTTCCTCAGAATAAATTGCTTCATTTGCAGGATACTTTGTTCCCAATGATACTAAGGTTGATAATACGCTATCATGGTCTATAAATTCAACTTCTATTAAACTTAAAGTATTTTTGTGATTTCTATAAGCAATAATTATTTTTATTTATTTATTTATTTATTTATTTATTTTAATTTTGATCAGAGAAAAAGAGAAGGGACAGAGAGAGAGGGAGAGAGAGAAAGCCACCAGGTCCAGGATCAAACTGCAGTTGGCCGAGTGGGAATCCAGCACCCTTAACTACCATTCCACCTACCATTCCCAGCAATGATTATTTAATACTTCAAAGAAGAACCAAGAGACTCTTGCTTTCCTTATTTTTAATAACTTTATAATGTTTCACATGACTTTGGAAGATTAAAAAAAGATGTTTTATATTTCTACAGTGAAGGGCAGTTCTAGTATACTTGAAACATTTTGTCTAAAGAAGGAACTCTAGTGACTAGTTCGGATGAGAACAAAATGTTCATGTTCTGTTGAATCTGAGCAGTAAAGTTTCTGTGTAGGATTTCAAATCATATGCCATTTGTACCCAAAATCATAAGAAACAACATTAAAATATTTCCTTTTGTTTTTGGAGAGATTTTTGCTATAGGGTGTGTGCGCTCACCAGAGAGAGAGAGAGAGGCAGAGAGACAGAAAGTGAGAAGTCACCCCCCAGGGGGGATGGCCACGCGGCAATCCCTTCTCCTCCGTTCTCCTCTCGGGATCTTGGGCACGCACGCACACGTGCCCGGCATGAGTTCTAAGCCACCGGGTCTGGGACACGAACTGTGGTCGACTACATGAGAGTCCAGCGACATAGCCATTACACTAACTGCTGGGCCCACATTAAAATGTTTTCTGACCTAGAGTTTAATTGTAAGTCCCAAATCCTGTTGGCTATATATCTTTATTTGGTGTAAAATGACTTAAATTATTAATTTGTTATTTATTTTTCTCATATATGAAAGTACTGTAAAGTAGAACATTCTTGTTATTTGCTCAGCAAATGGTATTATTACTATTAGGCAACCAGTCAAATGCAATTCAATTTGAGGAAATATTAGATTATACATTTATTTATTTAATTCCATTTGTTATTTTTTTTATATTTGATGAGACAGAGAGAGAAGAGAGAGAGAGAGGAGAGAGAGAGAGAGAGAGAAAGCTAGAAATAGATCTTTTAAAAATACTTATTTAACTTATTATTTTTTAATTTGCTATAGTGCACATGTGCTCTCCAGAAAGACAGACAGACAGACACACACACACACACACACACACACACACAAAGATAGAGAGGAGGAGGGAGGGAGAAAGCAAGCCCCCAGATCTGGTATTCAGATCTGAGTCTCACATCAGTCAACCATGTGGAAGTCCAGCGCCCTAACATGCACTAGCCCAAGGGACTTTAGATCTTTGTGACCTGTTAATAAGACCAAACAGTGAAAACCACTCCTTTTTCAATGGCTGGACAGAGAAAAGAATAAGTGGTAAACAGTGAAAAAGTCTAATTTGATCTCTTTCCCAGACATTAGTTGATGACATGCCAGCAAAACTGAGGTATTTTAAAGTGACATGTTTGTTAACATCGAAGAGTCTAGACAAAGGTTAAGTATCTATATGATAAGGGTATTTTTGACTTTATACTTTATATTGGCCGCCGAAACTTCCTTTTATTCACTGTTACCAGAAGAGGAAACATTGCTAAGTTATTCATGTAGTTAACATGGCAAACATGCATATACAAGTAACATGCATAGTTTTTCCACAAATTATCCAAACTGTTGTCCATCACTGGTTTTATTTAAGCTTCTCACAAGTGTTAAAAAGGAGTCTATTTTCAACATATAGATAATTGATTCTTTTTGCTTAGAGGTCACCTTCTTGACAAGATGTGAAAATACTATGTCATTATGCGACTATATTAGAGCAAGGGCGACTTAAGAAAGAAGCAAAGCTTTGAAGTACAAGAAATTATTGGAAGTAAATAAGAAATGATTATATTCCATAGCCCTTCATTAACCAAATATTACCTGCATTTGCTTTTGGTTATTAGAAATCAGATTTGCATCTTACCTGGTGCTTTGAGTATACTAGATGCAATTTTTTCAGTAATGTTATCATTTTGAAGATTTAGATATTCATATCCTCACAGAAAAGTGAGGTCTTACCTTGGTCTATTTTGACCTACAAGTTGGTATCAGTTCATGTGAAAATGAGGTTATCCATATTTCCTAGTAGAAAGGCAACTTTCATCTTTTAGAATGGAAAGTTGCAAAAATAGCTAAGGAGATATTAATAAGCACGAAAAACATTTTTCCTCCAAGTTAGCAATCACACTTTTTTTTTTTTTTTTTGCGGAGGGGAGGTTTTTGCTATAGGGCACGTGTGCTCGCCAGAAAGACAGAGAGAGACAGAAAGTGAGAAATCACCTCCCAGAGGGGATGGCCACGCTGCAATCCCTTCTCCATTCTTTTCTCGGGATCTTGGGCACACGTGCACCCATGCCTGGCTTGAGTTTAAGCCACCAGGTCCGGGACTCAAACTGTGGTCGACCACATGAGAGTCCAGCGACATAGCCATTACCCTAACTGCTGGTCCCAGCAATCACACTTCTTGAAAAAAGGTCATGATATACCTTTATGTGAAAACCCTGAAGATACCAAAACATGCATGAAATTTAATGTTTAAAAAGTATTTTATTGAGGGGCCAACAGTTAGAGTAATGGCTATGTCGCTGGACTCCCACGTAGTCGACGGTGGTTCACGTCCCAGACCCGGTGGCTTAAAACTCACGCCGGGTGTGTGTGTGTGCGTGCCCAAGATCCCGAGAGGAGAATGGAGGAGACGGAATTGTGGTGTGGCCATCCCCCCTGGGGGGTGATTTCTTGCTTTCTGTCTCTCTGTCTCTCTCTGTCTTTTTGGCGAGCACATGGGCTCTATAGCAAAAACCTCTCAAAAAAAAAGTATTGATACATTAAATGTATACATACATACAAGTGAATGATTTAAGATCATTGCTCAATAATAAACACAATGTAAACACATTTTTGTAACTAGTACTTGGATGAAACTACAAAGTATCCTTTTAGGATTTTGATAAGGGTTGTATTGAATCTATAGATCAATTTGGGAGAAATGCCATGCTATCAACATTGTCTTCCAACTCATGAGCACATTAGGTTTTGCCTTTTACTTATAGATATTCCCCGTTTCCCATTAAATATATCCATATTTTATTCTCAAGGTACTGTAAGTGGAACTAAAATTAATTTTAATTTCTAAAAGAAATTTGAAGTATATTTTTAAAATATAGAGTATCACTCGCACTTTAATTACCTATTATGTCCTCTAAGTCTATTTCTCCGGGAAACAACTCTCTTGGGTTTTAATACCATATACAAATCCATTTTCATAAATAGGTAAGCAATATTATACTCTATTGGGGACCAGCAGTGGTGTGGTGGTTAGGGAGGCTGGACTCCCACATAGCCAAAAGTGGTTCGAGTCCTGGACCTGGCAGCTTGCTCTCTCACTTTCTCTCTCTCTCTCTCTCATTCTGTCCCTCTCTGGTCAAATGAAAGGAAATAAATAAAGTTAAATAAAATAATTATTTAAAAAATATTATACACTATCCTTTTTTTCCTTTTGATTTCTAATTTTTATAAAATTTCTGTCATTTGACATAGATTTGTGAGTTACATTCTTATTGGTGCATGTAGCTTTGATACATTCACTAAAAAATAAACATTTTAGAGTAGCATTATATCTACAGATAAGTTGCAGTGCTAATCTAGAGAGTCCTGTATACTCAGTAATTACTTTACCCTATTGTTAATATCTTGTTACTATCATACGTTTATGAGTATTAATGAACCAATATGAATATATTATTAACTAAAACCTGTCCATTTTTCAGATTTCTTTAGTTTTATCTAATGTCTGTCTCAGGTTTCCACCCAAGTTCTCACATTACATTTACTAATCCTGTCTCCTTAGTGACCTTTTGTCTGTGGCAGCTTTTCAGACTTTCCTTGTGTTTGATAACCTGGAGATTTTTGCAGAGTAATGACTAGACATTTGGTAGAATATCCCTCTACTGTGTTTTGTGTGATGTTTTCCTCATGATTAGATTTGGATTATGGGTTTTTAGGTGGCAGACCATAGAAACAAAGTTCCATTCTCATCACATCATATCAAGGGTAGATACTACAAATGTAATTTATTACTGTAGATGTTAATTGTGATCAGTTGGCTGAGGTGATGTTTAACAGATTTGTCTAATGTGAAGTTAGGCTTCCCCTCCTTTCCTTACGGTACAGTACTTTTTGGAGAGAAGCCACTATTGCAGCTGATATTTAAGAAGCATGAAGCTATATTCCACCTCCTTAAAGGAAAATTATTTCCCTAAGTCTCTTGAAATTCCTCTGTATAAGAGATTTATTTAGTTCATCTCATTTATTGATTTATTTAGTTATTTATTTGTTAGTATGAATTCAGGAAATTTATTTTATATTTTGGATTATAATCAAAATACTTTGTTTTGGTTCCCCAATTGTTCCAGTTTTCATCTCTTTGCAGTCCTTTTTGTTTGACTGCAATGTCCTTTTGAGGCATCCCCATCAGAGAGTGTGTGAGTGTGAGTGCATATACATTTATGTACATGTGTGTGTATGTTTGAGACTCATTTCTTTTTTATTTACTTTACTTATTTTTTTTTCAGGGTAAAGTGTGAATGCAGTCCCCCACTACTACAAATTATGCAGTCAAGCTTCCCACATTTGAGGAAATTGCAGAGGTCAGGACATCCAGAGTAATGGATAAACCTCACCCTGGGAAAACCAGCTTTGTGATCATGGTTTTTCCCCTGCCAGGTAAGTATGAACACGTATTTCTTTTGGCACCACAAGATGCTCCAGATTCATCTTTATTTTTGTTTTATTTTTATTTCAAGTTTTTTTTTATACATTCAATCACATTATTTAGCTTGCTAAGTGAATATTCCAACATGTGTACATTTCTCCCCAATCCAGTTGATAATACTATGAAGTTATCTTCAATAGATAATACCCCATTTCTTTGTCCCATTAATGCTTTGCCTCTCTATTTTTCTTCTAAATGTCCTTCTTCAGACTCTACTCCTTCACCACCCTCTTCCCACACTATATCTGGTATTCACAACCACTTACTGTGTTTCTATATCCTTTAGTCATTCAGTTTCAGTCATAGAGCGGGACACTCAGAATATATTAAGTGGGGACATACAATGTCTCTCTTTCATAGCCTGGTTTGTTTCACTCAGTTGTAAATCTTCCATATTCATCCACTTTCTGTCAAAAACCTGGGTCTTTTTTTTTTTTTTTTTTAATGGCTGAGTAGTATTCCATAGAGTATATGTGGCACAGTTTTTCAATCCATTCACCTGCTTGTGGGCATTTGGGTTGATTCCATGTCTTAGCAATTGTGAATAATGGCATAATAAACATCAATGTGCAAGCACTTTTCTGATTAAGAATTCTTCCGTCCTTTGGGTAGATACCCAGGAGTGGAATTGCTGGATAGTATGGTAATTCTATTTGAAGGCGTATGGTAATTCTATCTGAAGGTCTTTGAGGAACCTCCAAATTGTTCTCCACTGTGGCTGGGCCAATTTACATTCCCACCAGCATTGTAAGAGAGTTCCCCTTTCACCACACCCCTACCAGCACTTATCCTTTTTTTTTTTTAATCTTAGTTATTCTGACCAGGGAGGCCCGTCTGTGGGACAAGGAAGAGGCACATATACTCTATGGAAAACTATTCAGCCATAAAACAAACAAAAAACAAACAAACAAGAAAACAAAAAACAAACCAAACAAAACCCTGACTTTTGACATGAAGTGGATGAATATGGAAGATTCACTGCTGAGTGAAGCAAGCCAGGCTATGAAAGAGAGGCATAGTATGTCCCCACTTAATATATACCAAGTGTCCACACTCTATGACTGAAACTGATTGACTAAAGGATATAGAAACACAGTATATAGATGCAAATACCAGATATAACGTGTGTGAAAGAGGAGGGCCTGAGGGAGGACATTTAGAAGGAAAATAGGGAGAGAAAGCATTAATGGGACAAAGAAATGTGGTATTATCTGTTGAAGATATTTTATAGTTTTATCAACTGTACTAGGGAGAAATGTTCATCTGTTGAAATATCCATTTTGTAAATCAAATAATAATGTGATTAAATGTATAAAAGAAAATGAAATAGGCAACCAGCAGTTAGTGTAATGGCTATGTCACTGGACTCCCCATCGACCGTGGTTCACATCCCAGACCCGGTGGCTTAAAACTCACACCGGGCACGTGTGCGTGCGTGCCCAAGATCCCGAGAGGAGAATGGAGGAGAAGGGATTGCGGTGTGACCATCCCCCCTGGAGGGGTGATTTCTCACTTTCTGTCTCTATGTCTCTCTCTGTCTGTCTGGTGAGCACACACGCCCTATAGTGAAAACCTCTCTAAAAAAAAAAAAAAAAAAGCAAATGAAATAAAAAATAATGAAATAAAATTAAAAAAAAAGAAAATTAAAAAAAGAAAGAAGAGCAAAAGCAAACTGCCTCCCTTTCTGAAGGAGAATACTATGGGGTGGGGAAAGCTAGCTGGAACTATGACTGGGGCTAGGGCCAGTGGTGGCCCTGCCTCTGAGTCCCTTGCTGACTATCGGGCTGGAGATGGAATTGGGGCTCTGCTAATGAGCAGAGGCTAGTCTGTGGGACAAGGAGGAATAAGAAATTAACAAAATAAAGAAGAGAAAAAAAAACTGCCTACCTTTCTGAAGGAGAGTTATATGAGGTGGGGAGAGCTAGCTGCAGCTGGGGCTGGAGCTGGGGTCAGTGATGGCCCTGCCTCAGAGTCCCTTGCTGGCCATGGGGCTGGAGATGGAACTGGGGCTCTGCTCAGTCCAAGTTCATCTTAAAATCTTAGAGTCAGCCATCTCTCCAGGGAGCCCTGGTTCATTTCACTGGAGAAAGAATAATATTTAACATATGCAAATTATAAATTATAAACATTTAGGAGGTGAGAGTAACTCGGGATGGTATACAGACTATGACAAAAAACTAGAACTGCATTAGAAATATATAAAACGAGTTCTAGGCACTATGTGTACAAATTGCTATTATAGTGTCATTGTTTCTATACTTTATCAGCTGATACAGCAAGGAAATGTACATGTATACACTATCCTATGCATATACAAAACGCTAAAAATATTTATCTATATAACTACCTATATCTATAGTAAGCTGATAATGAGTTTATGCTGATGTCTACAACTGTAGCCTGCTACAACATGAATTATTCTAATTTTCCCCACCTGTTTTTGTCCATAACTACCTATTCTAAAAGTGGGAAAAATGGCTCCCACATTTTGTAGTATGTATATACTGGTTTGAAAATTATTAATCCATATTATCAGTAGAAAACATTTTTATATATAGTGATTCAAGAAATATTAATCTGTATCTCCAATAGGAAACAATTGTATCAAGTAGAGCACAATGTATACATGCTTTGCCTTAGTTTTACAGACTCTATCCACTTCTAAAGTATTCCACCTTCCCATTGAAGATGTTTCATGTATTTCTGAAGCAGTTACATGCGTTTGTCAGTCTGCATTCCATCATGAGCTAACTTGAACTCCTAAATTATTTTTTTAAAGAATTATTTATTTATCTATTTCCATTTGTTATTGTTATTTTTTTTTTCTTTATTTGACGAGAGAGAGAGAGAAAGAGAAAGTGAGAAAGCAAACCACCAGGTCCAGGGCTTGAACCATGGTTGGCCATGTGGGAATCCAGTGCCCTTATCCACCACACCACTGCTGGCTCCCCTAAATTATTTGTTTTAATTGCCAGAGGGTACATGGCCATGAGAGAGAGAAAGAAAAAGAGAAAAAAGGAGAAAGCATTCTTCAATGGGGCATTGTCATGCTGCAATCCCTCCTACATTTATCCACTCTGTCAGGATTTGGGGCATGCACACACACATGCCCAACAGGTTTGTCAAGTTCCCTGGGTTGGGATTTAAACTGTGATTGGCCATGCGAGATCTGGCTCCCTTAATCACCAGGCCACCAGAGTGGTTCAACATGTGCATTTAAGATTCACTTATGTCTTTGCATGGCTTGCTAGATTGTTTCTTTTTATTGCTAAGTAGAATTCCATTGCATTGATAAAGCACATTTTGTTTGTCCACAAGGTTTATTTTTACTTTTGCTCTACCAACATCTATGAAGTGGCTACTCTGAGCTCAATGTTGCATAATTTATTACAGGGCACAGCGAGAAACAAAAAAAGACTTCACTTTCTAGGTTTATATAATCTGATTGGAGAAATAAAAATTATTATAATATAAAAATTAAAAAATATGAGGAAGTATATAAGAAGTGACCTAATGAGGTAGATTCATTAAATGCTAAGACATCCAAGTAGAAAGACCATCATGACCTACAATGCTCTGGGAAGGACTGATTTTTAAAAATAATCTTAAAAATAAATGCAAAAAAATATTAAAACAAATTAAGATACCACTATATACTTACTAGAATGGCTAAAATTTTTTAAAAAGATGGATAATACCAAATATTGGCAAGGATTTAGAGCAACTGGAACTCTTATATGTTGTTGGTAGGAATATAAAATGGTACAAACACTTTGGAATACGTATTTGGCAGTTTATTATAAAACCAAACATATACTTATCCTTTGAGCTAGCAATTCTACTTATGTATTTTCCAAGGAGAAATAAAATATGTACCCACTAAAGCACCAGTATAAAATATTCATAATACTTTATTTGTAATAGCTTCAATTTGTAAATAGCCAAAAAGTCTATAAATGGGGTAGTATATGAATAAAAAAATAATCTATTTACACAATAAACTATTAAGTAGTACTAAATAGGAAGAATTACCATTGTATGCAACAAATCTAGATGAATCACAAAACTTTACTCTGAATGCTTGCAAAAAAATTTGTATACCGTAATTTTTTCATTTCCATAAGGGTCTAAAATAAGCAAAACAAATTTTTAAAGAAAAAAGTGTAGAGGTAAGAACTACTTGGAAAGGGACATGAGGAAACTTCCTGAGATTATAATAATGTTCAGTCTCTTCACAAGGATTTAACTTTACAATTATACCCACTTGTTAGAATTAATCAAATGTACACTTCAGATTTGTACATTTTAATTTATATAAGTTTAATCTCTAAAGAAAAAATGCTGTAAAAAATTGAAATCTGATATGGACACAGAAGTTATTTGAGGAAAAGTATACTAATATTTGAAACTTTTTGCTTGTTTGTTTAGAGAGAGATTTTTGCTATAGGATGCATGCGCTCACTAGGAAGACAGAGAGAGAAAGTGAGAAATCACCCCACAGAGGGATGGCCATGCCACATTCCATCTCCTCCATTCTCCTCTCGGGAATTTGGGCATGCATGCACACATGTCTTGTGTGAGTTTCAAGCTGCTGGATTTGGACTGGAACTATGATCGGCCATCTGGTAGTCCAGTGCCTTTACCACTACACCATTTGCTGGCCCCAATATTTACAACTTTAAAAAAAATGATTATACATTGTTTTCTTCCTTGAGAGAAGGAGAGAGAGAGAGACAAAAATAGGGGAGACAGAGAATTATCCCTACTAGGGTCCTCATGCCATGGTTCTCCCAAGCCTCGGCTAGCAAGGGTCATGGGCATGAACATGTGCTCAGAATGCATAAGAAAAGCCTAGGATGTGACCTCAGGACAGGTTGATATGTCATGTTGCCTCAGCATTGTGAAACATTAGATTACCAATGAACCACCTTGGCTGACCAGGGTTGGCAACTTTAAAAGCACAAAAAATAATATGGATTCACAGATCATAGGAGCATGGACAGAAGGATAGATATATGACAAAGCAAGTTTATCAATTTATTTATTTATTTTAAGCTTTTGCTATAGGGTACATGTCCTCACTTCACCAGGGAGAGACTGAGAAAGGGAAAGTAAGAGAGGGATGGCCAAGTTGCAATCCCTTCTCCTCTATTCTTCTCTCTGGATTTTGTATAAGCAAGCCTGGGCCTGGTTTCATTTTCAATTCACTGGGTCTGGGACTCGAACTGTGTTCAGCCAAGTGAGAATCCAACACCTTAACTACTATGCCACCTGTTGGCCCACAGATTTATCATATTTTAGTTGCAGAATCCAGTGGTGGCTATTACTGTAAAATTCATTCAAATTTTCTCTATGTTAGAAAATGTATGTTAAAAATGTTATTGAAAATTTAAAATCTAACTAGCTTTGTAAACTTCTGTCTCTACTCCTGCTCAGCTGTGCCATAATCATCTCTTTCCCAGAATGCTATGCTGATTTCATCATGGATATCCCTATTTCTGCTCCTTTGCAGTCCATTCTCATCACAATAGCCAGGTTGTCCTGGGGATATGAGATCATATTAAACCAACCCTTCATCTGTGCAATAACCTTTGCTCCCAATACTTTTCCATGATGACGGGGCTTCTTCCTTGCTGTTTCTCACCTTGGGACTGTTCTCTCTGTTTAAGATGTTCTTTTTATACATCTTCCTTTAGATGCTTCAATTCTCTGTCCCAATCTTGCCTTCTTCATGAGGACTACTCTGACCACTCTATTCAGTAATGTGACTTGCACCCTGATCCTGGTATTTAAAATTATCTTTACTGTCGTTTTCCTCCTCCTCACGGCACTTATCACTTTCTAATGTACTACATAATTAATTCATGATGCTTATAATTTATTATCATTCTTCCCTTCTTAGGATGTAGACCCTAGATGCTGAGATTTTTGTTTACCTTAGTGCTGAACCACCTTGGCTGACCAGGGTTGGCAACTTTAAAAGCACAAAAAATAATATGGATTCACAGATCATAGGAGCATGGACAGAAGGATAGATATATGACAAAGCAAGTTTATCAATTTATTTATTTATTTTAAGCTTTTGCTATAGGGTACATGTCCTCACTTCACCAGGGAGAGACTGAGAAAGGGAAAGTAAGAGAGGGATGGCCAAGTTGCAATCCCTTCTCCTCTATTCTTCTCTCTGGATTTTGTATAAGCAAGCCTGGGCCTGGTTTCATTTTCAATTCACTGGGTCTGGGACTCGAACTGTGTTCAGCCAAGTGAGAATCCAACACCTTAACTACTATGCCACCTGTTGGCCCACAGATTTATCATATTTTAGTTGCAGAATCCAGTGGTGGCTATTACTGTAAAATTCATTCAAATTTTCTCTATGTTAGAAAATGTATGTTAAAAATGTTATTGAAAATTTAAAATCTAACTAGCTTTGTAAACTTCTGTCTCTACTCCTGCTCAGCTGTGCCATAATCATCTCTTTCCCAGAATGCTATGCTGATTTCATCATGGATATCCCTATTTCTGCTCCTTTGCAGTCCATTCTCATCACAATAGCCAGGTTGTCCTGGGGATATGAGATCATATTAAACCAACCCTTCATCTGTGCAATAACCTTTGCTCCCAATACTTTTCCATGATGACGGGGCTTCTTCCTTGCTGTTTCTCACCTTGGGACTGTTCTCTCTGTTTAAGATGTTCTTTTTATACATCTTCCTTTAGATGCTTCAATTCTCTGTCCCAATCTTGCCTTCTTCATGAGGACTACTCTGACCACTCTATTCAGTAATGTGACTTGCACCCTGATCCTGGTATTTAAAATTATCTTTACTGTCGTTTTCCTCCTCCTCACGGCACTTATCACTTTCTAATGTACTACATAATTAATTCATGATGCTTATAATTTATTATCATTCTTCCCTTCTTAGGATGTAGACCCTAGATGCTGAGATTTTTGTTTACCTTAGTGCTACAGCCCAAGTACTTAGAAGAGTGTCTAATGTTTAATTGACTCTAATACTATCTGTTTTAAAATGTACCAATGAATAGAGGTGGCTCTGTGGTGAGTGGTGGTGCACTGCTCAAGAGAAGCTACAGACACTATGATCATGATTTGAATCCCTGGCCCAGTTTGCCTGAACTACTCACACAAGTGCAAGTGAGAATTTTATAGGCTAGATGAGTGGATTAAGGGGGTCATGGCATGACCAAGTCTATGGAGGGTGCTATCTTCTCTCTCCCTCTTAAATGCATGTACACACCCAATCAGGGATAAAGAAAAAATGTATTAGTGAATGAAGCTAAAAGATAAAAAAGAAATGCTGTATACTTTTTGGAAAGAAAAACTATTTTTCTGAAAAGCAACAAGCATCTAATATTGAAAAAACTGCAATACTAAAATAAGCAAAGTTAAAACAAAACAAAAGCTCCAAACAATGACTAACCAACCATAATCTGAAGATGACATGGATTTCATTTTCAGAAATATTGCATATTTTATACATATAAAACACACAAATTATTCATTTGATAAATATTTTAACACTACTTATATATGAATATATGAATTAATAAAATAATATTATCTTATAATTTTCTTTTTTGCTTAGTACTACTTAGATCATTTTGTTAGCATATTCCTTCATTAACACACTTAAGTAACATCATTTTAATGGGCTGTGTTACTTCATTCCCTGTTGGTCATTTAGGATATTTCTAGTTGGACTACTGAGAACAACTTTTTAATGAGAATGGACATAGCTTATAACTTTACACATATGTTTGATATCATCCTTAGGATAAATCCCATGAAGTCAAGTTGCTGTATCCAAGGGTAACATTTTAAGACTTTCAGCAGGTATTATCAAATGTCCTCAGAGGTCTGTTCAAGTTTACACTTTTACCAACAGAATAGGAGTTTTCTCATCTGGAAAGAGAGATTATATATGTGAAAATTAAGGGAAGGTTTGCCTATTGGAATAGAATTATGTGCAAGACACAGTGAGCAAGAAAGGGCTTGCCATGCTTTTGGGACAAGAAGCCCTCTTGGGTTCAAAATATGCTTTCCCCTGGGGACAGCTGTTTCATACAAACAAGGAGATTTGACTAATTTGTGATGTATTTGTACTGGTATGATCTAAGCATAACTAACTGAGAATGTTTCCAGTTGTTTCTCAGGAAACTTCAATTATATATAGCTTCTTATACTTAATCTTTATCATTGAGTAGGAATAAAGACAGATTGTACCAAATCTAATGTATCTGAAATGAGGTCTCTGAAAAATGAATAATAGAATTAATAAAAGCAGTAATACTTCTGTAGGAAAAAGGGGGAATACCATCACACGGTTGGTCAGTTTGTGGTTGTAGTTCTGGGTTACCATCAAAGGTGATTTCTATTACCTATTCCCTAAGTTGTTGTTGTTGTTGTTTTTCGTCTTCCTTCTTTCTTTCTTGCAGTTATTTTTTAGTTAGGAGACATCAGAGCTTGGGATGATAAAAGCTCTATCTTGAAAGTTCTGACAGAAACAAAAATTAATTGAATCCTTTAGGAACCTAAAATAGTTAGGGGGGACTCAGTGGACAGAATTATAAAAAGTGCTTTTATACTAGAGTTTATGTAACAATAGAACTCATGGAATATATTGGATATTCTCAGACCCAGTTTCTATTCTGCTCCTTTGCATCCTGCCTTAAGCTAAGTATTTAGCTTTGGATATATGATAATTCAACTTATTAAAAATTGACTTAATTCTGGGAGAAGAATAGGAGGAAAGGGATTGTAGCCATATCCCCCCAGGTGGTGATTTCTCACTTTCTCTCTCTCTCTCTCATGTGCTCTATGCCAAAAACCTCCTAACTAACTAACTAACTAACTAACTAAATAAATAACATAAAGCCTTATGCAATGCATGTCAGAATCATCCATCCTCAGGGGAGAAAAAGAGTGTTTAAGAGTATTTATACATTTGTTCTCCTCTTTCATTGGTCAAAGGGTGCTCCATAAACTTCCAAGTGACAAATACGTAAGTGTCAAAAGGTTCCCATGAATGTCTCACACCAATGCATCAGTGAAGCCCTAATGGTAAAGGGAGTCAAAGCAGATACGAAACTGATGATCTCAGGACTGGTTGGGATAAAAATATTGAACCCAAGAGTATTTGAAGTAATGTATGGGTGTCTAATGTACCAGGTGAGTGAAAAAAGTGCAATTATTTGTTAGATAGTGAGTTAAATTAGAAAAATGCAAAACATTGTGATAAAAGTTTTTTTGACTACTCCATTACCGTCAATAATATTTAATGTTTCTTTTGCTTACAATCAACCAGAAAACATATTTAGGCCCCAGGGTACATGCTGTGAATGGGGTGCTTGAGCATATGTTTCCATAGAAAATTCAACTTGTTTCTCATTGAAGCCATGGATTCAAGTGTGAGTGAGTGTACTTTTATAATATGTACTCTCTAGCCCTGCTTCACCCTCCCCCCCAAAAAAAATCTGATCAGCATTTCCAGATGGGAAGTGTGCCTGGGGTAGATGCAGGTTAAAAATAAGTTTTAGATTAAATTAGATTCATGTTATTGAAGGCACTTTTAAACTCAGCAAGAGTCAGGGAATTAGCCAAGTGATAGTGCTCTTAAAATAGCCCAATTATACTGAAAGATGTAACAGACTTTTTATTAGAAGATATAAGCGTTAAAAATTATTTTCTTGAAAGGCAGTTATCATAACAAATTTTATTGAACCTAAAAAATTGTAGTTACTGTCATGTTGATCTATTTAATGCCTACCTGTTATGAAATGATTGCAATTTAGGATTACATTACATATTTCTTTATGTTGCATAATACCACCTCTTCCATACTTAGAAAATTACTTGCTATGCTCTTTTCACCTTTATTTTCCAAAGATAAATATTAGTCCACTTCACTGTAGATCCTCCTCTCCACCAAGACCAAGAAGAACTGGACCTTTTCCCTAAATTGATTAAGGTGTTAGAGCAAATGCAAACTAGCTTTCAGTATTTATATGAATATTCTCTCTTCTGCTTCCATGTTCTTCAGCATTAACCTGGAGTTTATATATATATAGTTATTGACCCTCAGCATTATAAATTTTAGATAAGATTGATAATCTTCCTACTTTTTTAGTGTTCTTGGAAATATAAGTTTCAATGTTCTATTGAAAGTGCTGTGATAGTTTAGGTGTTGGACTCCTACATGTCCAACCACAGTTCAAGTCCTAGAGGCTTGAAAAATCACACTGAGCATATGTGTGTGCATGCCCAAAATACCAAGAGGAGAATGGAAAAGAAGAGATTATGACATGCCATCCCTCAAGGGATGATTTCTCACTTTCCTCACTTTCCCTTTCACTCTCTCCAGCAAATGCATGAGACCTATAGCAAAAACCTAAAAAAAAAAAAAAAAGAAAAAAAAGTGGATTGTAGATTAATTTCCATCAATTATTCATATAAAAAGACAATGCATTTTAAGCCAAGATAGTTTAGGGTTCATCAAATTAAGAATTTATACTTGGAAAAGTGTCGATTTAAAACTCGGATAATTATTAAACTACTTAATTCATTGTCTAAATGTATAATGTAATCATTTTTAATTGGTAGCTAAATGATTTGTGTATCTTGTTATTTATAAAACTTATTCAACATTAAAAACTGGACATCTAAGCTTCCTGCAAATGTTAATGTACTGAAAGACCTTTGTTATATCTGCTTCTCATTTGAATTTATAGGAAAAATGATTATTAAAACTAATATTTTTCTTAGGAAAGTAAGTGCAGTTATTACCATTTGGTAACTGACCTCTACATATTCACAGTTATGTGTATTCTCTGTACAATTGCTCATAACACTATTTGGAATACCACAATTATCTTTGAATCAAACTTAGAGTACATTGGTATAATGTCAGTTTCATATTAACAATTACATGATCAAACAAGTTTTAAAGGGCTATTAGGATTTTAAAGATAAGTTGTTATTTAATAGTCCTGTACTTCTGGGAAGACAAATTAAAAAAAAAATGTGTTGTTTTTCAGGACTGAATATTTTTATAAATATTCTTGAAGCATGACTTTAAAAAATACTAGATGAGGTTTATTTTGTAAATTTATTATCTAGAGAATAACTTTTAAGAATGTTCTAGAATAAAATTTTAAACAAAAGGAGCTCTTTCTTTTGGACCCTATACACTTTGTCTTTTTGATCAGAACTCTGCTAAGTATTTTAAGGATCATTAGGAATCTTTGAAGATGGAATAACAAGCACAAGATTTATCCTCTTGACTTAAAAAATTAAAATGACCCAGACAAAAGTTACCCTCCCTCAACACGTTTTACTTATATTGATTTTTTTAAAGCCCCCTGATAGGGTGTGTCTGCTTATTGGAGAGGAGAGAAATAGTGAGAGGGAACAGAGAAATTACTACCTAAGGGAGATGGCCATGCCACAATCTCTTCTGCTCCATTCTCCTCCTGAAATTTTAGGCATGTACCCACATGTGTGTGAAATGAATTTCAAGCCTCTGGATCCAGAGCTCGAATCACAGTTAGCCATGAGGGAGTCCAGCACTGTAACCACTACACCACCTGCTGGCCCTTGGATTTAGATGTTGTAATGGACAAAGCTCAGGAGATTGAGACCTAGAAGAAGCTGTTGTGGCTGATTGCATGAGTAGAACTGCAATCCAGGGAGGGTAAACTTCCCCAAATCCCAGCAGCCTCTTTGAATGGAGACAAGATTTGACTATCTAAAATTGTTGCACTCTGGAAAAAGAATGAGAAGAAAGAGAGTTGCACAGAGAAAAATGGAAGTCCTTGGTAGTCTTTAGCCAATTATTGATGAGCACATGCATATGAAGAAACTACATGAGATATGAAAAGATCCACGAGCAGGGAACCAGCAGTTAGCGTAATGGCTATGTCGCTGGACTCCCACGTAGTCGACCATGGTTCGTGTCCTGGACCCGGTGGCTTAAAACTCATGCCGGGCACGTGTGCGTGCGTGCTCAAGATCCCGAGAGGAGAATGGAGGAGAAGGGATTGCGGCGTGACCATCCCCCCTGGGGGGTGATTTCTCGCTTTCTGTCTCTATGTCTCTCTCTGTCTATCTGGCGAGCGCACGCGCCCTACAGTGAAAATCTCTCAAAAAACAAAAAAAATCCACGAGCAAGGATCAGGCAGACAATTCTTAGAGCTCTCACATGGCTGAGAATCTACAGCCATGATGGAAACATTTTATTTTATTTATTTATTTAAATTTTTCAAGAAGGAGTGTGTACTCACAGGTGAAGAAAGCAGAGAGCGCAAATAAGAAATTACACACATTGGAGATGTCCACAGCATAATTAATCCCTTCTTCTCCACTTCTCCTTTTGGGATTTTGGGTATGCACAAACATAAACACAGCTTGTTGTCCAAGTTGCTGGGTCTAGGATTTGAACCATGAAGTCAGCCTTGTAGGATTCATCTGCTCTAAACATCATACTACTGACTGGCCCAGAAAAAAAAAAATAACATAAAGGATGTAGAGTCCTAAACTGGGTATATTTTAGTTGTGGAACAAAAAGGCTCCATGACCAGGGATCAGCAAACTCTAGGCCCATAGATAAAGTCCACGTCTGAGGTCTGTTTTTGTATAGTACTGTAGCTAAGAATGGTTTGTAAATGATTAAAGATGTGCAGAACATCAAGAAAAAAAGAAAACACCAGAGGAGGCAGCACAAGAAAAAGGACTGGCTTACACCTTGATGGCTGCCTTGGGCGGCCCAAGTAAAAGACACAGCTAAACAATGCTTGATTCATGTAATTTCTTAG
Source organism: Tupaia belangeri chinensis (assembly GCF_000334495.1). Classification (NCBI taxonomy): domain Eukaryota; kingdom Metazoa; phylum Chordata; class Mammalia; order Scandentia; family Tupaiidae; genus Tupaia; species Tupaia belangeri. The sequence continues at coordinate 193,124 of NW_006159858.1, forward strand.
GCAGCAATATATAACGAATACAAGGAGGAAACACTTCCCAACTTCATTTATGAGGCCAGCATTACCAAAAGTAGTATGCCAAAACAAGAAGACATGATAAGAAAAATACAAAGTATAGGACCATGTCCCTCATAAACATTGATCCAAAAATATTAACTCAATACAACAGTAGGTATAAGGAGTAATACATCCTGACCAAGTAGGATTTATCTCAGAAATGCAAGGTTGGATTAACATTTGCAGATCAATCATACAATTCACTATTCTTTTCAATCCTTTTTTAAAGAATTATTTGATTTTATTTGATTTATTTAAATTTGATCAGAGAGGGACAGAGTGAGCGAGAACGAGAGAAACAGAAAGTGAGAAAACAAGCCACCAGGTCCAGTACTTGAAATGTGGTTGGCTATGTGGGAGTCTAGCATCCTTAACCACTGCAACACCTGCTGGTCCCTATAATTCACTATTGTAATAGATTAAAAAAGAAAAATGCTATGATCTTTTAAATTGATGCAGAAAAAAAAATCTTTGGACAGAATTCAGAATCTTTGGACAGTTATTCATGATTTAGGGGGAGAAAAATACCAAACAAAACCTCTTGGTAAATCAAGAATTGGAGGAAATTTCCTCTACCTGATAAATGCTCTCTCAAAAAATCCCTACAGCTAACATCCTACACAGTCATAGTCAATACTTCCTGCCACTATTTGGAAGCAGGCAAGGATATATGCTTCTACCATTTCTACTCAACGTTATAGGAAGGGTCCTGGCTGGTGGTCTAAGGACAATAAGAAATAAAAGACATTCAGATACATAATATCAACATTCTTTAAAAAGTGAGCAAAGAGATAGTAAATGCTTTTATTTAATGAAACCCTAATTTGTTTCTAGTGCAGCTTAGTATAGCTTTATTTTTTCATGTTTAAATTTTCTCTCCCTCATTATTTAAAATAAAGAGGTAAATGAACTTCAGAGTGGTACTTTGCCAGATCAACCCCATTTTATCTCTTCTACAAGTAAGTGCTTTTGAAAGACTGATGTCAAATAATGTCTATGTTATATTGACTGTTTCATAAAGCCTGTTAATATTGATCAAATAAGTATTTTCATATTCTTACATGGCAGTTAGCCTACTAATTTTTTGGCTAGCTTTATAATATCCTAGTGTATTCTTATAGACATAATAACTGCCAGGAAAATGTTTGGCCAGACCTCATTCAAGTAAGGGAAAGGATATTCGTGATTATGTGACATGTATATTTAGAATATAATATTTCAAGTAAGACTTGGCAAGGAAACAGTCATGCACTAAAACATGTGAGATAGCTTGAATACTTTTGGAAAAACCCTCAAAGGAAAATAATTTAAGAGTTACTAACATTTCTTTTAGCTCTGACTTCTCAATAAACTTCTGGTACAACATTTGCATTTTGCTTGACTGGCTTCCTTTCTACATGAACTTTCATTAAACATTTTTTTTAGATGTTCTTTGTTTTAAAAGATCAGGTGACTTAATTTTTGTATAAATTCATATACACTGAACAATGATGACTTTATGTATTGATTATCACGGTGTTGGAGAACTTCTAATTATATAAAGATAGTATGAGACACATAATAAATGCCAATATATGTGGAAATGCATGCGTATTTAGAACATCATAATAAATACAATTTCTTGGTTAGGTTGACTACTATTAGAAATCTTGGTCGTCAATTATTCCATTCTGCCTTTCAATATTTTCCAAGCTACATATATGAAGCCAGCTTGGGGAAATGACCTGAAATCTAATGTATCACTTACTGCTTAGGATAGTTTCTCTCTGGTCAAATTCAAAGCAATTGTTTGTATAGTATAGGAGCTACAAAGAAAAAAAGAAATTCAGCTGATCTGGTTTCAGTTGTTTTGACTCCTTTTTACTCTTAAAGTATCTTATGTCAAAACCAATTACAGTTAGCTTTAGTTAATAAAAAAAGTACCAAAATTCATGGAGACCTTGAAAATAGGATCAGTAAAGTGTTGGCGACCACTGTTGATATTAGAGATTCTAAGAGCGGAGGAGAGGGCTTGAAAGAATTTCTGGAAAAGACCAAGCCCATTTATCTCTTTTCTGTATTGTGTGTTTCTGGAGATGGAGCTTTAGTTCCAGCAGCATTACTCAAGAATATGCCTGGGGAGTCTATTCTTCTATGAATCTCTGCCAGACAGCTTGAGAAACAGCTGGTGATAGTTCTGGCTTTGTTCCCCTGCTCAGCAGCTGATGTGCAGGAGCAGCGAGGCATTGGGTGGGTGTGCTCTGAGCCTCACCATCACTGCTTCCTCTTATGCTGCTCCTACTCCCACACAGAGGAGCAGGTTGGAAGACTACTTCCTAGAAGTGGTCTCAAAGGAAGGACAACCCTAGAGTTGTAGGTACTAGAGGTAAAATGAATGGTTTGGGCATGTAGAACTCCTGGGGCAGGAGGAGAAAATACCTCGTGCTTCTATCATCTTCAGGAGAAACCTTATTTGAGATGCTCTGCTAAGAATTCTATTTTAAAATACAACAATGAAGTAAGTATGAAATTTGGTGATTTACCATCTAGGGAGAAAAATCTCTCAACATAGCTTTTCATTCATTATTTTAAATAAGTCGCCTTTTTAAAAAAAACCTGTTTACTAGGACATTCAAAGTTGATGGTTTAATATATGGATACTGTTGTCTGTTTTCCTCCTTTTTTTTATCATAATGGAATATGTAAGCATGTGTGTCAAAGTGAGAAGGAGGAGCATCCTCCACAGGGTCTGCTCATGCTGTGATCTCGTCCTTCCAATCCTCTAGTACATTGGATCTGGGCACTTGCATGTGTTTCAAGCTATCCAGGCCAGGCATTAGAACTATAGTGGCTACATGGGATCCAGGATATCTTGAGCAGTGCATTACCAGTGCAGGATGGAGCTGGCCCTTCAAATTGTCTAATAATGTAAGTGAAACTATCATCTCCAGCTAACTTTTTTGAAGCATGAACTCTAATTTTTTATTTTTTTAAGATTTGTCTTGCCATAGGGCATGTGTATTTACTGGAGAAAGAGAGACAGAGGAGGAAAGTGAAATTAAACCCAGTGAAGGTGGCCACGCTACAATCCTCTCTCTTTCATTCTCCTCTCAGGATTTTGGGCATGCATGCACACAAACCTGGCATGATTTTCAAACTGCCACGTCCTGGACTCAGACCGTGGTCAGCCATGTGGGAGCCCATTACACCATGGGCTGGTCCCTGAGCACTAGTTTTCACTTTATCATTATCTAATGTGACTATGAACAATTTCTTGCAGCTTCATTTTTTCTGGAAAATGAGAGAGAATTGAGTTAAAATAGATTCTATCTGTAGTTCTTTGAACTGAAATCAATACATTGTAATCGTAGTTGAATTGGTGTAAAAGTATTGTAATCTCTATTTACTTAAGAGCCCTTTCCACATTTAAAGAATACGCCTCTGTCCATTTTATACATTTTCTCCTTTAAGTTCATATTTTCTCTTCTCAAGAATATCAAGTTGTTTCTTAAACCATGGCTTTGAAAATTATACTTGATTTTGCAGATGTGTCTGGTCAGTTGTTAATACCAATTTTTATTATGGTTGCATAATTCTCTTGATAACTGTTGAGTTTCAAGTCGACCAGAATCACTAAATCATTCTTTTCTTTTCTTTTCTTTTTTTGGAGGTTTTAGCTATAGAGCACGTGCACTTGTCAGAAAGACAGGGGGAGACAGAGAGACAGAAAGCGAGAAATCATCCGTCGGAGGGATGGCCACGCCACAATCCCTTCTCCTTTCTCCTCTCGGGATCTCGGGCACGCATGCACACATGCCCAGTGTCAGTTTAAGTCACTGAGTCTGGGACTTGAACCGCTGTCAACAACATGGGAGTCCAGCGACATAGCCATTACTCTAACTGCTGGTCCTGGAATCACTAAATCATTCTAATAAATTATTACCTTTCAGGAATATCTCCTTCATTTCCTGCCTTCTTTTCTTTTTCTTTTTCTTTTTTTTTTTTTTACTATCACTTCTCTTTTTTTTTTTTTTTTTTTGGGGGGGTTTTCCCTTATGGGTGCTTAGACAGAGAGAGACAGAAAGCGAGAAGTCACCCCCCAGGGGGATGGCCACGCCACAATCCCTTCTCCTCCATTCTCCTCTCGGGATCTTGGGCACGCACGCACACGCGTCCGGTGTGAGTTTTAAGCCATCGGGTCCGGGACACGAAACCCTGTCGACTACGTGGGTGTCCAGCGACATAGCCATTACGCTAACTGCTGGTCCCTCTTTTTTACATTTAAGTATAGAAATTTTATCTTTTTTTAAACATACCTTACTTCCATTTTAAGAGGAACACAGAATTTTGGTTAAGAAAACAAAATTTAAATCCTGACTAATACTTCTGGATTTGGGACATCATTAAAGTTAGTAATTGGCTCTTAAAGTTTTGATTCTTTGACCTGAAAAGTAAGGATACTATTATCCACTAACATGTTTGTGTGAGGTGAATATTTACAGAGTTGATATTATGTATAGCATAGCACTTGGTATAGCACCTGGACTGGATGGAGTGAGTGTTCAGTGAGAAGTAGTTATTATATTGCTCTAATTCCATCTTCTATTGTTTTTGTTATCCTGTCTAAGAGATTGATAAATAAGTCATCCATGTTTCATCTCAGCTTATGATAAAATTGTCTAATGGAAAATGACTAGAGTGTGAATTCTAATGTATAGTACTAGCTATTTCCAGTTAAGAGGTGAATGTAATTACATTTATATTTTTATTTATGTATTTTTTTATTCATCCCTCATTTATTGGGCTACATTATTTGATTATAAAAGTATTTATCTAATATTATTTTCTGGACTCTGACATCTTGTCCACAAGAAACACATAAAAATATTAAGGTTTATTTTAATCTAATTTATTCTTTCTGATGTTATTTTGGTTTCAGGTGATCACTGCTTTCCTTTTTAAGATCTTTCAAACAATGCTTGTATAATTTGTTCTCACATCTGTGTAAAGTTTGCTGACTCTGCACTGCCTCCTTCTGATTTTTCCCCATTTCTAGTCATTGGTATTATTCACCAGCATTCCTGAAAGTCTGCTGCTGGTGGTCATGTGACGTTTTTGCTACAGTCTTCTCATTCACTTGGACACTTACTGGCTAGGTTAGGAGATCTGCCTTTTTGGGAATTTAAATGGTCATTGTCATATTTTCATTGATTTAGGTTTCAAATTTATCCTATCTTTGTTTTTTTAATATTATGAAGCCTGCTGATATTTCTTTTCATATTTACTTCTTTTCCATTCAGAATAATTTTTCTTTTGGATACCAATAATAGAAAATCTAATCCAGGAGAGTTCATTGGGAAACAATGTAACAGTAGAGACAATATGTTTCAAGTGCTGGACACAGAGATTTAAACACTCAGTCAGGACCATTTTTCTTTTCCTGTATGGACTCTAGTTTCCTTTCTAACTTTGCCTCCATTTTGCATGTATATGCTCTCTTGTGTATCATTTCTGTTGGAAGTGCTAACCTTTAAGTCATTTCAGTTCTGGTAGGGAGAGACACCTGGCTTCCTGATGATCTTAACAGAAATTTCCTAGTATGTCATTGACTTTGCCCAGGTCACATGTTCATTTCTGAACCAATTGTGCCAGGGAAATGTAAGTTTTTGTTCACCATTGCCTGAGTTTCTACTACATCCAAGTGTTGCGGTTCAGGACATGCTGCCTCAAAATATGACACTTTGGCATTTGAGAAAAAGAACAAAAGCAGGAAGATTGCTCTTGTCTTTTCACTCACAGCTGCTCCTCTGAGCAGATCATAAAACCTAGCTGACATTCCCCTGACACAGATCATGATAGAGGAATCTTCCTTATCCCCAGAGGTATATTTTTGAAATCATATCATGAAAGATACAAAAAGACTAAAATAAAAGGATGAAATCAAGTCATACTAGCAGTAGTTTAAAGAAGATGGAAAAGTTATATTACTATCAGAAAAAGTCTATTTCAAAGAAAAGAATATTACTAATGATAAAAAAGTAATTCATGATTGTTTCTTGATTCATTATGAGGATATAACAATGTTAAATATATATGTACCTCATAATAGAGCTACAAATTATCTGAGACAAAAATGAATGAAACTTAAAGTACAAATAGTCAAATCAACACATTATTTTGAAGTTTGATGACTATTTTTCAACTATCAATAAAATAAGTAGACAAAGTCATTAAGAAGATGACTTTGATTTGATCTACATTATCAGCTAAACTGGTCTACTTGGCACCTATAAAATACTATGTCCACCAATGGTGGGTGCATGTGTCAAGTACATGGAAAAATATTTACTACATTTTTCAGGTACAAAATAGGATTTATCAAAATGTGTCATGTTGGGGCCAAAACAGCTAGTCTTATTAAATGTTAAATGATTCAAGTTACATATAACTCCTGTTTTCTGAAAGCAAAGGAATTAAGTTAAAATCAGTAATAAAATAATCTTTAAAATATTTCCCAATATTTGTCAACTAAATGCACTCTTTATTACCCTTTGGCTAAAGGTGGAATTATAAATGAAAATATAACCTTTTTATATTTACTGATAATAAAAATATAATTTATTAAACTTCATGGGATACAGTAAAGCAATTCTAAGAGAAAGATGTTAACTCTTTGTATATTAGAAAATGAAAATGTCTCACACAAGTGATCTCTGTTTCCATCTTAAACTAAAAATGTAGAGCAAATCAAACAGAAGACAAGAAAAAATAAATATTTGAGCAGAAAGCTTTGAAACAGAAAACACAAAAACAACAGAGAAAAACAGTGATTCAAAATCTGATTCTTTGAGATCAATAAAAGTGGTAAACCTCTAGCCTGATTAACCAGGAATAAAAGAAGCTAAATTGCCAAAATCCAAAATAAGAGAATGGACACAACTACAGTCTACGAATCTTCAGAAAAAGTAAGGGAATATTATGAACAACATTATGCCAATAATTTGACAGCCTAGAAATGAACAATTACCATGAAAGCCAGAAACTACCAAACTCACTAAATAAGAAATAAGAGTATCTAAATAAAATAACGAAATAATAAAAAAAAATTTCAAAATTAACAACCTTCCTAGAAAGAAAACTCCAGGGCTTGATGGCTTTATTGGTAAATTCCACTAGCTATATAAACAAGAAATAATATCAGTTTTATACACACTCTTCCAGAAAATTGAAAAAGAAGGTAGTACTGTCCAAATCATTATGAGACTAGCATTACACCAAAACTAGATAAACACATACTTTTAGAAAAGACTCATAGACCAAAACTTCTTATAATCATACATGCAAAATTCAGCACAAAATATTATCAAATAAAAATTTTAAAAAATCCATATAAAGAATAATGCATTACGACCAAGTGGGGGTTTATCTCAGGATTGCAGGGTGAGTTTAATATTTGAGAATCAGTTAATATGATTTACCTTATTAACATACTTATAAGGAAAAAAAAGACTTTTATCTTTGTAGTAGACACAGATTTGAATACTTTCCTATTATTATTTTCCATGCTTAAAATATGTTTCTATTTCCATTAATTTATTCAGGTTACCTCAAGTCTTTCCACTTTGTCTATATTTGAGTTTCAGACAAACTTTTTCTTCTTTATTTATTGCTTCTAGATGAAGATATTTTATTTCTTAATTAGTTTCCTTTATTCTGACATCTTTTTATATCTCATTTTAGTACTCCATGTTGTTTTGAATTATATGCATGTTGTGTTAATGTTTTCTATAGTGCAAAGTACTAGTGAGACATTTCCTTCTAGTAGTAGTGGTTTTTCTCCCAGAAAGGTTTCAAAATTGTTTTGTAAATACTATTCCTTCTTGTAAGTCTCTGCCGGTTAAAATTTCTCTGCCAGAAGGACTGGAATGAGGGTGAGGTAAGTAAAGCATCCGTGTTGGCTATAAAATGGGAGGAAGCAGGACCAGCAGGTGGTATGATGGTTAAAGCACTGGACTCCCCCATGGCTGGGTGTGG
>NW_006159858.1:201258-219256 GCF_000334495.1 Tupaia belangeri chinensis
GTGCACGTATATATATATATATATATATATATAATTTTTATTATTATTTGTACATTAAATTGCTATACATCATTTAGATTGTTAAGAGACTTTATCCAGCATGATTTACACCCCAGTCCAGCTCAGTTGAGACTACTATACAATCCTCACCAATGAATAATAAACCTTATCTGTGTCCCACAAGTGTCTTACTTCTTCCTTTTCCCCCTCCAAATTTCCTTTCCTACATTCTTACCCTCCCACACTCTCTCCACTTTGTCTCTAGTCTCCATTATAATTTTTAATACTTTTATGTTCTCCAGTCTTTCAGTCTCTACCATAGAGTGCAGACAGTCAGTATATGTTAAGTGGACATACAATGTCTCTTTCATAGCCTGACTTGCTTCACTGAGCAACATATCTTCCATATTTGTCCACTTTCTATCAAATTATAGTGCCTTTTTATGGCTGAATAGTATTCCATAGAATATATGTGCCACAATTTTTCAATCCATTCATCAGTTTGTGGATATTTGGGTTATTTCCAGTCTTAGCAATTGTGACTAATGATTCTATGAATATAGTTGTGAAAGTACTTTTCCAACTGAGTGCTCTCCTGTCCTTTGGGTAGATACCCAGTAGTGGAATTGCTGGATAATATGATAGTTCTATTTGAAGGTCTTTGAGAAACCTCCATATTGTTCTCCATAGTGGCTGGAACAATTTACCTTCCCACCAACAGAGTAGGAGTTTTCCCCTTTCACCACATCCTCTCCAGCACTTGTCATTATTGTTTATTTAATCCTCGCCAGTCTGACTGGGGTTAGGCAGTATCTCATTGTGGTTTAGATCTGCATCTCCCTTACAATGAGGGATGTTGAACATTTTTTCATATGCTTTTTGGCTGTTCTTAAGTCTTCCCTAGAGAGTTGTTTATTCAGCTAATTTTCCCATCTTTTAATTGGGTTAATCATTTTCTTCCAGGTAAGCTGCTTGAGTTCCCTGTGTATTCTAGTTATCAGTCTCTTATCTGAGCACAGTTAACAAATTCTCTCCCATTCTGAGGGTTGTAAATTCAAACTAATTATGGTGTGCTGTGCTGTGCAGAAACTCCTTAATCTGATGTAATCCCACCTGTCTATTTGGAGGATTATTGCCTGTGCTTTGGGGATCTTGCTTAAGAAATTTTTGCCTACCCCAATGTCTCCCAGAGATTCCCCAGAGTTTTCCATCAGTAGTTTTATAGTTTGTGGTCTTATGTTTAGATCTTTGATCCACTTTGAGTTGATTTTTGTTAATGGTGATAGATAGGGGTTCAGATTCATCTTTCTGCAGGTGGATATCCAGTTTTTCCAACACCATTCGCTAAAGAAGTTTCCCTTTTCCCACTGGATTGATTGGTACGCTTGTCAAACATGCGTTGCTGTATGTTTTGGGGTTTATTTCTGGAGTCTCTACTTTTTCCATTTGTCCTCATGTCTATTTTTGTCTTCATGTCTATTTTTGTGCCAATACCATGCTGGCTTTTTTTTTTTTTTTTGAGAGTTTTTTGCTATAGAACATGTGCGCTCACCAGCAAGACAGAGAGAGACAGAGAGATAGAAAGCGAGAAATCACCCCCCAAGGGAGATGGCCAAACCGCAATCCCTTCTCCTCCATTCTCCTCTTGGGATCTTGGGTACACACGCACATGCACCTGGCGTGAGGTTAAGCACTAGGTCCAAGACTCGAACCACAGTCGGCTACATGGGAGTTCAGCGACATAGCCATTATGCTAACTGCTGGTCCTTGCCATGCCGTTTTGATAATCACCACTTTGTGATATTTTTTAGGGTCAGGAAGTGAGATGCCACCTACTCCAGTCTTCTCACGCAGGATGACTTTAGCAACATGGGGTCTTTTATGGTTCCAGACAAATTCTGTGATTGTCTTTTCTAGATCTGTGAAAAATTTCTCTTGTGATTTTATAGGGATTGCATTAAACAAGTAGATTAATTTGTGTAGGATTGCCATTTTGATTATATTGATTCTGCCAAACCAGGAATATGGGATGTCCTTCCACATTTTAGTGTCCTTTTTCAATTTCCTTGTTAAGGTTTTCATAGTTTTCCTTGTAGAGGTTTTTGACTTCTTTAGTTAGTTTTATTCCTAAGTATCTTATACTTCTTGTGGTTATGGTAAATGGAATTACATTCTTCAGTTCTGTCTCTGCTTGTTGTTTGTATGTAGAAATGCTATAGATTTTTGTAAGTTAATTTTGTATCCTTCCACTTTACTGTATGCATTTATTACTTCAAGAAGTTTTTTTTATGGATACTATTGGGTCTTCTATATATACAATCATGTCATTTGCAAACAGATAATTTCAGTTCGTCCTTTCCTGTTGGAATGCCTTTTAGTTCCTTCTTTTGTCTGATTGCATTGGCTAGAACTTCCAGTACTATATTGAATAGGAGCAGAGAAAGTGGGCAGCCTAGTCCTGTACCCATTTTTAGTGGAAAAGTTTTTAGCTTTTCCCCATTCATTATGTTAGCTGTAGGTTTTTCATAAATGACTTTTATTATGCTGAAAAATGGTCCTTCTATGCCAATTTTACTGTGAGTCTTGATCATAAAGCCATGTTGTATTTTGTTTAATGCTTTTTCTGCATCAATTGAAATGATCATATGGTTTTAATTTTTTTTCTATTAATATGGTGTATTACATTTATGGCTTTGTGTTTCTTGAACCACCCTTGCATCCCTGTAATAAAGCCTACCTGGTCATGATGAATAATCTTTTTTATATGCTGTTGAATACAGTTAGCAAGTATCTTGTTGAGAATTTTTACATCTCATCAGAGATATAGTTCTGTAGTTTTCCTTTTTTGTTGTATCCTTATCCATTTTGGGAATAAAGGTAAAAGAGGCTTCATAGAATGAATTTGGAAGAGTTCCTTCCTTTTAGAGCTCTAGAAACAGTCTGAATAGGATGGGGGTTATCTCTTTAAAAGTTTTGTAAAATTTGGCAGTGAAGCCATCAGGGCCTGGACCTTCTTTTTTGGCAGGTTATTTATTACTGATTCAATCTCAGTGCTTGTTGTTGGTCTGTTCGGGCTTTCTATGTCCTCCTGAGTCAGTCCTGGTAGATTATATGTCCAGGAATTTTCCATCTCATCCAGATATTCTTCTTTGTTGGCATATAGTTGCTCCTCTAATGATGTTTTGTGTTTCTGTAATGTCTGTTGTAATGTTGCCTGATTCATTGCAAATTTGACTTACCTAGTTCCTTTCTCTCTTCTTCTTAATTAGTCTGGCTAATGTTGTGTCAATCTTACAAAAGAACCAGTTTTGCTTTCATGTATTTTCTGTGTAGTTTGCTTATTTTCTATTTCATTTATTTCTGCTCGAATCTTTATTATTTCTTTTCTCCTGGCATCTTTTGGAATATTTCTTGTTGTTCTTTTCCCTATTCCCTGAGGCATGATTTTAGGCTGTACTTTTGCCACCTTTCCACCTTTTTCTTGTGTGCACAAATTGCTGTGAACTTCCGTCTTAAGACTGCTTTTCCAGTATCCCATAGATTATGGAAACTTGAGTATTAATTATCATTCATTTCCATGAATCTTTTGATTTCCATCTTTTAATTTCTGTAGTAGTCATGGAGTTATTCTGAAGTATATTACTTAGTTTCTATGTATTCTCTCTTGACCAGAGAATTTAATCCATTTGTATATTTTTGAGGGCTTTTCCAGAGATTAATATTGAGTTTAATCATGTTCAGAGAAGATGCTGAACATAGTTTCTATGCCTTTGAATCTGGAAAGGCTGGTTTTGTGCCCTATCATGTGATCAATCTTTGAGAAGGTACCATATGGTGCTGAGAAAAATGTATGTTTGTGTTATTTGGATGGAAAGTTCTATAGATGCCTATTGAGTCCAACTGTTTTATGGTATCATTTAGGTCCTGAGTCTCTTTGCTTATTTTTTGTCTCATTGACCTGTCTAAAGGAGATAATGGGGTGTTGAGATCTCCAACAATTACAGTGTTACAGTCTATCTCTCCTTTTAGATCTAGCAGTCTTTTCTTTACATATTTGGGTGCTCCTGAGTTCAGTGCATAGATATTTACAACCATTATAACTTCTTGGTGAATTAGCCCTTTTACGACTATAATGCCCTTCTTTGTCTTTTCTTATGGTTTTTGTCTTAAAGCCTATTTTGTTCGAAACTAGTACAGCAACTCCTGCTCTTTTTTGGTGTCCATTTGCATGGAATACCTTTTTTCAGCCCTTTACTTTTAGTCTATGTATATCTTTATCCATGAGATGGGTTTCTTGTAGGCAGCAGCTGGAGGGTTTCTTATTTTTAATCCATTCAGCCAGTCTGTGTCTCTTGACCAGAGAATTTAATCCATTGACATTCAATGTTATTATTGATATTTCTAGACTTGTCACTACCATTGAGTTGGCCATATTCCTGTTTTCTTTTTTTATTATTTGTTTGTTTTCTTATTGCTGTCTGTCCCTCTTTAGTTTTCTTGGTATAGTATTCCTTTCAGAATTTCTTGAAGAGCTGGTCTGGAGTTGGTAAATTCTATCAGGTTTTGTTTATCTGAGAACAGTTATATTTTCTTTTCCCATATGAAGGATAATCTTGCAGGGTATAATATTCTTGGTTGAAATTGTTTTTCTTTTAACACTTAATATATTTCCCCATTATTTCCTTGCTTTCATTGTTTCTAGTGAGAGGTCTGGTATTAGTCTCATGGGATAGCTTTTATAAGTGATTTGATATTTCTCTCTTGCCAATCTTAGTACTTTGTTTTTGTCATTTTGGTCTCAATCTAGCTATAATGTGGCATGGAGAGGATCTTCTTGGAGTAATTCTACTTGGGATTCTTTTTCTTGGGTCTTGATATTTCAGTGCCTCTTTAGACTTAGAAATTTTTTTCCAGGATTTCATGGAATAAATTATCAATACCTTTATTAGTTTCTTCACCTTCTGGGATACCAATTATTCGTACACTTAGGTGTTCCATGGTATCTAGTATTTCTCGTGTATTATCCTTGGTTTTCTTCACTGTTTTCTGAGTATTTTTGTTAATATTTTCTAGGTGATTGGTTTTGTCTTCTACTTTCAAAATTCGATTTTCTGCATGGTCTAGCCTGCTTTTGATACTTTCAAAGGAGGTTTTAATTTCCTGTATTAAAGCCTTCATGTCTAACAGTTCTGTTTGGTTCTTTTTTGTGGTGTCCAATTTTTCTTTCATATCATGGAAAGACTTCCTGATCTCTTGGAGCTCAACATCTCTTTTCTCTTGCATCTCATAGAATTTTGTTACCATAAATATTCTAAATTCTTTTTCTGACATTTTGGTAATATGCTCTAAATTTTCCCTACTTGGAGACAGGTTACATTGTACCCTTGATGGAGAAGTACTACTTGATTCTCTCATCTTTGGGGCTCTTCTTCAATTTTTAGTCATTTGGTAATGTATTCGCCTCTGGTCAATTTGTTGGAGAGGGATTCTGTGACTGTGACCTTGTGTGTTTCTCTCACTGCGAAGTCATTTGGTGCTATTTTCTCCCTTCTAGTAAGTCCTCAAATGCAGGAATCACAGGAGGAGTTTTACAATAGGAATTATAAAGGGGAATTTAACTATTTTTGCAACCACTACAGTGATGTGCAAAGAATTCTCTAAAACTCCCATTGCTCAGATGGTTAGCTACTATGCATTTCATTGTCTTTAGGCAGAGGGTAAGAGATGAGAAGTAAAACAGAAAAGTAAGGTAAAGAAAAACAAAGTAGGAAGGAGTAGAGAGGGTGAAGACAAAAGAATGAAATTACTAAAAGAAAAAGAGGGAAAAGGAAAGAAATCACTTCGCAAACAAATAAAATCGGGATGAAAATAGAAAACTGTGTTGTGCCAAGGCCAAAAACAGGCAAAGGTGGAGATGCCTAACAGCTTTTTGCCTTAGGTGAGAAAAAAGACAGAGGTTAACAAGAGAAATGGCCAAGGAGGGCAGAGAGTTGTTTTTCAAAAAGAGAACAAGAAGTTAGAAGGGGCAAAGGAAAACAAGAGGGAGCAAAGAAGCTATCCTACCTGGCTGGTACTGGGTCTGAGATGGGGGACACTAGCTGGGGGAGACTTCACAGCCGCCATGAAGTTGAACACCAAGGCCAAAAACAGGCAAAGTTGGAGATGCCTAGCAGCTTTCTTCCCTGGCTGGTGCTGGATCCCAATAAATAAATTATTAAGGAGGCATTAAAAAGTCCAAAAGTCAAGGGAAAGAACATTTTAATTAAATGTATTTTAAAATAAAAATTAATGAAAAAATTTCATGATGTTCAAAATATCAGAATTTTAAATAAAGATATAATTAGGAACAGAGCTGTGCCAAACCATATTGGAGCCTAAGGCAAAGGGAAAAAAATCAGTAATACTAATCTTGTTTCATTATTATTATCATTGTTATTAATTATTTAAGTCATTCTGGTGAGCACACAATGATATTTTATTGTGGTTTTGTGGATTTGGCTTGGATTTATCTGATGAAGAATGATGTTGAACACTTTTTTATATGTTTACTGGCCATTCAGAGTTCATATTTTATAAAACGACAATTTTTTTTTGCTTATTTTTCTCTTGGCTATTTGCTTTCTCATTAACGAATTTGAACCTGTTCTTTATCAATTTTAAAATAGAAGGCTTTTTTTTCTTTTTTCTCTTTTTTTTATTTTTTGCTATAGGGCATGTGCACTCACCAGACAGACAGAGAGAGACAGAGAGACAGAAAGCGAGAAATCACCCCCCAGAAGGGATGGCCACGCCACAATCCCTTCTCCTCCATTCTCCGCTCGGAATTTTGGGCACGCATGCACACACGCCCGGCGTGAGTTTTAAGCCACTGGTTCCGGGACGTGAACCACGGTCAGGTACATGGGAGTCCAGTGACATCGCCATTATGCTAACTGCTGGTCCCAAGGCTGGTTTTAATTACATTGTTGAAAATATATTTTCTTACTCTATTGTGCATTTTAATTGATTAATTAATTTATAATTTATTAATTTAGTTAGAAGTTTTTGCCTTAGGTGCATGTACTGGTTGGAGAGAAAGAGTGAGAGACAGACACAGTGAGAGGGAAAGTGAGAAGTTAGATCCTGGGGGTATGGACATTCTATAATCCTTTCTCCATTCTCCTCTCAGGATTTTGGGCACATAGGCAGATCCACCTTGGATGTGAATTTTAAGCCACTGGATCTAGGACTCAAACTGTGGTCAGCCATGTGGGAATCTGGTGATAAAATAGATTTGCCATCTCTTGGTCTGCTCATATTTATCTATTTATTTATTTTAAGAGATTTTTGCCTTAGGTCATGTGTGCTCAGAGGAGAGTGAGGCAGAGACAGTGAGAGGGAAAGTGAGAAATCACCTCCCTAGGATACTTGGCCATATCACAATCTTTTCTCATCTATTCTCCTCTTGGGATCTTAGGCATGCAGGCACGTTCACCTAGTGTAAACTTTAAGACACCAGATCTGGGACTTGATCTGTGGTTGGCCATGTGTGAGTTCAGTGACAGAACTATGCCATCTGCTGGCCTCTGCTCATTTTTAAAAAATTTATTTTATTTATGATACACGTAAGCATGAAAAAGAGAAAAATAGAAAGACAAAGAGAGGCACTTTCAATAGAGGCTGGTCACTTTTCAATATCCTATTTCTTCCTCTCCAAGTTGTCAGGATCTAGGACATGCATATGTGTACCCAGTGTGTTTCGGATCCACCTTGCTGGGAACTAGAACCTGCAGTCAAATGGTTTTCAGTACTACAATCCCGTAGGCAAATGACAGGCTAGGCTGGATCTGTTTTTACTTTATCAATGCTTTATCTAAAAGTATTTTAATTAATTAATTAATTTTTTATCGCTAGGTGATCATGTGTTTGCCAGAGAGAGAGAGAGAGAGAGACAGACAGAAAAAATACCCCTCCATCCCATACACCCCACCTCCCAAAACTGAGCATAATCATGCTGTAATCTCCTTTCCTCCACCCCTGCATCCTATCGCGATTTTGGGCATATACACCTTCCTAGAGTGTTTTTCAAGTTCTTAATGCGTTTTAATAAATTGGTTTAAATTTTTAAAAAGTTAAACTTGTTGATACTTCCCTTTGTGATACATGCCTTACATAAACATTATAAAACTTGATATCCTGAGGACTTTACAGTAGTATTTTATGTTAATTTCCTCTAAATTATTTAAAATACACATTCAACTCTCTTATTGAAATACATCGTACATGCCCATAAGCACAGAAATCATATTGTAAAATTCAACGAATTATCAAAAGTAAACTGATCTATGTAATCATCATCCAGGTGAAAACAGAACATTGAGATCCCAAGACTCAGTTTATATTGCTTTTCAATAAATAAAATTCCCCAAAGTAACCACTATTCTCTCCTTTAAAAAAAAAAAATGTGCCGTAGAGTGTGTACACTAGCTAGAGAATAGAGAGAAGTAGAAAGAGAGAAAGTGAGAAATTCCTCCAACTCAAGGGATGGCCATGCCCCAGTCTCCTCTCCATTCTCCTCTGGGAATTCTGGCACACATGCGCAGTGCCCAGTGTGATTTTCAAGCTGCTGGGTTTGGGATTCCAACCTTGGTCAGCCATGTGGGAGTCACACCACCTGCTGACTCCCACTAGTCTCGTTTTTTAATACAATAGATAAACTATTCATTTTGAACATTATATAAATAGGATGAGTGGTCAAAATTATCTTCTAAGAAATTCATCAATACTTTTACTTGTAATTATAGTTTTTTTCTTTTTGTTTTTGTTTTTTAGTGTGAGATTTATTGTATGATTCTATCATCGTTTCTTTACCCAATGGACATTTAGATCATTTCTAGTATTTTTTGGCTTCTATGAACATTTTGTATATATTTTTGATAACATATTTTCATAGGTTAGTTTTTTTCTTGTTTTAATGAACAGGCCAGTGTATCCCATACTCAATTTCATAGAAATGAACATAGTGAATCTTCTTGTCTCATTTCTCAATACAAATGAAAACATTTCAACATGATTTCACAATTAAGTGTAATTTTTTTTTTTTTAGTTAGAATTTTCTGCTAGAGTATAAAGGAATCTGTCTCATTAATTCTCTAAGAATATTTAACTTAAAGTTTGGTTATTATGCAATGATGCTGAGATTGATTTACTGCTACCATTTAAGTAAAATGACTTTTTTTTTTTTTAGAGTTTTCTTTTTTGCTTTAGAGTTTTCTTTTTTGCTTTTTTGCGCTTGCCAGACAGACAGAGACATAGAGACAGAAAGCGAGAAATCACCCCCCAGGGGGGATGGCCACGCCGCAATCCCTTCTCCTCCATTCTCCTCTCGGGACCTTGGGCACGCACGCACACGCGCCTGCGTGAGTTTTAACCCATCGGGTCCAGGATGCGAACCATGGTCGACTACATGGGAGTCCAGCGACAGCCATTACGCTAACTGCTGGTCCTTTAAGTATAATCATTTGATCATATCAATGACCTTAAATGTCGACCTTTCTAATGTGCTAAGTCACCTTGGTAGATTTTTTACCTAATAAGCTAAAACAATTCCAATTTTATTCAGGAAATATGATCACATTTACATTTTTGTTTATTTGGATTGCCAGTATTTTATTTAGAACGTTTGCACTGCTTTCGCTTCTCTTGAATCATTACTGTATCTCTAATGTCTTGTTTGTTTTGGTAGGCTGCCTGTGCTGGGAGGAGACAGAGAGACCAGGCAGGATCTTTAAGCTGTCTGTTCTAGGTCTTAAAATGTAGTCGGCCACCTGAACCTACAGGGCCCCAAGCACCTTGCTACCTGCTGGCCCTGATCTCTGACTTTTAATGTAGGATTGTTGTTCTTTTTGAAAGTCACATTAAAATAGATTTTACTGAAAGTTCATTAGTGGTAACCAGCTCAATTTTTGTACTTTAAAACATACCTTTAGTTAATTCTTAATCACAAACATATTTTTCTTGTTGTTTAAAATAGTTATAGTGATTCTTTTCTTTTTTGTCTTTTTTGAGTTTTGAAATTAAGGCTAAGCTGACTTTATAGGTTAAGCTGGAGAAATACTTTCTTTTAAAAATTTCTATAAGAGACTGCAAGATTGTTTTTCTATTCTTAAATGATTGATGTTACTGATGGCATCTGGCCTCAGAGCTTTCATTGTGATAAAATTTTCAAAGTAATAATGGGTTCTATTTATTAAATGATGTTGGGATTGCACATTTTTTTTTCTTTTCTTATGTCAGTTTAAAAAATTTATTTACTAAGAATTGTCTATTTCCTTTTTTATATTCTTTAATTCTATGTTATTCATTTATAGCTATGTCAGCTTTACTTAGTGTCTATATATTTTTGTAAAACTATATATTTACTTATTTAAATCTGTAATTTCCATCACTTTTAGTTCAATATACCACTTAATATATCTGTTTTATATGTATTTTCATAGGCAGATAATTGGTTTCACTTACTGAAATTATAGCTATATTTAGGTTTGAATTCACATTCTGCTAAATGCTTTCTATTTTTCATAACTTCACAGTGTTTCTTTTTCTCTTCTTTCCTATCTTTCAGATTACTGGAGATTTCCTTTATATTATTTCCTCTTGTTTTTATGAGTATGACAAGTATATATATCTTTTTCCTATTTTTAAGTTAATACCCTGAAAATGATAACACATAAACTTTACTTATCAGCACCTGAAATTGCAAAGTATATTTTCATCCCAGACAATGAAATAAACTTAGAACAGATTAATTCCATTTATTGTTTTTTTGTTGTTGTGGTTGTTTATATGCTGTTGGTTATATGGGTGTATGAAAACCTCTAAAGTCTTAATTTTTATTATTGCTTTATGCTGTGATAGTTACTTAGATTTACCACGTTTGCCACTTTCACTTTTCTTGAATTATTCCTGCATTCCTGATGTTTAATTCAGGATTATTGTTTTTCTTTTTGAAGAGCACATTAGAAAAGCCTTTGCTAAACATTTATTAGCGATAAACTATGTCAGTTTTTGTACATAAAACATATCTTAATTTAATTCTTAATCTCAAAAAAGTATTTTTTAATCCATGGTTTATATTTTGCAATGATTTATTTCAGCATATAGAAAATTTCATTCTAATGTCATTTTGTTTGCATTATTCTTCTTAAAAATCAATTGCCAATTGAACTATTATTCCTTTGGGTGTAGTCACTTTTCATATATCCTACTGTGATTCCCTGTCTTTTTGTTGTTGCTTTTATTTATTTTTTTAGGTTTTTGATATAGGGCACATGCACTTGCTGGAAAGACAGAGACAGAGAGGGAAAATGAGAAATTGTGCTCCTGCTCACTTAATATATCTGTTAATAAATCCACCTCAATCTTTTCTCCTCTAACTTCCTCTCAGGATTTTGGGCATGAACGCACAGGTGCCTAGTGTGATTTTGAAGCTGTCAGGTCTGGGACTAGAACGATGGTCAGCCATGTGGGAATCCAGTGCCTTAAACACCATGCCATTTGCTGGACCATTTTTAAAAATTGTAATCAGTGAATTGGTATTTTTT
The DNA here is from genome assembly GCF_000334495.1 of Tupaia belangeri chinensis. Classification (NCBI taxonomy): domain Eukaryota; kingdom Metazoa; phylum Chordata; class Mammalia; order Scandentia; family Tupaiidae; genus Tupaia; species Tupaia belangeri. Next base: position 212,841 of record NW_006159858.1, read on the forward strand.
TTAATCAGTTTATATGTATGTATGTGTGAGTGTAAAATTCTTAGGAATTACTTCATTAAGTATTGGTTTTGTCCAGTGCTCCCTCTCTTCTATTTCTGTGTATCCAGTTATACATATGCTAAAACTTCTCAAAGTATCCTTTGTTTCTGACTATCTTAATTTTCAATCCTATTGTCATCTTTCGTATATTTTAAATAGCTATTTAGTATCCTGTTTTATAATTTCTTAATTTTCTCTTTAGATACACAGGCACACAGATGATATGAAAAATATCCATTGAGTACTCTATTTTTATTTATTTTTCTATTTGAGTTTTTTTTTATCACTTTTCAAGTGCTATAGCAATTTTTTTTTAAGAGAGACAGTTTTTTGTTATAGGGTGTGTGCATTCACCAGAGAGAGAGAGAGACAGAAAGTGAGAAATTATCCCCCAGTTGTGATGGCCATGCCACAATCCCTTCTTCTCCCTTCTCCTCTTGGAACTTTGGGCATGCATGCACATGTGCCAGGCATGAGTTTTAAACCACTGGGTCCAGGACTCAAACTGCGATAGACTACTTGGGAGTCCAGTGAAATAATCGTTATGCTATCTTCTGGACCTGATGTAGCAATTTTTATAGTTTCAAGTTATCTGGCAGAATTTTAGGGTTGCGTTTTGTCTATGGGAACATAATAGGTTTAATTGTTTTATAGTCGGTTTCATAGTTTAAATAGTTGAAGGCCCTGTGCATCTGTATCTGTTGTTTTTGTTAATTTTATTTGCATGTTGTTGTGTTCTGGTTGAATCTCCCAGTTTTTGTTTTATCAAATAAAAAGTATTTTACCTGAAGTCTGCAATCCTTTATAATATAGGTCTGCCCTACTCATTTAATTCTGTTTGTCATCATTGACCACTATATGCTTTTCAGTCTAGTTAATTCTAGATGTATCATTATCTCCCTTGTATTTTTCTTATGCTATTCATCCCCAGGGTCTTCACACACCTCTATGGAACTACCTAAATCTCATTCGTCTTTCCCAAAGCTCATTTTTTCACCCCTTTCTTGTAAAATCAGTGCAATTATTTCCACCAACACAATTCTTGTGTGTAGGTCAGGATTATTTCCCTGGCAAGTCAAAGAAACTCAACTGAAGACAAGAGAGCTTATTGGCACTATTGGATCTTTCAGGCTCTGCTGAATCCATGGGCTGAATATTGTCATTTATTCTTCTTCATTCTTCTTAAACTCTTTTCTTCCTTCCATGTGTTGACCTCTGGCAGCTCCAGGCTTATGTTTTATTTTTGAATTATAATTACACTGGAAAAATAATCTTGAAATTGATTGAATTTTCTTATTTTGGGGTCATAATCCTGTCACCGAAGTCAGAAGAGTGAAATACAATGATGGTGCAAGTTACAGTTCTACAAAGGAAAAAAATAAAGTTACTCTTGCCAGAATGAAGGGGAATGTAACTTCTCAGAAAGGAAACCAGGACATCTATGATGTATCTCTTCTTTGAATATTTTGAAATGTTAACCAATAAAAATATTGCACTTGATTCCATTTCAGTTATTTGATATATATTTGTTTCATGTCAATTAAAGCTAACTTTTACAAATATTTCTTTTCATAAGTATTTTCTACCTCTCATGGTATCATTTTAGTAGTGATGATAAAATATCTATGCAAAGACTTTCTCCCTTGCTGTCAGGTTGGGGTTGTGTAGAAAATGTTGGACAATGGGTTTTGAATAGAAGTGAACGGTGTCATATTTGATATGAAGCAGTTAAGGGTGGGTGAATGTTCCCCATGTGCTTTTTGTTCCAATGGTGCAGGTACTTCTGATGCCATTTCTTGATATAGAAGCATCGCAGGATGATACAGATTTTGTTAGCTGGGGGCCTTACCTGACTATGTGGAGTAGCCTGCCAATCTTCCTTGGCCTTATAGCAGGAGCATGAAATAAACTTTGTTTTATTGAGCCACCAAGAAGTTTGGATTATGTAAATTTTAGACACGTGTAAGTAATTTATGAGTAATCATGTTGACATACTAAATATTCTTTAAGAGAGTTGCCATTTGAGCAGTATTATCTTATACTTAGGTCTTTGTGTAGCTTTGAAATTTTAAGGTATTTTCACAATTATCATCAGGCTTTCATAACAACCATATATAGTACGTACAGAAGACTTTATTTTCTGTTTTACAAAATAACAAAATGAATCTCAAATCTGTCAGATGACATACTGAAGGTCACCCATGAGCCAGACCTAGAATCTAGTCATTATAAGTTCATGTCTGGAGTTCACATTTCTAAATTTATAGCAAATTACATATTCTAAATTATATTTTTCTTTGATGAACATTCATATGTCTCACCATCAAAAGTCAGTTTGTAAGAAGAACTTATATAAATAGAAAGTTAGTTTTTCATTATGTTTCCTGTGCTCTGGGACCTAATATCCATATTCAGGAACTGCATAGTCTCTGGGGGAGTATATAATTAACAAATGGTGCATTTCACTATTTGAGATATATGAATACCTTATCCTTCTTCCAGACTTCTTATGTGACTATGTGTTGTAACAGATTTAAAATATTTCTATATCATTTTACTGAACTAAACTAGCTCATCAGTATCTATATTTGCTCCTTGGGATAAAAAAAGTAAACTTACCCATCCAAGATCTCCCAGTCATAGTCTGCTTGAAGAGTAATCAATGCAGAATTTAAACTTAGTCCAGTGAACATTCTTACTTCTGCTGCCTCTCTTTTCCCCCATTGGCAGATCTATGTGGAAGGGTGGGGAGTGCATTTACATATTCTTCATTGGGAGGCCCGACATGGTAGAAGAGGGGTCTAGTCTGAGTGGGGACTTTGGGTCCTTGCTGATGTTTGCCTCTTTTTTTCTGGTTTCAGTGGGCTGTGCTGGCACCTGCTTCAGGTCTATAGTCTTACCAGGAGACTGACACAATGTAAATTACTCCTGTCCACTTGTTTCTGCTTCAGCCGCCTTCTGCTTTCCCCAGCCTTCTTTGCCTGAGCACGGGGAAAATTGTAGAGGGAAATGATGAAGTAGCTTAGGAATTCCATGCTGCTTGCTTAGCCTCAAATAGGGTCTCTGTAAGGCTTCCCTCCAGTCCACTTGGAGAAATATCACATTCAAACCTCATAGCAATATTTAGATTCTTTAAAAAATCTTAGACTTTCCTAAGTTCTACCCTAGGTTTCACATGTATTAAGCTCCTAGTTCTTGTAATGATATACAGTGAATGAATATAAAATAAATGAAAAAAGACAGAAAAAAAATCAAAAGCATCAAAGTATCTTGCTTTTAAGCTATAGTATTATATTTGCTGTAAAGGGAAATAAAAAAGGAAAATGAAAATTTCTGGCATTTCAGCTGTCTCCTTTGTCAGCAGCTGTTAACTGCTTTTCCCCTGAGGGAACTATATATAGGAAGCTAATTTATTGGAGAGTAGGTTAAGGCTAAAAGAAATGAAAACAGTTTATGATTAGTATGTTATTCTTTAATATGCCTAAATTTTTCTTGACTTCAGTGTATTTGTTTGTCCTTTTCATTTATTCCAATTTTTGGCTCGCCTTCTGCTTTCCCCAGCCTTCTTTGCCTGAGCACGGGGAAAATTGTAGAGGGAAATGATGAAGTAGCTTAGGAATTCCATGCTGCTTGCTTAGCCTCAAATAGGGTCTCTGTAAGGCTTCCCTCCAGTCCACTTGGAGAAATATCACATTCAAACCTCATAGCAATATTTAGATTCTTTAAAAAATCTTAGACTTTCCTAAGTTCTACCCTAGGTTTCACATGTATTAAGCTCCTAGTTCTTGTAATGATATACAGTGAATGAATATAAAATAAATGAAAAAAGACAGAAAAAAAATCAAAAGCATCAAAGTATCTTGCTTTTAAGCTATAGTATTATATTTGCTGTAAAGGGAAATAAAAAAGGAAAATGAAAATTTCTGGCATTTCAGCTGTCTCCTTTGTCAGCAGCTGTTAACTGCTTTTCCCCTGAGGGAACTATATATAGGAAGCTAATTTATTGGAGAGTAGGTTAAGGCTAAAAGAAATGAAAACAGTTTATGATTAGTATGTTATTCTTTAATATGCCTAAATTTTTCTTGACTTCAGTGTATTTGTTTGTCCTTTTCATTTATTCCAATTTTTGGCTCAAGAATTTGTCTTAAGCACTTCTTCCCTAAGGTTTTAGTAGACTACATAGTAGGTATTCAGTAAATATGTAACTGGGTAAGCATCATATTGTGTCTGTATTGTCTAAACATATTGGTACTTCCTAATGTCTTCAAAATTGGTGAACATCAAGTAAGCTGTCATAAATATCTACTGATTCAATACTATGTCAATCATAATTCTTTTGTATACAATTAATAAGATTATTTAAACTACTATATAATAGAGAACAAAGTTATCCAAAGAATACTAGGGTACCTAAAGTAACTATGAGAAGAGGAAGGTTCGGTTAGCCCTCAGATTTCATAGATGCCATAATACTGAATTCCTTGAGGATGCTCTCCATTGTCATGTCTACTTTACACACTGATCTTGGTCCATTTTAAAAAGAACCTTGACCACTGAATTCCTAAGTCTAGTATATTACAACGTGACTACCAGAGAAAGACTGCTCTCCATCCCTTATCTGGTTTTTAAGGAGCATTAGAATCAAACCATAGCTGACCTATCTTGGGTCAGGTGCTTGCCATGACCAATTAATGCTAACAGTAGATTATTATTACTGGTTCCCGGATAGCCAAAATGATAATTTTCTATTAAATGAGGTGTCCCAGAATGAACAACACAAAAGTCCTGCACAGTGTCCTTTGTGTTTAGTGGTGTGATGAACACATAGTAGGCCCTCAATACTTTTTGCTGATGGATTGGTTAGTTTGGTTTAAGTTCAATTGGCTAGTTGATAGACTGATTAAAGAAGTGAGAGACTTGTCGAAGTACATATGGCAATATCATTTTCTCTGACTCATTCTGTTTCCTCACATGGATCCAACTCATTGTATATTTTCTGAAAAACCATCTTTTAATTAATGGAAATGATAACTGAAGTGATAAATATCCATTAATGTGAATTAATAAGCAAAATCTAAATTAAACCATAAGTGCTTAATTTGAATGCATTCAGAGTGATTTCCTCTACTCCTGAAGCTTTTGCAATTCCCTACCAGATCCTCCGTTTTGGACAAAAGCCCAAAAATACTATCTTTTGGGTTCATTTAAGTAAACGATGGCAAATGACTATTTCATTGGCATATGTTGTAAAAACATCTTTCCTGCTGTTCATGGGCTTAATTTTCCCACCACATACCTTAGCATTCTGTGTACATAATGCTTTACAGAACACTGTTAGGTAACTAGTATTATTTAAATAATATGCCACAATCTTTGAACTTTTAAAACATTATGATGTATCACACAACGTTTTGTATGCATGTCCATTTAAAGTATTAAAAATAAGGTTGCTGTTGGTTAATTCTTTTCAGTTAGGTTGATGTTACCCTTGTTAGCAACTAAAGAAACAGATGGATAGAGAAGAGAGTATAAATACATTCAGAGGAAGGACTCTTTGCAAATCATGTATATAACTCCTATGCCACATACTACATACCTACTATACACACTCTACATACATATACACTATTACATATATGCTACATACTGCATGCTTACTATATACATACATATTTATGTGTTTTGCATGAAAGGATTTATAATTTTATTCCTGTTAAAAAATAAGACAGTAAAAAATACTTTGTGCTAGGACTTGAATTTGTTGTCTAATATTTTAGTCCTCATTTTTACTGTGATAGTTAATGTAGAACTTTCATTGAGAATGCTTCCAAAATAGTTGTATATATAGAAAACTTAAACTGGTGTTAATAAATAACCTTCATGTTTTCAAATAATTTCATATAATTTAAAAAATATAAATCTTTTAATTTATCCAAGTTTTAAAAATTAGTCATAAACATCTTTGAGTTTATGAGCTTGCAAACAACTCACTCAATAGTACAATTGTGCACATTGATTCCAGAACAAGATAGTTTTTACTAAGAATAGATTTTACAATCTTGTAAATTGTTAAAGTTGGACATATGTACACACACATACACACAAACACACACATGAGCAGCATATATATTTCATATAAATATCTATATTTATATTAGATATAAACTCTATCTTATCTTCCTTTGGTGATCTACTGAAGGTATCAAAGGATTGTCTATTTTTCCTATAATTGTGGAATATAAATAATTTGGCAATAAATGTAAAAATCAAGTGGGTACCTTGTAATGGTGACTTTGTTAGTCACTTGAGGATCCCCTGAAAGATGTGATAATGAAGTGAGTGTATCACACCTCAAAAACACTCTTTGTTAAGGTGAG
>NW_006159858.1:219333-253822 GCF_000334495.1 Tupaia belangeri chinensis
ATGAGATTGTTGGAATTTTATCAAGATTAGCATGCTGTCTTGGTTTATCTGGTTTGTAAATATATCTAAAAATCTTTAAAAATAATACTTTCTGTATATTATAGCCACATGTAATTGATATTGTCACATAATAGTAGAATGATTCATGAGGTAGAAATCACTTTGTATGAAACAATTATTAGTGAAATTTTAAAAATCTAGCTAGATATTTCTGTATTTTTCAATTACCACTGGTCTCAAGAATATGTAAAAGTAAATATTATAGTACATATAACACTTCTTTGAAATGAAAGAATTATGACACAATGGAAAAAGAAAACTTTCCCTTTTGTTAGAATTAAATCATATTTCATTTCAAATTCTGTATATTTTTTCATCAATATTCCTTTCCAAAAATTGAGCTTGATTGTTTTTTGTACTTTATTTTAGTGAAATGCAAATTAGAAGTGTTATAGCTAATCGATGCCACCAAAATAGTTCTTTTAAATAACCAGGACATGAACTCTTTAACAAGATTCAGTCAGTTCTATTTATAGTTCCCCTAAGCTATGAACTATTTGTACACCCATGTTTCTGCATAATGACTTTTCAATGTGGTTTCAGTAATCATTCCAGAAGGCACAATCTCAAAATATCTATATGCATAAAGAATATATTTAAAATAAAGGCTAAATTGGCTGGCCATGCATTAAACCATTTGCCTGTGAAATCATTTTGTGAAATATCTCCAAACAGGAGATGCTCCAGCTGAGTATAGGACATAGCAAACATTTTTTCCTTACCATATTGTAGCACCATAACTTCTTCTGGAAATGCTTCTTCCTCTAAGTGTCCTCTTAAACACTTCCTTCTTTCTATAAGACGACAAGCCATTTTGAGAATGTGGACTTCATTTAGCCCATGCAGAATTACGAGAAGAGAGAGACTGCCTCTTAAACTACTGTCCTTAAAATAACAGGTAAAATAAGAGGCACTGGTGATTTTATGAAAGAAAAGTGTATTAGCACCAGAGTCCCCAATTTCAGAGACAAGGAGGCAAAGAGGGAACAATATGGGCTTCCTTGGAAGAATACTCGCCTCCTATGTTTCTGAATGAGAAGCTGTTCTCTTTTTAAGAGGCTTTGGAAAGGAAGGAAGGCATTTGAAAGAGCCATATTTTGAGTTTCAGAATAAAAATAATTTATTTCTTTGGAGCTTTCTTTCATCAAGAATAGACATAAAATCTCTTCACAAAAATGAATAATGCTTTTATAATCAACCTTGTCTTTTTACAAGACAATATAGAAGAAGTACACTGTGGAACTAACTGCCATCTTTCTATCTTCATGAGACAAACATGGGATTCGGACTTATTCATAATCTCAGACCTCTGGTAATTGAGAAGACTCTTCCTACAGTCTATCTCTAAAGTTTGCTCCTCCCAAATAATATACTCTACTCTTTCCTCCACCCAAAGTAGTAGTGAGATTGGCTAAAAAAAAAAAAAAAAAAAAAAAAAAAAAAAAATCAACTTTGTTTATTGTATTTTTTTTTCCCTAACTGTTAGCCAAATATGTTCCCTGACATTAATCTCTGGCCAATGTTTACTGACAGAAAAGATAATTAGCAAATTAATTATAATCCCTTCTCAAAGTAATTTTTATAGAAGCTTCTGCTGTTTGTGTGCCTTTAGAAAATAAAAATGCAATCCTATATACTTGGCTGTTTTTAGAGATTTTTTTAAACTATGGACTGAGGATCCAAATCATCTCTATAACAAGGATCTTAATCAAGATATGAGAAATAAGTAGATACAGATTCACAATGTTGTATTTGGTGATTTTTCTAGTGTCATGAAATAATTTTTTAGTGTATGTTTCATTGTCTGCTATCTATTTGGATGGACATATTCTTAAGTGGTACTTGAGGATTAAAATTTTACGAGTGTTGGAAAATATAATTTATTTTTAGTTGTGGCATATTTACAGCCTCTAAATGAAGATACCTGTACACTATCTCCTTTAAACAAAAAGTGAATTATATACTTCCCCATCCAGTAAATACACCTATTTTACTTATATAAGCACATGACATCATCATATAAACCAAACCGATTTCTAAGCACCACAGCTGTTACTAGTTATTTAGAAGTCTAATTTGAGCAGAATGTGTCACGCCAACTTTGCACACACGCGCTCACACAGGCAGTATTCACATTAAAACTTTCACCTCTATTAAATAGCAACAGTTCTTCAAAAATTCCAACACTCCACTCTTAACAACTAAATAAAATATGTGTCTTTGAGGAGTAATGTGCCTATTTTATTTTTACTCCTTGAGGCAAATCTAGTATGGAGTGGTGCGGTTTTGTTATCCTGCTGTCACTGGAATCAGTTCTCAGCGATGCATGTGACATTGGGTGGGTTTAGTCTTCAACCTCATTGTTTCACTCCTCCTGAATTAAGAGTAATTCTCTGTGACTTTGTTTTCAATGGAGGTCATATAGATAGAGCCATCAATATTGAAATAGCATGTTCTTATGCAAACAGAAGCTTTAATAGCCTCTACAAGGGTTTGCTCCTTAGGGAGACTAAATTCAAAATGGCACAAGCCATCTGTTGTGGTGGGATTTTTAAGTTCCCTTGTACAGCACCTCTCTCTCTCTCCCTCTCTCTTTCTTATTATTTTTTGGTTGTATAAAATGACAGCTTTATAATCCATTTCTAAATTTCAAATTGACTAACTTATAAAAATACAGCAGGTCCACAAACCTCTGTAGACAGATACTTTCTATGACCAGAGCAACTGGAAAAACTCAATGTGCAATATTAAGTTCAACAGTCAATTCAGTGTGTGCTGAGGAAACCCCCTATTTGTCTGTCCATGGAGTACTTCAAGAGACGAAACTTCAGGAGGCCCAGGCAGGTGGGCCCTATATCCTAGGATCACTTTATTATGCACCCCTCTAAATCCCGATTTCAGAAGACTTTTTGCTAAGCTGGAATTTATATAGAAAGAATGTTTTTAGAAAGAAGGATATTCTTTGGGCTGAACTTAGATGTTTCCGAAAATCTTGAGGGCAGAACTAGTGAAAGGAGATTTTTAAATACTCAAATCCAGAAAAATACATACTATCTGTACAGAAATAGAAATACTTGTAAGTTCATATCTATTTTCACTAATAGATTGCCTATGTTCAATGTCAGCAGACACTGTCCCATTCATTGTATAGCCCTAGTCTCTAGCAGGGTACCTGGCACACATGAAATATTCAGTCAATATTAGTATACAGAAGAAAATAGGGAAGAAATGTGGGAGGGCAGGGAGGAAGGGAAAAAAACAGCGACGGAAAGGAAGAAGGAGGGGAGGGAAGAAGGATGATAGGGACAGAGAAAGGAAAGAATGGAGAAAAGAAGTGAGGAAAAAAAGAAAATCTATGTTGAAAAGTGAAAAGCTCCGAGCTCTTTAAAAGTTTTGGACTAAGTTAAATATGATCAGCTCTAAATTGAAACACTCAAAGAACGTTACAGAACTAAAATTTGCAAGTAGTGAAAAACATTTAAAAACAAAATATAATGCTATAATAAATTATGCTGGTACCATACCACATTGGTCTCCAGATTTGACTTTCTTACTTTGGGACTAGTCTGAGTTGGTTTTTGGGTAACGTATAACCTCTGTTGGTCTGAGAAGGTCATGTGCACAATAGGGCTGGGGATAAATAATGCTTTGGGGAGAAGTGTGATTCTTCTCATTTTAAGAATTCTCATGCCACAATAAGGGAGCCACAGTCATCCCGTGGCTCTCCAACTTTACCCAAGAATGACCTCTGGACTGGATCTAATCCGATTTTCTAGACTGTTTTTCTTATATTCAAATAAATCCGTAGTGATAAGATTTGCATTTTCTTGATAAAGTATGTTAAATTGGAACATATGAGCAATGGCATGCATTTCTATATAAGGACATTTTTTTCTCTTGTGACTTGTACCTTAGTTTCCCTCTTGTTTTACTATACGGGTATGGCACTGAGAAAACACACTAAAGGGGCATGGCACTGGGAAATTATAGTATCCTATACTGTAATCAGTATAAGATACATAAGAGAGGGTTATGGTAAATAATCATGAACGACAGACACCAGCTTTATTATGGTATTTCATTTTGTGACCTTTTAGGCTTCTACATTTTATCTTGCTTTAATCTGCCTTAAACCAGACTATCATTTTAACCTAACCGTTCTTGCCTGGTATTAACCCATTTCCCTGGACTAAGACAATATAATATTAGTCTTAAAATAATGAGACTTCCAACATCATTCAATTCCATGGTAGAATGTTTGTCAACAAAACTTGCTATTTAAATGAAATCTTTGTTTAGAAAGTCTCAGTTAAAAACTGGTAAATTCTAGGTTACTCTGATGAAATTGAGGTAGGCTGTCACCACTATAAGAGAGGTCTTAAAAAAATAAATGTAAAAAGTGGAATTAAAGTGCAAATTTATTTTGGTACAAAAATTTCATATGCATAGTGTTTTTCATAATAGATATTTTCCTCTCATTACACAATACAATCATCTTCCATGAAATGTTTTTTTTTTAATTGATTGAAGGTATGTACACTCACAGTGAGAGACAGAAAGAGAAGGAGAAAACACCTGCTAATGGGATGTGATCATGTCATAATTCCACTTCTTCATTTCTTGTAAAAGAAATTACAATCCTGTAAAAATTTTTAGGCATATATACATACCTGCCCATTGTATTTTTCAAGCTGCAAAGGCTGGATTTCAACTGCTATTGACCACATGGGATTTGGCTCTTTTTGCCCTCTAGGCTATGGGGCTTAACATTCATCTTGAACATTGATTTCCTAGTTCTCTTACCTGAACTGAATTTTATCGACACTATTGGTACCTACATGGTGTTTTCCTCCATTCTCCCTTGTCTGCATGCTAGCCCTCTTATTATAGCCCAACATAAAATACTTCTAGCTGGGCATCTGTGATGAACTTATTTGACATTTTACACTTTCATCCCAAGAGTTTACACTATTTTCAATTTGATTTATGTAGACATAATTTTGTCAATCCCTTGCTTAGCAGTTGGGTGTTATGTAATCCAAATATATTTGCTTCATTGTTGACTAAACTGTAAACTTCTTTCTGACAAGGACCACATTTCCTGGGCTTTAGTATTTCATGTTTTCTTTTTTTTTTAAAAAGGATTATTTTATTTAACTTTATTTATTTGTTTGTTTTAATTTTAAAGAGAGAGAGAGAGAGAAAGAGAGAGAGAGAGAAAGCAAGCCACCAGATCAGGGACTTGAACCATGGTTGACCATGTGGGAGTCCAGCACTCTTAACCACCATGCCATGTGCTAGCCCCCAGCTTCATATTTTCTTAATGTTGACCTTTGCTTCCCCCATGAACCACTAGTAGGTTCCATTTTTCATTTGAAACATTAGTAGCTGTTCAGAAATTAGTAGCAACTAGTAATGCAGTGGTATAACATCAATATATACCTCTGTTCACCACAATTGACATAGCTTAAAATTGAATTATATAGTCCTATTTGGCCTGCATGGGGCTTGAACCCAAGGTGAGTACTGTTGTTTAGTAGTTTTCTGAACAGGAAATAGATGACTCTCACCACCATTATGCTGAACAGAAAACTCACTATCTACACTGGAACACTTTTGAAAAAAGAGAATTACCAGGCATTTGGGATTACATCAGGCATAAACTAGAGATGTCCTAGAATATCTATTAACCCTAATGATTATCCATCTATTTAGTCAAGAAATATTTGTGGAAGATCAATTATAGTTATTATGATTCCAGGGCACTAGAGTAGAAAATAAACGCCCTGAAATAAAATTTGGAGACTGTAGTTGTGTAAACTGTGGCAAGTCATTGACTATATAGTCCTAAATTTTAAGTCTAAGGGCAATTTTTCGACTCGTATAATAAAGACTTAATAACCAAGGAAAAAGGAAGTAGTGGCAGAGCCTAGAATTTAGATCTCCAGATTCCCAGGCTGGTAATCTTGGGCACTGGGACACCATATCTTATCACTGTTATCATCTTACACTTCAGTTTTCTCATTTGTAAAATGGAAGTGCAAGACCAAATTATATGTAGGATCACTTTAAGCTTCCTAGAGCTAAGTGAAGGCATACAATTGATCGATTACTTCCCTAGAAACATAAAACTTCCCACTTAATATTGAATAGAAAGTGGTTAAACAGCAGTATCTGGAGACATTATTACATGGGAGTTGTTTACTGAAATACACAAGCATTACTTGAGTGGAGGACTTAGTTCATGGTAAATTCCATTCACAAAATGGCTATTCTGACTAAAGGCAAATGAACTTTACCTGATTTTTTTGTTTGTTTTAAGTGTTTTTAAATTGCTAAAGGGCATGTGTGCTCAATGTATTTTATTTTCTTTACCTTTTCTTCCATTCACTTCAGTAGCGTGCTTTTCAAGTACTTACTGTTAGGTTAAAAGATGACTATACTTGACTCATTGTTCAAATTTTCATATTACTTGTGTACATATTTGTATTACAGATATTGCTATGTAGCAGAATATAAATTGTAATAATATTGATATTACAAAAAATGTTGTGTTTATATTGATATTAAGAATTTAACAAGGATCTTCATTGACATCCCATAAGTCAGCAACTTATTATAAGTGTTGGCCATTTTGGAAAATATTTCCATTTTTTTCTCCTTTTTTGTTTGTTTGTTATAGGGTACATGAATTCTCTGAGATAGAGAAGAAGAGGAAAAGTGAGAAAGCACTTTCTAGGAAGGATGACCATGCTGTAATCTCTTCTCCCCTACTCTCTTCTCAGACTTTGGGCATGCATGCACACATGCCTGGCATGTTTTTCAAACCGTTGGGTCCAAGACTCAAGTTGCACAGTCGGCCATGTGGAGTCCAGCTGCCTTGACTACCAAACCATGTGGATGGCTCAATATTTCATTTTTTTTCAAAAATTTATTTCAAATTCCTAAGTGGATATGTGTGTGTGTGTGTGTGTGTATGTGTGCACACACACACACACGCATAATAATTTAATGATTAAGCATAAATTCAAAGTAAGCATAGAAACTTACATGATCTTTTTGATATCCCAAGCTCATGTATTATTTTGCAATTTCTATATTCTATTGTAGGAGTAAATTAGTATTCTTGTCATTTGGCTATGTGATATGACTGGTTCATTGTTTGGGAAAATTAGGTTGTTTCTCAAGGTAGTTTTTTTTATCTGCATGCTCTGGGCATCACAATAGTTAATACCTAACAACTTAAATTGGCTGAGTTCCTTCTTCCATTTGATAGCTCAACTGAAGCTTGATGTTTATGGTGGAAATTGTCTTGATTTCTTTAGATGAGATGAGCATCCAAGGAGTTTGAAAATGTGCTTTAATTAAGATTCTGCTAAATTTTACCAGACACCTACTTGGAAAACAAAGCAACTGAATAATTAACTCTGATGAGAGCAGATGCTGTTCTAATGACAACCTGTTACTGCTCAAGTGCATCATTAGTTGTTTTACTGTGTTCCTTTAATATGGCCAGAGCTCTCCTCGGGTAATGAATACAGTGGTAGCTGTGTACTTAAAATAGTTCCTCATTCTGGACTGTTGTAAAAGATATTTCTAGCATCTGCAAAATTCTTCATTTAAATAATTTGGTCCCCTCCCCTCATCTCTTTGGCATGTGCTTGGAACCAAATACTTCTTTAGTTTTCCTTGTGGGATATTTTAGCCATACATCAAGCGAAGCTTACAAATTGATGAGAATCTAATGATGCATTTATTTACAGATGTGCATTTCATTTCCCTGTTATGTTGTTGAGGGGTAGGAAGGATTTAAAGACTCCTCCTCCAACCCTCACCCCCACCAGTGTTATGGGAATAGTCATGCATTTGATAAAATAAGAACTAGAAATAACCTCATATCTTATTTTATGTATAGTTGTCCAACATGAATTGGTACGAATTCTCTCAAAGTGCATGGTTTGTCTTTCAAAATAGCAAATTATTTTTCTTTAATAAAGCAATAACACTATGCTATGGTTTTCTACTATAGTGGGAGTCTTTTTTATATTAACTCTGTAGGTTTTCAGTTGAAATTTTAGGCACAGTATTGAGCAACCTGACTAACAACAATAGTTTTCAAACTGATGAGAAGCAAGGGAAGGCAAAATCCAGTTTAGCCACCATGTTCAGAGCTGCAACATGCATACCCCCAGTTCCAAAAATTATAGTGTTTTAGGGAAATTTATGAATAAATGAGAGATGAGTATGAGAAAGGTGTATTTTAGATTACTTTAAATGATGTTCTAATCCAACTAAAGGCAAGGGTCACAGAAATATTTGCAAAGTAGAAAGAATACTTTATACACGCCCTGGTTCATAACATTGTGTTCTACACATCTTTTAAATCTATGAGGCAGTTCCTCTGAAGTTGGTCAGGAACAGTTAAGTCCTCAAAGAATGCAGAACAGGACCCATAGACTTTCTCCTCTTCCTCACTTCTCCAAAACTCTACTGCCTTCATCCAACAGGCATTGATTTTAGCACTGTGTAAATATTCTCTAACATGGGAACCAGCAGTTAGCGTAATAGCTATGTTGCTGGACTCCCACGTAGTTGACCGCAGTTCGTGTCCCGGGCCCGGTGGCTTAAAACTCACGCCAGGCGCATGTGCGTGCGTGCCCAAGATCCCGAGAGGAGAATGGAGGAGAAGGGATTGCAGCGTGACCATCTCCCCCCAAGGGGTGATTTCTCGCTTTCTGTCTCTATGTATCTTTCTGTCTGTCTGGCGAGCACATGTGCCCTATAGCAAAAATCTCTCCAAAAAAAAGTGTCCCATGATCCAAAAACTCTCAAAAAAAAAAAAAAAAAAAAATTCTCTAACAGGAAAAAAAACAAAAAAAACAAAAAAAACCTGTATATAAAAATGGTTAAAATACTGTGCTTTATCAAATCAAATATTTTTTAAAAAGGGCTACTGTGGCAAGCAGTTTTCTTCATTTCTTCTGTTTCTATTGTGGAAAGCAAAGGGAAACAAAGCATATCAGTCATTTGTTTTATGGAATGTAATTCAGAATGGTTTTACACATTCACAGTGATACATAAATCCTCTCTATTCATTAAAAAATTTGGTTGATAGCCAAAATCATTTTATATAGATGGTATAGAAAAAGCTATGTTTCTGTTTTAGCCTCCATTGAGCCCAAAGCAGTGTTCAGGAATGAACATTAAAGTGGCCTCTCAGAAGCTACGCTCCCTTCCTGTGAAAAGAATAGTCACTGCTAGAGCAGTGAAAACAGAGGCTTTCAGTTTAATTCACTTTCTCTACCAGTAGAGAGGAACATGATGCCAGTGCATACTTCAGTTCATTATTTCATGCCTAGAATTTCCTTATTAGCTTATCTCTAATGAGATTTTTCTGGGGCCTGCAGGTCGTATGGTGGTTAAGGTACTGGACTCCCACATGGTCGACCGTGGTTTGAGTACTGGATCTGGAGGCTTGATTTCACTTTCCTTTTCTCTCTCACTGGTCAAATTAAAAAAATAATAATAATAACAAATAAAATAAATAAATCTTTAAAAAGAAAGATTTTTCTTTTAGATACATGGACCATGTACAATGCTTATAGCTTTGTATAATTAATCAGTGATCCATTAGAGATCCATAAGAGATCAATAGAATGCTTTGGGCTTCAAAGAAGGAATGAGAGAACGAGAAACATAAGACACCAAAGGAATTGCCTGTGGGTTGAAAGAAAGCATAGCACAAAATGCAATAAAGCACAGCAGGTATAAATCATTGTTTATCTTCTTCACAAATATTTCTTTGCCTCTTGCTTTCCATTTGGTTATAATATTATTTAAGGTAATCTAAAAGATACAGTTTTCAGATTCATTTTTCATTCATTCATGAATAAGTCAATGGAATTTTCTGCAATTGTCTTTGAATTCGTCACCCAAATCCAATGTTCTTTTGGAACTTTAATCCTTTGCCTCCCACTCTACTCTTTATGCATTTGGAAACTTGGGTTCTCCACAATGGAATGCAGTTGTAGCTTATGAAAAGCATCAGTTTACTTGCTGTTTGGGTTTTAACAGGCTACATAATATGAGGAAGAGTCTCTGCTTTACTCAGAGCTTTTTTTTTTTCCTACTGTCCTTTGCAGAAAGAACTCAAGAAACAAATTTTGAACTTGAATCAGAGTGCAAAAGTGTATGGAATTCAAAATAACAAAGATCTGATTTTGAATCTTAATTAATCCTGTAATTTTACTCACACTGTCTCTAATCTCTCCAAGCCTCACACTCCTTGTACATTAGAATATTTACCTTGTCTGGGGACCAGCAGTTAGCATAATGGCTATGCCGCTGGACTCCCACGTAGTCGACCGCGCTTCGCGTCCCGGGCCCAGTGGCTTAAAACTCATGCTGGGCGCATGTGTGTGCGTGCCCAAGATCCCGAGAGGAGAATGAAGAAGGGATTGCGGCGTGGCCATCCTCCCTAGGGGGTGGTTTCTCACTTTCTATCTCTCTGTCTCTCTCTGTCTGGTGAGCGCACACACCCTATAGCTAAAACCTCTAAAAAAAAAAAAAGAAAAAAAGAAGAATAATAATATTTACCTTGCTGATAATGGGGATGTAATGGGGTATGTGCAGATATTCTAACTTGAGGTCTTCCTATGGTGGTAACTCTGCAGTTATTTTGGTTTTCTAACCCTGGTTCCACTGTCATGAATGCATGGCTTATGTTCTATTGTACACGATTAGTCTATGTTCCATCCTGTTACAGGTAATTTTCACCCTTCCCCCCTTGGGGACATGGGGGGATATTAGATAAGAAATGGGAACTAGCATCTCTCAGCTATCTCCTGGGGGTTGTCAGAAGTCAGTGTGATGACACGAAAAGTGATACACACATAGCAGATGCCTGTGCACCCACCTGCCCTTCCACTTGGTACTCTGGTATCTTCTGGTCCCAGAAAAAGAAGATAGTGAAGGAAAGCTGCCTCCTAGCACTTGGAAGCTGGGGATCTACAATTAGCTCAAACATTTTTCCCTCCTATAATTTTGGGCACATGATCTGAACTTTGGAATCTTTTCTTTTTTGTCCCTATTTACAAGATGGGGACAATACTGATTCCAACTAGTTGACCAATTTATATGTAGATATATTTTATTTACTATAATATACTTCATATATATGTGAAGTATTCTCTGCATGGAGCACCAGAGTAGAGAGACTATAGGCAAGTTTCCTATGACTGCACAGAAGAAGTAGTAGGATATCCACTTAATTTTCTTTTAGAGGTTTTTGCTATAGGGTGTGTATGCTCGCCAGAAAGACAGAGAGAAACAGAGAGACAGAAAGCAAGAAATCACCCCCTGGGGGGATGGCCACACCACAATCCCTTCTCCTTCATTCTCCTCTCAGGATCTTGGGCATGCACACACATGCGCCCAGCATGAGTTAAAGCCACTGGGTCCGGGACTCGAACCACAGTCAACTGCATAGGAGCCCAGTGACATAGCCATTACATTAACTGCTGGTCCCAAGATATTCACTTATCTTTTAAGAAGGAAATAAAAAAGCTAAAGTAGGGTTAACCAATTTGTTATGCTTTATGGTGGTGAATACACTTTTTTAAATCTATTAAAATTGGCTTCACATAATACAAAATTCTAATATTTAAATGTATTTTTTCAGAGAATGATAAACAATCCAAATTATAGGAAAACATGCTTGTTTATTTTCGATGACTAAAGATATTCTTTAGTATCAATTATATAAAATTTCGGGTTCATCGTGCCTGGCATTTACCTACTGTGTATGGATGTCTTAGAGGAGAGACTGCTTTAGGATAAATTTTACTAAGGAGACATCCCAAATGGCAGTTCTGAGGACCAATTCACTTGCCCTGTGACCTTATCTTGGTGGGGAAGTGGAAAGGAAGGTTTAGAAGACAAATAAAGAAAGAGCAGTGATGAAAAGAAAAATGTAATTCAGAGTTTCGTTGCCCATTGAAATCACTGAATGGTATATTTAACACAAATTAAGCTGATTTCCCCCCTTGGTACTCCAGACCTCACTCGTTCACATGTAGTCTGGTGGGTTGACTTGAATAGTCATTGAGCAGGGCCAACTCATGGATGCATAACCAATGCAGTAGTATAGAATCCATGCATGGAGGGATCTAACACTTGGGGGTTAATGCTCTGTGAATGTTGTCTTGAAATTCTTGGAACTTGTATTTTTTATTTTGTTTTTGTTTTTAGAGAGAGATTTTTTTCTATAGGTCCCATGTGCTCACTGAAGAGACAGAGACAGAAAGTGAGAAATCACACTATGAAGGGGGATGACCACACCTCAATGTCTTTTCTTCCCTCAATCCCTTCTCCCCCACTCTCCTCTTGGGATTTTGGGCATGCACACACACATACCTGGCATGAATTTAAGCTTCTGAGTCTGGGACTCAAATCTCAAGCCTTGACTATGTGGGAGTCCAGTGACATAACCATGTCATCTGTTAGTTCTGGAACTTATGTTTTATAAGTGAAGTTTAAAAGACAATGTAACCTGCACTGGGAGTTTGGAGCCTGGGCTCAGGCGTGGTCCACTCCACACACTCTCCCTTTCCCATCCTAACAGGTTTTCAGTGACACATTGCCAGGTTTCTCTCCAATCCTCAGCCCCACAGCCTCTGCCACTCGCCTTCCACTGGGAATGGCTGCAGGTCCATGAGGTGAAGTCCTATTCTGGCAGAAGAATCAGCATGAATAACAAAAAGAAAAACATATCAAACATATTAAATACCTAAAACTTGCCACTCTTGCTCAGCAGTATTTGTCCTTCTTTGGCATATAACAAAGTGTCACTAAAAGCAAGGGAGCACTTTCTTACTCCAACCCTGACATGGGTAGAGGTGGGGGGATGCTACTGAGAGTCATTGCAGTTCTCAGACCTCAGTTCTCCCACTTGAAAATGAGTGTGGTGATAAAAACAAATTGTTAGGATATGAAAAGGATGTACTGAAGGCACTTAACCTCATGCTCAGCGCAAGATAAATATTAATATAAAAGTAATTATTTCTGAAATATTACCACCATTATTATTATTCATATCTATTTACTAAGAGAAAGTCACCAAGAGAAAGAAAAAGGACCAACTTAGACTTATGTTACTTTTGAAGTGGTACGGATTATGGGTATCTTCTTTAAGTACTAAGAAAATAAACACAATTATGGGGCCAGTAGGTGGGGTAGTGGCTGACCACGGTTAAATGCAGGAACTGGTGACTTGAAAATCACACCAGGCATGTATAAGTGCACGCTCAAGATCCCAGGAGGAGAATCAAGGAGAAGAGATTTCAGTGTGGCCATCCCCCCTGAGGGGTGATTTCTCACTCTCCCTCTCAGTGTCTTCATCTCTCTCTAGGAAGTGCTTGCGCCCTATGGCAAAAAACCTCTTAAAAAAAAGAAAAGAAAAGATAAAAGAGAAGAAAAGAAAAGAAACACAACTACTAGTAACTCAAGAGTAAATTGGTAGATACTGTTGATGGTGTTTTGTTTTTGTTTTTGTTTTGTTTTTCTTAAATTATCTCCCAGGGGATTTGCAGTAGACTAATGGAGAACTTTAGAGATGATCTGGAATAATTCAGTGTGTTAGGTTCATAGAGAGAGAGGTGGAATTAGGGGCTTATGCTTGATCACGTAGCCCATCGATGACAGATGGACTAAAAACAATGATCTTAAATGTTATGATCCCCCTTCCATTGAGTACACAAGGTACATTTAGGACCAGAAGCATTTTTAAATTGTTATAGTGACTTATAGCTGTTGCATTTTTACTTTGTAACTTATTTTTGCCAGAGCTTTGTTTTACCTGATGTGATCCTTGATTAAGACTGCAAAACTCCAATTAGTGCGTCATTTTTTCCCTGAAAAACCACAATTTACTTTATAATACTGTTTAATGAGTTTTAAGAAATTACTTTTAAGCAGAAGTAAGGACAGCTTGTAATATCAAACTCTCTGATAAAATATTTACCATTTCTGTAATTCATTCATCTTCTTGCACACATGTGAGGGTACTAAGTATGCCTGCCTTTAGGTCTGATGCTATGTGTTAGGGTGGCCCATACAGAACAACGTGTGGTTAATGCAACGTGACTCAAATAATTTGAGCTTTCATTTGGCCAGGCTCTACATCAAGAATCTGAAATCAGCAGCCTGATTCTCATTTTGCTTTTTCCCCTTGCAGATCTCCGCTAGAGCCAGGGTTGCCATTTACTTCAAAGGGAATGCTCTACATAGAGGAGGTATCCAGGAAAGGAAGAAAAACGAGAATCAAACTCATTATTTTAAAGATGGTTAAAATAAACAAGTCGGCAATGCATGTTTTCTTTTAGGCTACTCAGTTGGAATCTTTTTTTTTTTTTTTTTTTTTGTCAAAGGAGGTCAGTTTATAAGGCTTCTATTATCTGAGCCCATGTGAAGGGGATCAATTATATTTTTCATTTGTTGAAGTTGGGTAGAATAGAAGCTGGACTGAACTGAATTATACTGATTGCTAGTCTCCATAATTTCCAACAAACTCTTAAAATACATTTACCTGTTATACCCCTTCATTTTCTATAGACATTTACTGCAGAAGAAAAAAAAAAAGAAAGACTCTTATACAGACATAGAAACTCAAAAAAGCAAGCCAGTCACTTGTTTTTATACAGAAACCAGCATACTGACATTTTAATGATGCTGGGATCCTGCCATAGTGTGAAATTTTGTATTCAGAACATTTAAAGAGAGAGTGGGGAAAGATAAGTAAGCACCCAATGGAATGTGCTCGATGAGCTTCTGTACAAGACGGGTCCCATGTAATAATTTGACTCCTTAGGTCACCTTTCCTCCTTAAAAAAGAGAGGAGGCCTTTAAATGAATGGGATGCACAGCTGACTGTTGTGCCTTTTATGGAGACCTCTTTGGGTCTGATTAATTAGTAATTGGGGTGAGAGCTATGCACTTCAGTGACTCTTGCTGCCTTGATTGTAAATCGCAATCTGGTGCTAAGTCTCAGCAGGTCACATTGCTGTTTTTGCTGTACCCCAGTGACACAACTGATTAAATCTGTGTAAACAGTATCATTATGAAAATATTTCTGTTATAGGCATGAGGAATTAACACATTTTTATTTTGGATGGAAATTAAAATTATTTGTGGGAGCTTGGTATGTTTTCATCAATTGTCAGTCATCCCAATAGAGGATGTAGCAAAGTAACTGTTTTAATTTTCACAAAGAAAAAAAAAAAAGCTCTCCGACTGAGGGCTTTTAAAACTGAGAATTATGATAATTATGTCATTCATAATACAGATAGCTACTACAGGCAAGTATTATGTCACTTAATAGTTAGTTAAACAAGTAAACAGAAATATGGGAATTATCCCAGATAGTCTTCTTACAAAAGGGCACTTTTTAATAGTATATGTGTTTTAATAGATGCCAACACACACACTCACTCACACGCACACGCACACACACACACACACACACACACACTCCCAAATGCTTTCCCTTTTTATATCCTACATGTTTCCTAAGTTAACTTTAATAGAAGTTAATTGAGTTAGTTGCTTCTGGACAGGACTAAGGGGTGCTGAAGTGTAGCTACAGAATATACAGACACAGGATGATGGCTCAGGGATGGATCCCAAGGCAGGTGGAGCTTAGTGGAGGGAAAAACGTGGACCATTAGATCGCCTTGAGCAGTTTGTATAATTCTGTTTGTGCTCGATTCTGAAACAAATCTGTTTAATTTTTACACCATACCCACTCTGTGGTTTGACCATCAACACCTTTGAAAAACACTTCTTTGGGGAGGTGTCGTAAGTTTAATCACATGTGTAACTTGAGAGAATCGTTAACTACATAAATCATCATTTCTTTTTTATTTTTCTGAATGGCTATGACCTAATCTAAGAGGGCATTCAGATTGTATTTGATAAGCCCTAATGAGGCCTGATTTCACCTCTGTTTGCTTGCTTCATTTCACAGAGCACTTATTGGGAAAGGCTTAAATGAACTTTAATCAAATGTGCCTATTAAGTTACTGAGACTCAAGTTACTGATCATCGACTTGCTAGCAGCTGAAGCTGATCTGAGAGAAAAGGGACTTCTCTTTCTTTCTACGTGCCCAGGAAAACCATTACCGAAATATCACAAAAGGAAGAAGGGAGTTCACAAATCAGCACATTTGCCATGTGCCAACTTCCAAATTTAAACAAAGAAGGGGCTGTATACAGTTCAAATGACTGCTTTCATATTATCTAGGCCAAATAAACAACAAAACAAAACAAAACTGCCTTTGAAGAAGAGGAAGCATTTAGTATTGCCCTTTAATGCCATACAGATGTTCTGAATACTGTTGCCAAGGTGGGAAGCTTTAGGAACGTAAAGGGCAGACTTCAGAGTACTGACCAGGAAATGAATTTTCAGAGTGATAGAATTGTATGATTTTTTGGGGGAACATTCATACTTGTCTAATAAGTAAGTTTGCTTAGGTTTTACGCTCAGTATTTATTGTTATTCTGTTTGCTCCTTTGATATTTGTCCCTCCCTACCTGGGAATGATGAAGATTGGTTAGAGCCTCTTAGGAATGCTTTTTGGACACCAAATATTAATATTACAGCTATCTTTCCAATCACCAAAGAGCAAAGATGTTTACAAGTATTACAATAAAGGAGAGAAGTAGAAAAGAAAAAAAAAATGCTATTACTTACTTTTTTTTTTTTTTAAGTGCTATCTACCAACCTTTTGGCAAAGCATAAAGCCAAAAGCTACAAAAAATAAATTTAAGAAAAAATAAGGTGTGAATGAGTTGTTCAAAAAAGGTTGAAGACTAGGAAACTGTGCTAATAGTTTATTATTGAAGGCAAACTAACTCAGAGTGATTGCATTTTCTTGTTAAGTATCTTTTGTTAATTCCAATACTATACCTTATATGTGACATAGCTGAAATCAGGTTAATAACATTTAATCTGTTAAGGTCTCTTGCAAATAACACTTTACAAAGTATATATAAAAGGTGATTTTGCAGCAGTAATTATTTGTTAAGGTCTCTTGGAAAGAACACTTTACAAAGTTTATATAAAAGGTGATTTTGCAGCAGTAATTAATTTTTATTGGCCTATTAATAAAATCAGAAGTAATCCTGATTTTGTTTTAGAAAAATAAATAAAATCACCATTCTTTCCTAGGAAATATTTTCAAGGAATTTTTTAAATATAATATACATAGAGGTGAGTGAACACATATACACTGAAATTCTATACATTTGTGTATTTTAATCTTAAGAAAAACAGTCCTTGAGGCATGACATAAAGAAAAGTTCATCATGTTTCTGTTAAAACGTATTATTTGCTATTTTAGGGTAATACATGCTTATTATACAACTAGCAGGAAAGGTAGCAAATTATAAAGTAATAAATTAATCATGGATCCAACTCCCACAAATACCGTTAAATTCTGCTGTTTTCTATACCTTGTGTGCAGATGTGCTTATTGGTCTCACTGTATACAAAAGCTTTAGCGTTCTGTGCAGAGTTCTTTACTAGTCTGGGACCAGCAGATGGCATAATGGTTACATCACTGGACTCCCACAGAGCCCGTGACCTGGATCAGTGCCTTGAACTCACACTAGGCGCATGTGTGTGCGTGCCCAAAATCCTGAGAGGAGACTGGAGGAGAAGAGATTGTGGCTGGCTAAACCCCCTTTCGGGGGGTGATTTCTCGCTTTCTGTCTCTGTCTCTCTGGCTAGCACAAGCACTCAATTGCAAAAATCTCCTTACAAAAGTAGAAATGCCTTTCATTATGGACAGATGAACTTCTTTTTGACGTTGTCATATAATTCTCTGTGCTTCCTTATTTAATAAAAGACAATGTAAACAGACAAAAATATGATATTATCACAATGTGAGTTCATTAATATGTGATCTTGGAATGTAAAATCTTTTATAAGACTGCTTTACATGTATAAGTCGCAAAACTATTGTTGAAACGAAGATAAATGTAGACATGAAATTGATGTAGAAGGTCAAAAAAGAATCCCCTTTGCTTATCTTTATGATGCTGTTATTTCTCTCATGATTCAGGCTTCTGCCCACTCCTATCTCTTGACTCAAGAAAATTTGGCAGGCCCTAACCTCACAAAGACAAAGGAAGTTCAGAATCCTGTATAATCAGTCCCTTTTTTTTTTTTTTTGTATGCGTGTGTGTGGAAACTTACAGAAATATGGATATTTGCATATGACAAATTTAGAAGTGGAGAACAGATTAGTGGTTTGAGGTTAAGAACAGGAGGGGGAAAAGGTGTGGAAGTGGAGTGGGTGTGACTATAAAAGTAACATGACGCTTCTTGTGGTGATGGGAATGTTCTGTATCTTAGCTGTGTGTGTATGTGAGTGCATGTGTGTGTGTGTCTCACTTGCAATATTGCACTATGTAAGTTTTGCAAGATGTTACCACTGGATGAAATGTGAGTAAAGGGTATATGAGATTTCTGTGTGTTATGTCTTACAACTATAGTTGTAAAAGGATGTCTTACAACTACATAAAAATTTATGAGTATCTCAAATTAAAAAGCTTAATGAAAATTAATGATATCATTTTTGTAGAAACATCTGGAAATACGAATATATGTATATCCACTTACATAGATATAGATGAATTTCTATATCTATTTCTCGAAATTTTTCTTTTTTGAGGGTAAAGGTTTTTGCCTTAAGGCATGTGCACTCAAAAGAAAGAGAGACAGAGGCAACAAGAGGGAAGGTAAGAAATAACCCTCACCCCTTTGGGGGGCGGGGGGGATGGCTATGCTGCGATCCCTTCTCCTCCATTTTCCTCTCAGGATCTTAGGCACACATGCAGATACACTCAGTATGAGTTTCAAGTCACCCAGTCTGGGACTCAAACAGCAGTAGTTATGTGAGTCTAGTGACATAACTGCTATGCCATCTGCTGGTCCCTTTACTTATTTTTTTCTGTTTATTTTATTTATCATGAGCAGGAGACAGGGGAAGAGATATAGTACCCTCAGTAAGATCTTGCTTTCGTAGTCCACCCCAAGCTTCAGTCAGCCCTCAGTAATGAGTATGCACATACCTGGCATACACAGGGAGTTCTCCAGACATGCCAAATCCTTCTCATTGGGTCAACTTCTCAGAGCATCATGTTCTCCTACCTTTGCACCACCATCTATCCCCTAGGATTACACATATTACACATTTTATTTCACCTGTATTTGCTCATGTAGAGATTGTGTGTAATATATTTAATTTGACTTGATATTTACTTCATTTTAGAAATTATTCTTATGTTTTTGTTCTTAGTTTTGCCAGCAGGTATGTATGCTTGCCAGAGAGAGAGAGCACCTCCTAAAAAGATGTGTTCATGCTTTTTCTTTATTCTTCTATCCCATCATGATTTGGGGCATATGTTCACATGCACCCTGGGTGGTTTTCAAGCCTCTGGGACCAGGATTCATAGCAGCTGGCCATGTGGGATCTGGCTCCCAAAGCGCAGTGCTTAACTCCTCTGCTATGGGGTCCAGCCTGAGGTATTGTTTTTAAAAGCAAAGAATAAGAACCATTGTTTGTGACAGCCTGGTAGAGTGTAGGTGGTTGTAGCAGGAACATGGAAGGGGATCAGATGCTTTGAATCACTTCTATCATTTATGAATGATGAGTATTTGGGCAAGTTATTTAATCACTCCATGCCTCTTTAAACTGAGTAGCTATGTCATAACATTGTTGTAAGGATCAAACACATTAACACTTAGAATACAGCCTAACACCTAGTAAAAGCTGTGTATTAGCTGTTCTGTGATAATGATGATAATACCTTACAAGTGTCAGGTCATATAAAACTCATTTCAACCTGATTGTAGGCACCATAGTTAACCTCGTTATAGTTGGTTAAGAGGATTAAGTACATTGTAAAAGTCACAGAACTTCTTTTTTCTTTTTTTTACATGCAACCATTGTACATCTTTACAGCATACAAAATGGATTTTTCCAGCATGAATGCATTGTATAGTAGTCCAGTCAAAGATATTACCATATACATTGTCATCACCAGATAATTCCTAATGTTTAGAAAGACTTAGCATTAATCACTTTATTATAAGTTTGTTGGTGATATGGTCTAGAATTAATTTTGTTATAATAAAATAATGCTATGCTTTTTTAGGCACATAGTATCTATTCTTTTTTTCAACAATATGATTTAGACATGTCTCAAGGAATTTATTTTTTTAAAAAAAAAAGAATGATAGATTTTTTTCCCCTATATTTTAATTATTTCTTGACTCTACTTGGCCTCAAAGGGAATCTTCCCTCTGGCATTTTGGTCATTCAGCTTTTCATCCTGAACAAACCAAGGAGTGAAAAGGTATCTAAAAAAAGAGGAAATCAGCCCAAAGTTCATTCTCAAAGCTTCACAAAAATCGAGGTTTTGGTTTCAGTCCAAAAAAGGGTGAAGATTCAGGTCAAATCTTATTTTATATGAAATTACTGCCTTTGTTTGGAGACAATCTAGTAGTTAGAATTGTGGCAGGGTCTGGTTTTCGCTAGCTGAAATTAATCTTTTGAAAGAAGAGACTCAACATTTTACCACATCTACTGAAAAAGGGTCCTACTGGAAAACAACGACCGTTTGTTAAACTAATTGCCATATCAAAGAAAGTGTGTTGTTGTTTATGTGGTGGGCATGTGCGACTTTTAATCAAAGCAGAGATAATATAGATGATTATGAGCACAGGCACTGGGGCCAGACTTCTTTAGCTTGAATCTTGGCCTTTGCCTCTTAGAGATTAGTGATCTTGTACCTTTGTTTCCATATCTGTGAAAATGGTAATATGAAAATAGTAACTGTTTTATAAAGTTGTTTGAGAGAGTAAATGATAATATATGTAAAGTACCTAGAAAATTGTATGGTATATAGAAGGTACTTAACATTGTTTAGCTGTACTAATTAGTTGCATAATTAATGCCAATTATGTGTTGAGTTCTGACTTATGCTAATTACAGATATGAAATAAATACAACACAATTCACTGAACATTAGTAGCTCCAAGCTAGTTAAGGCATCAAATATATGTAAAGAAATCAAAAGTTAATCAAAAAGCAACACAGAAGAGAATATGTATAGTGAATCAGGAATGCATTTGACTGCATGTAACAAAGTGGCTTAACTACATTTATTTATTTATTTATTTATTTATTTATAAATAGAGATATATATTTCTTATAAAGAAAGTTTTGAAATAGAATGTTGCTAATGTTAGCATATCAACTAGTGCCCATGTTTCTACAGCTCTCAACATTTTACTAGTTGCAAACCATCCCATCTTCCTTGAAGTCAAGAAGAAACTAGAAAAGGCAGTGCATTTCTTTCAGAAAGTTTAAGCTTTCTCAGAAGCCACACTCTCTGGCAGATATCTACAAATGCTTTCCAATAGCCATAAAAAATTTAAATAATATTTTTCTTTATCTGAGTCACTTGACCACACTTGACCGAAAGGTAATCTGGAATAGCAGGTCCCAGGATTGCCATGATTGGCCTAATTCAGTCACGATCCATTGCTTTAGGGTGGGAGATAGATTCATCACAAACAAAAGCATAGTTTTGTAAGCAATTATCTGGAAATCACTGTCAAACAAGCTACCAATGGAGTTTGTTATCCATTGGCCTCAGGGAACACAGCAAAAGACAGATTATGGGTTAGGTGAGACTACCAGGAAGTGAAAGGGTGGAAGAAGGAATGTTTTAAGTGAAATATTGACTATGAATCAGCAGCGACCTCAAAGACAAGATAAAATCAAGAAATCACACAAGCAAAACCAGGCAGGAAAGAGGAAGGTGTGTGAAGGAAGTCAGAACAGGATAGATCTATGTAGACAGAAAAGTCATAAAGATTAAAAATATAAAAATTTGAAGAGATACGGTATTATCTGATAGAAAGAACAATTTACTACTATCTTTTTTTTTATTACAAACTGACCAGCCAATAAACAATCAAGACTCTGA
The DNA here is from genome assembly GCF_000334495.1 of Tupaia belangeri chinensis. Classification (NCBI taxonomy): domain Eukaryota; kingdom Metazoa; phylum Chordata; class Mammalia; order Scandentia; family Tupaiidae; genus Tupaia; species Tupaia belangeri. Next base: position 241,450 of record NW_006159858.1, read on the forward strand.
GTTTCTCAACAAATTGGGAATATACATTCTTTTGAAGCAGCCACACAATATTTGCCAAACATAAAAAACTTAATAAATTATTTTACTGTCTAACAATAAAATAAACCAGAAATGAGTAACATTATGTTCCAACTTGAATATTAAATATATGCTTGTATATAAATATATTTATACATATATTAAATATAGATATATTGAGTTGCACATATATGCATATATTCATACAAGTGGATATGTATGTTCATGTGGGTGATAGCTCTGAAATTAAAATAAGACTTACAATAATAAATTATTTAGAAGATAAAAAGTAATTGGGACCAGCAGTTAGCATAATGGCTATGTCGCTGGACTCCCATGTAGTCAACCGCGGTTCACATCCCGGACTGGTGACTTAAACTCACACCGGGCGCATGTGCGTTCGTGCCCAGGATCCCAAGAGGAGAATGGAGGAGAAGGGATTGTGATGTGGCCATCCACCCTATGGGATGATTTCTTGCTTTCTGTCTCTCTGTCTCTCTCTGTCTGTCTGGTGAGCGCACGTGCCATATAGCAAAAGCCTCTCCAAAAAAAAAAAGAAAAAAAAAAAAGAAAAGAAAAAGTAATTTACAATCTTATGTATCAAAGCACAGGTGATAGAGCTAAAAACTATTCTTAGAGAAAGATTTGTTACCTTAAGGACTTTCTTTCTTAAGCAAGAAAACAAAAATGACCATTACTAAGCAAGAAACCATAGGGAGAAAAATGAAATTAACTAAGCCTACCTACAGAAGTTGAGAAAAAGCAGCAAACAAAAAGCTGGAAAAGGGAAAACAGAATATTGCGATTTAACTTGAGAAGGCTATACAATTGCAACTACAGAAGAGAGAAAATTGATTCTAAAAACGTAACTTTAAAAATTTTATTATTAGGGACCAGCAGTTGGTGTAATGGCTATGTCGCTGCACTCCCATGTAGTCGACCGAGGTTCAAGTCCCGGACCTGGTGGCTTAAACTCACACCGGGCGCATGTATGTGTGTACCCAAGATCCCGAGAGGAGAATGGAGGAGAAGGGATTGCGGTGTGGCCATCTCCCCTGGGGGGGTGATTTTTCACTTTCTGTCTCTCTATCTCTGTCTGTTTGTCTGGTGAGCGCACACACCCTACAGCAAAAACTTCTCCCCCCCCAAAAAAATGTATTATTAATGAATTTGACCAGCATAAAAATATAGATGACCAAATATTATTAAAATCTACAGTAAAATTTGAGGTTGGTGGTAACACAATGTCCTCAGGGTTAAATCTCAAGAGAAGCTCTAACTTCTTGTTCAAGGCCTCCCTAAGTATGATGTCAGAGGTATGCCCATGATCCAGGGATGGCTAAACCTGGGGTGGATTGTGGCATTAAGGACCTGTTGGCAGTGCCTCTCTTGTTGCCCTTTGTCTCTGTTTCTCCAAGGAATAGAAAATTGATAAAGAGACTTCCTTTGGTAAAGGTTGTTAGACTCAGTTTTCTCGAGAACATTTTTCCTAAAACTTCAAGAAATATGTATATATATATATATATTTTAGGAGAAATTTTTACTATCGGGGTTTGTGCACTCGGCAGAGAGGCAGAAAGTGAGAAATCACCCCCACCCCTCCAGGAGAATGGCCACAATACAATCCCTTCTTCTCCATTCTCCTTTTAGAATTTTGGGCATGTTTGCACACATGCATAGGATGAGTTAGAAGCTGGCAGGTCCAGGACTCAAACCATAATCAACCATGTGGGAGTTCAGTGACATAACCATTATGCCATCTGCTGGTCCCAGAAAGAAAATTTTTAAACCATTTAACCTCTTTTATAAAATAAAATTAAAAGAATTTTAAAAAATAATTATCTTATTTTAATTTATTTATTCATTTACTTATTTTTATTTTACCAGAGCGGGATGGAGCAAGAGAGAGAGAGAGAGCGAGAAAAAGCAAGCCACTAGGTCCAGGACTCGAACCGTGGTCAGCCATGTGGAATTCCAGTACTCTTAAACATCACACCACCTGCCAGTCCCATAAAAAGAATTTTTTTCTAGGGACCAGCAGTTAGTGTAATGGCTATGTCATTGAACTCCTATGTAGCTGACTGTAGTTTGAGTCCCGCACCCAGTGGCTTAAACTCACGCCAGGCACATGTGCGTGTGCGCCCAAGATCCCAAGAGGAGAATGGAGGAGAAGGGATTGCACAGCCATACCCCCAGGGGGGAGTGATTTCTCGCTTTCTATCTCTCTCTCTCTGCCTTTCTGGCGAGCACATGAGCCCTATAAGCAAAAACTTCTCAAAAAAAAATAATTTTTTTCTATTATAAGACAAGTCTAAAACTCCTGATATAAATTTTCAGAAAGAAATGATCAGTAAAAGACATAAGGAAATAGTGAGAAATGTAAGAAAACTACAGATTAAAGTCACAAATATAAAAGTCTTCAGTAAATGATTAGAAATAGAGTTCATCTATTCATTTATAGTTCATTATTAGCAAATTAATATAACTTACTATTATCTAGAGCAAAAAGGGAAAAAAATAAGCACATATCAAATCCTTATTTGCTATCAATATGTTTGATAATATTGAAGACAGTATGTTAGTTAAAAAATATACTGAAAATATCAGTGTTGTGTGTGTTTGTGTGTGTGTGTGTATGTATTTGCTATATAGAGTGTGCTTTCTCCAGAGAGACAGAGAGACAGAAAGAGAGAAATCACCCCCCCCACAAACAGGGTGGTGGCCATGCTGCAATCCCTGCTCTTTCACTCTCTTCTTGGGATTTGGGGCACACACATGCCCAGCATGTTTCAAGCTGCTGAGTCAGGGACACGAATGGTGATAGACCATGTGGGAGTCCAGTGATGTAACCATTACACCATCTGCTTGTACAAAATATCAGTATATTTTTTAACAAGATAAATAAACTTCATAGCAAGACCACAATCAGCATCATGTATGTGATATGTTATTGAAAGAATCATGTTAAAAGTCAACGCGAACTCGGGGACCAGCAGTTAGTGTAATGGCTATGTCGCTGGACTCCTACGTAGTCGATCGCTGTTTGAGTCCTGGACCCGGTGGCTTAAACTCACTCCGGGCGCGTTTGCGTGCGTGCCCAAGATCCTGAGAGGAGAATGGAGGAGAAGGGATTGTGGCGTGGCCATCCCCCCCTAAGGGGTGATTTCTCGGTTTCTGTCTCTCTGTCTCTCTCTGTCTGCCTGGCGAGCGCACGTGCCCTATAGCAAAAACCTCTCCAAAAAAAAAGTCAAACGAACTCTGAAAAAAGACTAACATATTTCCTATTCATCATATTTATATCTCAAAGCTAAGAAAGAGCTAGCCAGTGAAGCCAATTAAATTTTTAACAATAGAGGATTGATATTGTAATGAGAAATTAAATTATTTGATCCATTAGAAATACTTAGAGAAGTAACACAAAACTGTTATGACAGACAACTTAAAATAGTACAGACTGTTACACAAATATAGTAGACCATCACATAAATGTATAGCTATCCTGTATGTCAATAACTGACTTTAGAAAATGAAGTGAAAGTAGACACCCTTAACAATTTTAGCAATGAATTAAATCTTCGATAACTAGTTTATTTTTTAGCCAAAGAAAACTGATTAATTCTCTAAAGGAATTTTCAATAAATGACATAATTAAATCAAATCATGCCTCGTATTAAGCTGTGAAATTTTACTACTATACTATTAAAATTAACATTTTAATTATTTAATATTAATATCAGAAATACATAAAATACATTAATAGTATAAATATATAAATCTCCTTAAATTCAACTATAGCATTAATCAAACCTTGATCAAAACTTAGATAAAATGTATTTAAAAGGGGACCAGCAGTTAGCGGAACGGCTGTGTCGCTGGACTCCCATGTAGTTGAAGCGGGTTGGGTCCTGGACCCAGTGGTTTAAACTCACGACGGGTGCGCATGCGTGTGTGCCCAAGACCCTGAGACGAGAAAGGAGGAGAAGGGATTGCAGCGTGGCCATCCCTCCAGGGGAGGCGGGGGGGGGGGGGTTTCTTGCTTTCTGTTCTCTGTCTCTCTCTGTCTTTCTGGTGAGCTCACGTGCCCTACAGCAAAAACCTCTCAAAAAAATTATTTAAAAGCTTGAAAATATATATCTGACTTTTGTGAAATATACCATCAAGAAAATTCTGGATGAAAACATTTTCCATGTGTGCCTTCCTTTTCTTGGGATTGTCAAATTTTGTAAAGACAGGTTGACTTGTGAGATTGTTTTACTCCTTGCCCATTGAACTGTAAGCTGCATAACAACACCTGTTTCTTGTGCATTGTGTCTACTGGAATATTTCAAATAGTAGACCTGCAATAAATATAGGTTGAACAGGTAAGCAGATAAATGTTTTCAAAATTATTAAATTATAATAATAATAAATGATGTCTGATTTTTCCATCAACATAAATGGCAAAACCTTGAGCCAGAACAAAAAATACAGAAACTCAACATAAGTTTATGCGCTTAATGTTTAGTTTTTTGTTGGCATCGTGTGGATAAGATAGATTATTCAGTGAATAGTGTGGAGATACACAATGAACAATCAAAATATATGTAGATCACACATCACAGCAAAGTAAATTTGTGGAGGACTTAATTTTTTAAGTGTGCAAATAGACTAAAACTTTTAAATATTGTGACAAAAATGTAAGGATAGGGAGGAAGTTATCTCTAAATTTTGTTTTGCCTTATATTAACATTGCTGAGAAGCACTAACTTATATAAATACATATGCCACTGATTCAATTACTTTCTTAAGATAACTTTCTAGAAGTAGGATTGCTAGTTTAAAACATTTGCATCTGGTTACAATCTTGCAAATTTTCTTGCCAAAAGGCTACTATAATTCACACACCTCTTGGAGAGCAAGAGAACACACAGTCCCACATTCTAGAAATTTATGTTCATATCACTGGTTTAAGGTATTTCAATTTAAGATATTTTCCTCTCTCTTTTGATTAGTTACTATCTCATAGTTTTTTTAAATCCAACCTTTTAAAAAGCTTTTAGTGGGATGAACCTTTTCCTTTTCAAATTCCAGCAATTAAATTGTCAAAAACATAGAATTTGGTAAATGAATGAAATTATATTTATGTAATGGAATACTATGCAATCATCAAATATGGTGTCTCTCTACATTAAGTGATAAAATATCCTTCATAACGTATTGTACTATAAATAGTTTGATTCTAAATTTAAATAAGAATGATGTGTCTATATAAGTAATTTTGTATAGGAAAAAGTGTAAATATATACACAGCAAAATAGTAATCAGGCTGCCTTTGGTCAATAGAATTCAAGTAATTATTTGTCTTTGTTTTTGCTATAGGGGCATGTGCCTGCTGGAGAGAGACAGAGAGAGAGCAAAAGAAGTGAGAAATAATTCCTCCACACACAGAGAGAATGGTGACGCCACAATGACCCTTCTTTCTCCTCTTGTGATTTTTGGGCACATGCACACACACATGCCCAGTGTGCTACTCAAGCTGGGGGATCAAGGGTTCAAACCTTGCAGTTGACTATTAGAGATCCAGTCACCTTAATCTCCACATCACCAGCTGGCTAAATAGGTTTCAAGTGATTTTTTTTTTTAATGAAGTGTTTTTGTTATTTTCATTTTAAAATGTTTTCTTTAAATGATTATATATTTTTGTATTATTTTTTTTTCTTTTAGAGAGAATTTTGCTATAGGGCATATATATTTGCCAGAAAGCAAGAGCGAGAAAGAAAGAAATCACCTCCAAGGGGGATGGCTGTGCTACAATCTCTTCTCCTCCATTCTCCTCTTGGGATTTTGGTCACACATGCAGAAGCAACTGATGTGAGTTTTAGGCCTCTGGGTCCAGGACTCGAACCATGGTCAACTATGTGGAAGTCAAGCAATGTAACCATTACACGATCTGTTGTTCCCAATATATTACTTTTATAATGTAGAATTTCCTTTAAATAGCCAAAGGGATGTGTGATCTGTTTCAAATAATTTTATATACTTAGTCAACTAACTTGACTTAATTTATCATTACCAATACCAGAGGATTTTGTTCTGTCATGCAATGTTCGTTGATGCATTAAAGTATGTGAGGGTAGTGAGGAATAAGTATCTGTTGGCCATATTTTATATACTAATTTTTTACCAAGTTCTTCAATTATTTTTCGAGAATGATAAGAAAATCAAGATGGAAAAGTGGAAAACAATTCCACTAATTTTTATTTAAATTTAATTACAAATTATATTATACTTGAATGAAACATATACTTATAAAACCCTTGGAAGTCACAACAAAATAATATAATTATTTATATTTCTTTAGGAGTGACTTTTCATATTATGAATACATAAAGAAATTTTTATGGGGTATCTCACAGAGATAACTAATCAATTTATTGGGCAATATTTCTAATAGCAGGTTTTCTGGCAATATAAAGTGCTTTTCACATAGATATGTATTTTATAAATTCTGAATTACAATAAAAATTTAGCCAAACTATTTTCTTTTACAAGGTTTTTGCTTTAAGGTGCAAGTACTTACCAGAGAGAGAGACAGATAGACAGACACAGTAAGAGAGAAAGTGAGAAATCACCCCCCCACCCCCACCCCCCCCGGGGATGACCACACCACAATCCTTTCTCCTCCATTCTCCTCCTGGGATCTTAGTCACACACACATACATGCCTGGCATGATTTTTAAGCCAATGGGTCCAGGACCTGAATGTAGTCACCTATGTAGGAGTCCAGCAACACAACTGTTACGCCACCTACTGGTACCTAGCCAAACTATTTTAATGGAAAACTGTTTCCTAGGCCTTTTATCATGAATCAGAGACTAACATTAAGCACCTTGGGAAATTGGTGGGCAAACTATTTTGTTTATAAAATGTATTTTTCTAACCAAATATCAGTAGGAATTGAATGGCCTTTTTGAGCCTTTTGGATAAAACTTGGGTTACCAGAACTCTGTGCTGTTGGTTAAAGTAGGATTCTAAAACTAAATGCCAGATTTTCAGGTCCTGAGGTTGACATTCTGTTATGACAATGAAAGATTTTTGACTTGAATTCTTTTCCCATAGAACAAACATTCCCATTTCCAAAGGCAGGGATCATTTTTCTCAGTGAAGGTTTTAATGTGATCGGGGACCATATGAGGGCTAAATAATAGAACACACACTTTTAATAGGGAATATGCATATGATAATAAGCTACGTTTATTAATAATGGCCAACATTTATTGCATAAACATGCCAGGAAACATGCTAAGTGCTTTGTATGGACTGTCTCACTTCATCCATCAGTGAAATTGGGATATTTTCCTCTTTATTTCACAGATTAGAAAGTAAGACAAGTGCTTGAATTGCACTGTTAGCAAGGGTTGGCACTGAGAGAAAACCTAGGTTGTCTGTCGGCAGCACTTGAGGCCTGACAATTCTGCTATCCCGCCTCTTAAAATCATTTATCTCCAATCTCCTGCCACCTCCTTAGTTCAAGTCCTCATCACCTCTTGCCAGAGTTCTGAGCCAGAGACACCCTTCATAGGTGTACTGCCAAAATTTGAAATGCAAATCAGTTTCACAAACATTATTTTTAGTTAGAAGATTTTTTTTAAATTTTTGGGTCCACAGAATGTTCTTTCAAATTTATCAGAGTTTCACATTTTAAAAATGTCACGTTTTTTTATATTTTTATTTAACTACTAGGGAAAGGGCAGGAAGTAGGAAATTAACATTTATAGAGTCCCTAATATGTGCCAGGCAATATTGCTTTCCTTATGAATCTTTAAAACATCTCTGTTAAGGGGCATTAATTCTAATATCTACTGATTGCCTCATCTGGGACTCAAATCATACTGGGTACTTTGTATACATGAATTAATTTAGAGAGGTGTATGGTATACTGATAAGAACTCTTTGGACTTTAGACTATGAGGTTAGTGAAAGAATTAGTTGGTTACTCTTTCCAACTTTCTGAGACTCAGCAAACTCAAATGTAGGAGTTTCTCAGGTTTTAACCAATTGATTTTTTTTTTTTTGAATTTATTGATCTTTATCTTGGAATACTAACTATGGTAAATCAAAGTAGGGAAGAAATAGACTTTGCTTTGAGGCCCAAACTTGATATACATCTCCCCCTCCTGGAGAAATGTTGTGGTTTGCCCATGTTCTGCCAAAATTGCATTTGCTCATCTTCAGAGCTCTGGTGTCCCTCCACCTTTTCTTTCACATCCTCCATCTACTTACCCATTGGTGAGCATAGTGTGTTACCCGATGAGAATCTGAGTTGTACTTTTGGAAGTTCTTAAATAACTTTGGATTTCAGAATAATCCAGAGTCAATATTCCACCTTCCAACCAGGTCATGTATTACAATGGCGACTTTATTGGCCATAAATAGCTGATTCTCTGTTCTTGTCATGACCTCTTCCTCTGAAATTGTCAGCTGTGGACAACCTGAGTTAAGAATGTGTAAAGAGGGACCAGCAGTTAGCGTAATGGCTATGTTGCTGGACTCCTACATAGCTGACCGCAGTTCGAGTCGCGGACCCGGTGGCTTAAACTCATGCTAGGCACATGCACATGTGTGGCCAAGATTCCGAGAGGACAATGGAGAAGAAGGGATTGCGGCATGACCATCCCCCCAGAGGGTGGTTTCTCGTTTTCTGTCTCTCTGTCTCTGTCTGTCTGGCAAGCACACACGCCCTATAGCAAGAATCTCTCAAAAAAAAAAAAAAAAAAGAATGTGTAAAGAGCCGGGAGTAAACACAGAAGACCAATACAGGAGTTTCAGGGAATGTAAGTTATTCATTTAAACATTATAGATTTAGAGCCATTTTGGTGCCTGCTTGGTAAAGTGCTATTAATTTATTCCAAGATTAAATTTCCAGTATTTTGTTTCATTTTCATTGGTTTCTACTGGGTACGACAATTGGAATAGAATAGAAGTGAGTAACTTATGCCTTGTTCAAATGTATTTCTTTCCGAGGCATTCATCTCCACTACCATATTTAGAAGTATTAGGGGGAAGTTCTTAGCAAAACGTCCCCATCTATAAAATCATATCCTGTTTGCTAAATTACTGGATGACATTAAATACCATTTAATTGCCTGACATTTTTGATGGAGCTTCTTAAACTTGTTTTCTCTCTTTCTCTGTCCCTTCTTCTTTGTCTACACACACACACACACACACACACACACACACATGCACGTGCACACATACACGGAGAGGGTCTTTTTCTTTCTGTACTGTGACTTTTTTTTTTTTTTTTTTTTTTTTTTTACTACATAGGATGTTCATGGCTCCACATAAGGCTACTGCCAGGCAATACAGAATGGGGGCCAGAAGCTGGTTGGAAGTGAGGGGCCAGGAGGGTAAAGGATGTCAAACTAATTATTGATCAATTTACTGTTTCTATTTAGTAAGTCAGTCAGTCTCCAGATACTTTTGTAGTCTAAGGAAGACAAATGTTCACAGTTTAAATATCCCTAAATATATAACAGATGAACAAGCATGGTTTGGTGTGTAAATGCTGCATAGATTCAGAACCATCAAAAGCCCCTCAAAAATGCTTTTCCATCTGCTGCTTCTAACTACATATCGCACATCCTGGCAGCGCACTTCACAGTGGTGTGAAAGATAGGTTCAAAGCCAACCTGGCAAAATCTATTTATCCTTTTTTTTTTTTTTTAACTCCCCAAAATGTGTTTCTTTGTGCAGCTAAACTAGCAAACATATATAGGAATAAGGTGCCAGGGCTAAGAGGAGGCACTTGTCAGGCCTTTATACTTCAGGAGAAAACCTGCTTTGTATCATGCCCAGAAACGCTCACATTGAAGTGCATCTTATTAGAAAGTATGAGATGGTGAAGCCTTAGAGTCTGTGCTTTCAGTAAAATTCACTTTTGAGTGATATCTCAGTGTCCGGGGGAGGCTTGAAAGTCACTTGAACAACCCCAGAGATGGAGTGGCCAGAAAAGCCTCTGCAGGTGGGTTGGGATAGCTTTTCTCAGAAGAATTTCTTTAGTTTTTAAGGAAATAACTGTATGCAACTCAGAAAGTGGATTCATATATAAGGTGGCTCTCATTTATTACCTTTTGTATGCCTTGCTGAGAAGCATGCACTTTAAAAGCCGTGTGAAAGTCCGTGTCAACACTGTGGTGGGAGTTAGCGCTCCATCAATAAAGTCTTCTCATTTGAAATGGCACAAGTCAGTTCCTGTAAAGAGTGGGTATTCTTATTCCATAGGGTAAAAAAACTCCAGAAAGACAACATGTAATTTTTAAGTTTTGCTAGAAAGCACATGCATTCACAGAGAGAGAGAGAGAGAGATCACCCCCGAAAGGGGTGGCCACACTGTAATCCCTTCTCATTCATTCTCCTCTTGGAATTTTGGTCATACATGCACACACACTCAACATGTTTTTCGAGCTGCTTGGTCTGGGACTTGAACTTCATAGCCAGCTATGCGGAATTCAGCTGCCTTAACCACCATGTCACAGGCTGACCCTAGAAGGACAATATTACAACTATCACCCCTGAAAGGGGTGGCCACACTGTAATCCCTTCTCATTCATTCTCCTCTTGGAATTTTGGTCATACATGCACACACACTCAACATGTTTTTCGAGCTGCTTGGTCTGGGACTTGAACTTCATAGCCAGCTATGCGGAATTCAGCTGCCTTAACCACCATGTCACAGGCTGACCCTAGAAGGACAATATTACAACTAATTTTCAGAATATGTCATACTCTAAGGCTATGTTAACCATAACCTGGATGACTGCTTTCTCTTTCCCCATGACTTGGACTGATGTTCTACTCCAGGAGAGGGGGGAGGATTAGCACTAGAGAGTATTAGATACTCACCCTCATCGTATTTTTCACAATGAGATAAGTGTGCAAACAAATGCTCTAATATTCATCATTACAGACATAGTTTCTGAGTTATGTTTTAAGCATAACCTCATGTATTGAAACAAAAATTGTTTTCAAATATAAAAACAAAAACAGGTGGTGGGGGAGGAGATGCTATAGGAAAGGTGAGGAGTGACAGAGTCCTAGAAACTGCACCCCCAGAAACAAAATTCCTCTCAAATTTTTAGGAAGTGTAGTTGGGAATATATAAGCTAATATACTTATAAGAGGAAACTGAGCAAATAAACTGGGAAGTACTAGGTATCTTACACACATACACACACATATACACTCATAACTATTTTATATATATATATATATATATAGACATGGTTCATGGTTTTCACTTTCATAAAGAAATACATAGGCTTATAAACTATATATATATAGAAAAATACATATACATTCCATCTAAAATCCAGCCTCACAGAAGCACAGCCCTCTAGCTGTATTGCTCATTTTGTACCTTTTGTTGAGGAAATGGCAACAGAACAATAGTGTAAACATAATTTCTAAAGGCACCCTTAGCCTCAGGTTAGAAGAGGCAGCATCCGGAAATGCTGGAAATTGTGGCAAAGAAAGCGAAGACCCCACCTAAGAGGGCAGCTGCTCTTAGCCCCAGCCAAGTGTTGATCTGTGAGAATTTGAGCACAGTGTTGCTGGAACCTTCTGAAACTTTAAAGGAGGTTTGAAATCCAGAATTTCTATGACATCTTCTGATTTTTAAACATTTGCTCAATATTTTAAAATATTTTGCTCACTGAATTAAATATAACCATAGCCCAAATTTGGTCCAGTCTATGGGATACTGGTTTGTGAAACTGCATAGAAAGAATATTTGCCAGTAGGATATAAAAACGCCACCTAAAACACCAATGTTTATCTTACTATTTTTTTCTTTTGAACTGAGTTTTTGCTATAAGCTATAGAAAATTCTGAGTAATAGTTTTGAGTAATAAGCCATATAATGTAGACATAATAATAATAATAATAATAATAATAATAATAATAATAACTAATTCAGAAAGCTGAGTTCAATGCCTGGGCATATATCCCAGGTCAAAACAAGCTCTTCAGACAGGCTAGGCCCCTATCAAAGATCCCCTGTGAAACTTAAAATTTTTATCTTTCGTATTTTGAAAAGAACACTGATTTTGGTAATTAAATATGTCTTGAATCCTAGAACTTCTGTGTGACTTTAAGTACATTGCATAAGCTTTCTTAGGCTTATTCTTCTCAACTGTAACTATGATAATAATGATATCTTTCTAATGAGTATATAAAGATGACGATAGATAATAAATGTTAATGCTTGACATTTAATAGAGACCCAATAAATGATAGACATATAATTATCACAGGTTATAATTTTATATGCTTTGCTTTCTATCCTTTTCTTCTCTTTTTTTTTTTTTTTGGA
>NW_006159858.1:254045-319334 GCF_000334495.1 Tupaia belangeri chinensis
CAATGACATAGCCATTACACTAACTACTGGTCCCTATGCATTGCTTTCTTACAAACCAACATGCTTATAAAGTTTTGTAAGGATGACTAAACCACAAAATTTATATTATATGTTTAATATAATGCCTGTTAATTCCTCAGTCAATGTTTGTCATTATTAAATGTAGCAAGACTTGCATATTACTCAGAGGGTTGCGGGAAATAGTGTTTTACAAAGTACAATATTGCAGCTCTAATAAGTCCAGTCGGAGTTCTGATTAACCCTCAGAAGTCATATTCTTACGGTTTGGAGAGTTGGGAATGATTTGTTTGTGTTTGGTTTTTGTTCAGCAGAGTTCTCAGAGTATCCTGCATAGCAAGAGCAAATTTGACAGAAGATTTTAGGAGACTTATATTTCCGGCAATGTTCCCTGTATTGAGAGCTATTTTAGAAAAATTCGAAATACTAAGAAAATAATTCTTCTAAAAGTTTCCACCATAGAATGACCATATCTGTTATTTTGTCACTTATTTTACAATCCTTGCAATATGTACTGAAAAGGATCTTTTCCATTCTGTCTAGACACCTTTTCCTAGACAACATCCTGAAACATAAGAATGAGCACAAAAATGAACTTATTACATCAAACATACCACTGAGAGGAATGATAAGTTTAACAGTTTCCCACGTGGGAGGCATATTGATGGTAATTATCTTCCCTCCCACTTCACTCAGCTTTTCACACCTCTCTGTCGTGGTTGGGAGGATCTGGTCATGCTTTACCACATACCTGAAACATGTTTTTATTGGCTGGAAGCCCACTGTGACTTGGGGGGAGGAGGAGTTAAAGATAATTAGTTTTCCTTCGTGGGTAGGCTGTGCGCCACTCGTTAGTACTCACAGGAAATTTATACTCACAAAGATCTAGTGAGTAATGAGCATGATTTAAAATAATCTTATAAATTAGCAAGATATTTTCAATTATATGAAGTTTTTTGTCAAAGACACATAACTACCTGTGGGAAGTTATGGATTCTTCATGACAGGTTATTTCTTTCTGGAGACAGATTATAATTTTAAGTTAGCAAAGCACCAGCTGACATGGAAACCCTCTTTTCTGTCAATTCTTGCACTGGCTGACAGAATCTAGATGTTAGTTGTCTAGGAACACCTTTATGCCAACATCTTCTTAACATGAATTCAGAGAGAACAGTCCCTGAGTGGAACCTGAAATCTTTCTGAGCATTGCGTTTAGGACAAGAGGCAGTTCACAGGACCACTTAACACCTCCTCCTGAAAGCAAATGCTTGCAGGATGAGGAGTCAAATCCTTAAGCAGATTGGCTATTTTATGCACACCACAGCCAATATACTATTGTAAATACTACTAATGCATTTCAAATTCCCCCAAATTTTAACAATTGTGGCAAATCATACTTTTCTATTTATTTAAAGAAATACATATATGCTATCATCAGAAGAATACCACTGCCATACTTTTATTTATTTATTTTTTTATATCTCAGAAACTAAAATTAAGATAATTAAAAAATTGAATTTTGGGGATCAGCAGTTAGCGTAATGACTATGTCGCTGGACTCCCATGTAGTCGACCATGGTTCGCGTCTTGGACTCGGTGGCTTAAAACTCACACCGGGCGCGTGTGCGTCCATGCCCAAGATCCCGAGAGGAGAATGGAGGAGAAGGGATTGTGGTGTGGTCATCCCCACTGGGGGGTGATTCCTCGCTTTTTGTCTCTCTGTCTCTGTCTGGCGAGCGCATGCGCCCTATAGCAAAAACCTCTCTAAAAAAAAAATTGAACTTTGATATAACATTCATTTTTAGAAAAGGATGTATCTCCACATGGAGACTTTAATGTGTTGTAAATGTCCACAAATAGCTCCTCTATAAACTTAACACTATTCTGAAGTCTTTCCCCCTCATTTTCTATGAAATGAATATATAAATATTACATATATAAATATATATATATATATAATGTGCATAAACACATAGACATAAATACTTATATTTAGTAGGAAAAATTTATCACATGTAAATCTCAATGCGTATTACATAGCAAGTTAGGACCTAGCATGATACTAGTCATAGATTAGACATTCATTAAAACTCAATGCTAGTCACATATTAACTATCGATAAAATGGTGGTTATTTATATGTAGCATTTTTATTTTTTAAAGCATGTATATATCTTTTCTTTGATGAAAATAATGATTAAGAAATTTAACCAAGCTGAGGACAGGGTGTAATTTATGGCATGCATTGGTATTACATAGTAAGGTTTGCTATTCACATAATTTTCTACCATCTCCTTACTGCCTTTAAAAGTTGAAATACAATATTAAATTGCTTGCTGTAGATACTACAGCACCTCACGATTATGGCTTTATGGAAATAATTCTCCCTAAATAAATCCGGAACCATATTTTTAGGCTTGTATTTTCTTTTTAGACTGGCAAATGCTCCAACTTCTCTCATTGCTCTATTTTACTCAAGCATGTTTTGCCCGTGGTTGATCTGATTGCACTCACTGTCTGAATCAGGTTTTTATGAATCACTCCATTTTTCCCTGAAGATGTAGAATCCATAAACTAAATTGGGATAGCACTGGTGAATTGAGCTTCTCATCGGCTCCCTCGATTCCAATTCCAACATAGGGAATCACATCTGCTTATTCCACACCTGAAATCAGATTCCAGTGAAGATCCCTCAGTTTTCCCCAAAGACATCTTACACTTCAAAAGATGTTATTTCTTTGAAAATTATATCTGATCATCTTAAAGTCAGATGGAAAACATTTTACTTTCCTATTTTATTTTCTAGGCAGATTAAATCACTAGGTCATTTTCTTTTTTTAAAATTTTGATCCATCCATGTCTCTTATGTACAAAAAAATATTGTGGACTTGCTTGCCAAAGTATGGAAGAATTAACTGTGGCCATATAATTCAATAGTAATTTAGCCTCCGATTTAATGTTTCAATTAAAACTTAATAAGCATGCATGAGATGTATTTACAGTGTATGTTGAGTAGTGGTAAAAAAAACTTGTTTTGCCCACTTTTGCAAACTGGTAGATAGAACATATTTGTTTACTTGTAACATGATAATTCCTCGAGGTGTGAACACTGGGGTATGGAAGAGGTGAAGAGACAAACATTATAACAGGTATTCTGCAAAAGTGTCAAGAGATGCAGAATGTTGCAACACAAACAAAAGATGGTGAATTGAAAATGATCTGTCCAGGGGTTGAACTAAAATTCTAAAAATGACAAATAATCGCATTATGTTGCTTGATTCATAAATCGTTAGAAGAATTCAAGATGGCTTCAAGGCGGAACGTTGAATTGTACTTTTAAAGTGGATATTACTTCATTATTAATAATGAGTATAAATTAAGGAAAAAACAAAAAAAAATTCATTCTGTCTCATAAAGTAAAATTAATGGCCTTTTTCCATTGTTCTGATTTAAAATTTAATTTTTTTACACAGTAGGTAAAATTATCACCTGTTAACTAAAGGAACCAATACAGAATATTGCATTAGGCTTTTATAACAAGTTTTAAATAATTATTTGAGCATAAATAGTATTTATAAAGTATCAAATTACATATTTGATTTCTAATAGCCAATATTTTTAAATGAGCCGGTTAGTTTATTTTAGCTTAATTAATTATCATAAATTTCATTCTTTTATTTTGAAATGTTTTTGACAATATCAGCCATTTTTACATATTCAGTAAAATGGCAGACTCATGACACAATGTCTAATGGCACTCAAACGTTCTTCTCCCTTGGTCCTTTCAGCATCCCCAAATCTATTTTTAAAGATGATATACAGTGATTGAATGATTAAAAACATATACATATATTATTTAAAAACCTACTCATTTCCAGAAAGTAAATTATTTACCTCACTATATGCATACATTTAAATTTGGTTATATTTTCCTTCTTCTTCTTTTGATGCACATGAGACATTTAATTTTGAAAAGAGAACTATACTTAAGAAAAGGACAAAATGTCACTGTTGAATAAGTATTTTTAAAGAGAAGAGCAATGCCTCAATATGTCAGGAAAATATCAGATTGAGAAAAATAAATGTTATTTTTTCCACAGGTTTAACCTGAGCAGTAGTTTTGTAAAGTCTAATTAAAAACAAACAAAAAAAATGCAATTACCTAAAGTGTTTATCTCCTCAATCTAATATATATGTATATATATTTTCTCCCTAATGCCAAAACATTACTTCAGTGAAAAAGTGAAACTAGCAACATGAAGCCAAAGCAACCAAGCAAGTTTGTGATTTTTTTTCCCTTCTACCAGGTTGATTTGGCACTTTGTAGCCACTGCTAAGCCAGCTCATGTTAGTGCTTGAAGTAAAGTGTTTTTGAGTTTTGCTTAGTTGTTTTCTCTCATTTTGATATAACTTTTGTTTTCTGGAAATCTTCAAGAAATTTGTTATCCAACACTCCTAAAACAACCTGTTGCTTTTTAAAAAAAATTTAAATAACATTACAAAAAAGAACATATCAAATGTGAGAACAGCTAAGTTTTGAAAAAGATTTCAATCTTTTGCTGCAATACAACATTTATTGCAATGGTAATGACCATGAAAATAGAAAAATACTTTTAAGTTTTCATGTAAGAGAGGCGTTCTTTGGATCTACACATCATCTTTAAGACAAAACTTTGTGGGCCAGCAGGTGGCATGGTGGTTAAGGGGCTAGATTCCCACATGGCCTACTATGGTTCAAATCCTGGAGCCAGAGGCTTGAAAACCATGCTAGACACATGTGCCACGCCAAAAATACTGAGAGGAGACTGGAGGAGAAGGAATTGTGACATGGCCATCCCCCTGGAGCATGAGTTTTCACTTCTCTCTTTCTCTCTGTCTCTGGCAAGCACATGTACCCTATGTCAAAAACCTGAAGAAAAAAAAAAAAAGACATAACTTCGTGTAACATAAAAGAGTATTTAAACTACTTTTAAATAAATTCTAAACATAAATATAATAAAACCTTTATATTTTTACCTAAAATTAGCATCCAAAATTAAAATATTCCTCTTGCTATCTGTTTTCTCTTATAGCAATTGTATTAATTATCTTCGATTTCTTAAAAACATGCACTCACACACATATTTACACAGAAACATATAATCACATGCTAATGTATACACCTCACACACCTTCTCAAATGGCATTGTCAAAGAAAATATTGAGAAGAATAGGTGTAAACTTGTTTATAGTGATGATATGTTACTTAATCTGATGTCTAAAATGAAGTGGGAAAAAAAGGAACAACTCATCTAAATGCAGTTATATTCAGAGTTTAAGAATTGAAAATACAAGTGGAAAATAATATGTGTAGTCATGCAGTAAATTAAAAACATAATATTCTCAATAAAATTTCACCAGTATTAAAATGAAAGTGCATGCAGCCTGGAAGGATTGTAGGGATGCATCCACCATGCTAAATAATTACAAACATTCAGGTGAAACCTTGGATATTCCATTGATTTTTGACAATTGTTAGGTTGGACATCTTGACAACAACCTGCAATTGAATTTCTTTTCCAATCAGTGCCACAGACAAATTAATCCGGCTCTGCTAATGATTACCAACATTTTCAGCATATTCTTCCACATTTCCATGTATTCTTTGGCAGAGAAAAAGGCAGCCTGAAGATTTTTCCTTTAAGCCACATAAATTTTGGAATTTCTAGTCAACATCTTGTCAATGCACATACGGATTTGACATCACCAGTCGCTTCCCAACTCAGGACACTTCTCTGAAGATCTAGCTCTTACTCGTGAGTCAGAATTGCATCAATATTCTTGATGTTTTCTTAAGCCAGCAATAATGAATATAGATTCTAAGATACTAATTTCTTTATAATGTTACATGTGTTTCAACTTTTGAACTACTATTTGTATAATAATATGGGTTTATTTAAGTCCCCCAAATGAATCTGTGTTTCATTATAACTGTGAGAGTTGAGAGTCAGAATGCACTTTTTTGGTTTCCCAACTCCGTGCCACCGCTTTTAAAGTTTATTTATTTTAAAAATGTCTTTCTTCATGAAAGAGAAAAATAAGTACCCTCAACAGGGTCTGATGTCACAACCCCCTTCTACCCTTTAACTAACTCCAGCCTTTCCCAGCCTGCCAGAATTGAAGGCATATATGGGTAGTGTGTAAGGTGACCTGGAAACTGAACCCCAGTCTTCCATATGGCTTCCAGCCCTGCAAAGCACTTTGCTACTGCTGTGCCACTACAGCTGGGCCTCTCTATGTCCCCTTTTGAACAGAATATAGACGTCTACTTGTTTCTTTCTCAGAATGCTTTCTATAGTAGCAGAGGCACACAGACCAGGATGAAGTCTTCTGATGTTCTTTCCTTGCTGTTCGAAATGTTTGGAATCATAAAAAGTGGATATTGTCCCCACATAATAAATAACAAGTAAGTATATTCATAAACAAAAAAAGTTTTAAAATATCGAAAATATACTCTGTGTGAAACATTGATTTAGAAGAATCAGTAATTTCTGTAGTCGAAAGGAGATATATGTTTGCTGGGGGGGCTGGTGGAGGAGCTATGTCTACCTCAAGTGTATATTTTTTTTCTAGGTTTTTGTCATAGGTGCATTCACATGCCAGAGGGACAGAGACAGTGAAAGGGAAAGTGAGAAACCACTGCCTGGGTGTGTGTGTGTGTGGGGGGGTGGTTATGCCACACTGCTCTCTCCTCCATTGTCTCCCTTAGACTCTGGACAAACACATACATGTGCCTAGCATGATTTTCAAACTATCAGGTCTGGAACTCAAACTGCAGTCAGCCATGTAGGAGTTCATGATAATATTTTAAGAACCACTGTAGGTTTACTTAGTGATTAAGGGCATGAGTTCTGGGATCAGCTCTGTATGGATGATTCTTCTTGGTAGATGATTTTCCTTTTTGCAGGGATAAATGGATAAAAGTTCCTCCTACCTTATGCCTGTATTTTGGGGGCCTCAGAGTTTTCTGCTTTCAGAGTGTATGTAGAAAGGGAGATACTGGAGAATACAAACCTACTTCTTAAAAGTCTTGTTCTGGAAGTGACACTCATCACTTATACTCACAGTCTACTGGCATGCAAGCCAGGTAAGGAACATTGGCTTCACCCAGTTGGGTGGGCAACATTCAATCTGTTGAGGACCTGGATATAACAAAATGGCAAAGGAAAGGCAAATTTTCTCTCTTTTCTGATGTTAGGACACCAATCATCTCCTATTCTGGGACACCAGAATTCTAGGTTCTTGTGCTCATAGATTCTAGAGCATACACCAGCAACTCCCTAATTTCTCATGCCTTCAGCCTTGGGTTGAAGCAGCTTCCCTGGTTCTCCAGGCCACAGCATAACACCAGGCTTCTCAGCTTTCATAATCATGTGAGTCAATTTCCATAATAATTTCTCTCTTCCTTATCTATGTCTGTATTTTTTAATTTAAATCTATCCTATTGATTCTATTTCTCTAGAAAATCCTGACTAATAGAACCCTGCATAACTATTGTACAACCAAATGATATAAGGCATGGAACTATTTTTAATACATGTGTCACTAGACAACTGCTCATTATTTGCTCTGACCTGTTAAAATAGATTGCGTTTATAATTTATTAAACAGACCTTTGAATATTCAAGACGACTAGCTAGGTTTGGTCGTGCATTTACAGTATAGTGCAAGTACTTTTCCATGAATATGTTGCCATAGCATAGTATGGCAGCACATATATTCTTTTGTCACAGTACTTGTTTTTAGAGAGAAGATGAACAAACAGTCGTAAAGACTTGAATCTCATCACACTGAAAGCAAAACAAACAAAAAAAGCACTACCATATAGAATTTATGAAAAAGATTTTGAACAAAGAAAAGATCATTTTTGACCTTGGAAAACCCATGAGCTGTGCATGACACACAAATCATTGTGCTTTCATAAGGATAATAGGATTAAATCCTCTCTTTTATTACCTTGTTGAAAATAAAGGAGTCAGATATATTCCACTTAATGAAAATTTTCCTCCCAGGCATGGAACACCTGGTCTGAACTATGGGAAGTTAGTTATTCAGAGATGATGATGACATTGTCCTCGGAGATGCATTTTAATAATATAATGCAATAATACGACATACGGATTGATTAACATCAGTTTGTATTTATTTATTTTTTGCATGTGCAGAACCACTATCTCAAACTGGATTTATTTTAGGATGTTATGCATTTGAACTCTCAATCTCAAAGTCCTCATGAAAGGCCCCTTAGGGCAGGGAATAATACATTGTAACAATAATAAAGTCTTAAAAACATCAATACGAAAACACTCATTGATCTTCATATGCCCAGCAGCCAATCCCAGAAATTTTGGGTGGTAGATAGCCATTAAAATGACTATAATCAAGCCATGATGACAACTGGCTGAGTTCCTTCTATTTTTTAGATATTATTCTAGGTGACACTAAGTTCTGACATTTAGCCCTTTGATCCATTGTTTGTTAACTTTTTTTGGTATGGTGTAAGATAAGGTTAGGGTCTGATATATATTCTTTGGCATGTAGAATATAAAATCGTAATTATCCTGGAAGTACTTGCACAAGGTAGATATTTATCTTAGGTCAGGTTCTCCAGAATACATCCTAAGATGAGGATTTGTTTCCAAGCATTTCATTAAGAGGCTACTCTGAAAGAAAATAGTTAAGTGGAGGTTGGGAAGCAGGACAAGGGAAAGGAAGAAACCAGAAGGGGGCCATTTCGGTGTATATTAAGTGAGGACATACAATGACTCCTTCCAATTTCTAGTGAAGTTCCAGCCCTGCTTTTATCCTTGTAGAGATTTTTAGAAGGACAATTATAGCTGATAGCTTATTCCTATAAAGACTTCCATACTCTTATGTGTAAGAGTTCCCCTCAGAGTGACATAAACTCCCAGGCACCACCACCTCTTGGTCTGCAGAGGCAAAGTGCTTCCAGGGTCTCAACAGTACTCTTCCAATGAGAGTTTCAAACACAGGCTACTGGAAGCCAAAGTCATAGGAGGTTGTGGGGGTACCCAGGAAAAGTATCTGAGGGAATTTGAATACTGCACCAACGGTGTTCATTTAACAGATAAAATAGAAGCTAGAATAGTGGAATAACATTCTCTAGTACATGTGATTAATAGAAAGAATTTTTTTCAAATTAAATCCAAGACCCCAAAGTTTGTGCTTTGGAGAATTTCTAAATGTGTGGGAAGAATGTGACATGCACAACATGGTAGATGAGTAGGTTTAAAGTGGGGTGGGCACATATTGGTGACCGAGACCTCATAAAGAGATTTTTCTCTCTGAAAGGTCTGATCACTGAAAAGCCTGGTGTGAAGTGATAACGACATGAATTAGAAAGGTATGAGAAGAAGAGGACTAATAATTTTTTTTAAGAATTATTTTATTTAACTTTATTTATTTATATTAATTTGACCAAAGAGGGACAGAGTGAGAGAGAGCGAGAAAAAGAGAAAGTGAGAAAGCAAGCTGCCAGTACTGGGACTCAAACCACGGTTGACCATGTGGGAGTCCAGCGACCTTAGCCACCATGCCACCTGCTGGCTCCAAAGGACTAGTAATTTTTAAATGCCTGTGCTCTTTCAAAATGTTGCTAGGACAGGTGGATATTCATATGAATATATATATAATATACACACATATATATTTTACAAATCAATAATAAAAGATAAAAAACAAATTACATATAATAATTAGAAAATGGGAAAAGGATCTAAATGAATATTTCTTCAAAGAAAAATACGAAGATGACAAATAAGCACCTGAATAGATGCTCAACAATATTAATGATCAGGGAAGCACAAGCCAGTTCACACTAACTAGAATGGTTTTAATAAAAATGAATATAACAACAAGTAATCAAAAGGATATGGATAAATCACAATCCTCATGCACTCCCGAGGGCAATGCAGATTGTGGCAGACAATATGGCAGTTCCTTAAAATGCTAAACATAAGTGCTAGCTGGTGGCACAGTAATACAATCCTCTGAGGTGCTGGGTCCACAGGAGAATGTCTTGGGTTCATACCCTCTGGCCTCCCTGTAAACACAGGGCAGCGTCAGAACTTGGCTGTGATCTGGGTTTGGTTGAGGCTGGGGGTAGATAGTAGTGTAAAGAGAAGGGGAACTTCTCTCTCTCTCATGAAAATAAATAAACTTTAAATAAAAGCTAAACATGGAGTTATCAGGGTTGGTGACTAAATAGACACGTTTTAGATCATTTTGAACAATGTATTATAGTGAACATACTAAAAACCCTGGAATTATATACTTTAAATAGGTGCGTTATATGACATGTGACTTGTATCTCAATAAAATTAAGAAAAAGAAAAAAAGTCAGGGTCTAGTACCAATTGAAACATTCTTCTGCTTAAATATCCAACCTGACAACCTGAAATGTGTCAAGTGGAACATGCATACAATGTTATGCCATAGGTTCCAGTGCGGACTTTCTAAGCAGAGCTGATGTTGGGGCTGTGGAAATACTCCTTGAGAGCAGTCAGTGCGCAGCACCAAGCCCCTGCTTTACCCATGATGATTACATGCACCATCATCCACTTTATGGGTCACTGCAAATCCTGGAAGCTAAATGCTTGTCCACTTGTCACCTGCCAGCCCTCTCTGCTTCTGCAACCAGTGCCCAGGTTGCAGACAGCTGCAGCCTCGACTGAGCCGGTCCTGGAGCTGTGTGAGGCACAGTGCACATCACTCCCACAGAGGCCTCCAGATTGAACATAACTTCTTGCAAAATCAGCAGGGTGGGCAGCTGAAGAGCGTGCAAATATTGTGCATTTGTAAATATTTGAGCACATCTGCTTAGCTCCCTCCCAAAAAACCACTGGGAAAACCCGCCTCGCACTGTGCCATACAATGCTGTTGCCCTGCTCTAATTGTCAAATCTGTTGAGTGTTTTTCTCATGCACACAAAAATGAAACATTGCTCTCCTCATTCATGATTAATTCAGCTGCAGCGCTGCACTGTGTCACACTGCATTTTTAAAAGTAATTGTTAAATTCTACCTCATAATCAGAGCAGTTTTAATTAACTTTTTGTCAGTTAATCTTTTTTCCTCATACATTTTCCATATCTAGTGTGTACATGGTGACTCTGTCCGGGGGTTTGCAGCCCCTCAGTGTGAATGCTTAAGACCTGTTAGTGCCAATGGGTGTGCCACGTGCTGGTGGAGAGAGGGAGCCTCGCAGGCCCTGTTCTGCTCGGGTTTTGTGAGTTATGTCATTTGCATTAATAAGCTCCTCCACGGTGAGCTCATTTACAAGCTTCAAAGTTGAGACATTCTTTTCTCTTTCTCCTAGATTATGCTTTCTGTCTCTAGAACAGAGATGGCATATAGTGGAAGTGGAAAAAGAAAACATATAGGGCAAGAGGCACAAGACCTAACTGAAATGGAGAACAAACCCGTGGCAAGGAATTGGTCATGCTCAAGTCATCCCTGGGTGATTATTGCCTCAGGAGCTAGTCGTTACTCAGACGACGGCCTTCAGCACTTCTGACAATCTCATCAAAGTTACATTTTCACATGTTTGAACTTCTCATTTTGCAGAGTTCATTAATTAATTCCATGTGCCCCACTAGCTTACAGTTGTATGAAACTATGCATTTTTCTTCCCAATAAAACATATATCTCATATGTACATAAGAAAGGAAATTCAAATCTGTATGAAATTGTACATATGCATGTTATTTTCCTTCTCATAAAGTGGTTATGTTTAAAAGTCATAATGTGTGGTTTTTAAAAATCTTTAAAAATGGTCACATCTGTCTAATAGTGCCACTACTGCTACTTCTAGCAAAAGCAGCCATTTTTGGGTATTTATAGGATATATTTTTCAGGATATCACATTAGTTTTCCAGTGTTAAAAAGCATACGATTGAGGAAGTAGGAACTGATACTTCCCTATTTTAGAATCTGATGCTAAAATGCTGAGAGATTAAATAAACACATCAGATGTTCAAATTGCTAGTTAAGTTATTTAAGCGGAGTGTGGCCAAGCCCTAAAAGAGGGAATACATTCATTCTATGAACATTTGTGCCGAGGTGTCGCCATATTGAATTTGTTAATTAACCTGTTCTGTTTCAGAGTTGATCTTGAGGATTTAATGCTATTCAAATAAGAATCGTGCCAAAGAAATTTCTGCTGAAAAAGTACATTAAAAAGCTTCTCTAAAACATGCTGTCTTTTGTAGGAAACACTTTGACCCCAGACAGAAAGAGTATGTAGGAATCAGTTTGTATTTAAATTAAAAGGATGCCACTTATAAGTTAAGTGTCTAGGCAAGTCTCTTAACCCATTTAAATTATTTTTTCTTTATCTGTAAAATGGGGATAAATTTCCTACATCATACCGGTTTCCTGATGATAAAAAAAAACATGTATTTTAATATATTTAGTACAGCTTAGGTTTCCCAAAAAAATGACAATGATGATAGCAGCTTGTACTTTCCTCTGTGACTGAAATAAAAGCAATACATCACTCTGCACATAGAATACAGTGAGCCCAAGTTCCTGTCAGAGCATTAGCATGTTCTGTCCAGCCTTTGTCTTCCAGGAGGGAGTTTCTTCCTATGAGCTCCTAGAGGACTAATATCCTGTCTTGTTTTGCTCGTGCCACCTATAGCTGTAACTATAAGAGTATTTACAAGCTCATTCCTAAAATCCTAATTAAAATTTCATTTTACTTCTTATACTCATTTAACAACACCTAGCAAGCTGTGTACTGCTGAATGATGAGTAAAGCATAGCTTCTATCTCAAAGCATTCAAAATTGAGCGAGGAATTTAGACAGAAAATGACAAAACTTCATGGAATACAATTGTTCTGCTTCCTAAAATGGGAAAGGCTTTATTGAAAAGGCAACATGTATCTGAGCCATGAATAAATAGGAGTTTTATCCACGATAAGTCAGAGGGAAGGTCCTTCAAGATAACTAGAGTATGTACGTGAAGGAGCAGAATCACGAAACAGAGTATGTTTGGGAAATGGTGAGCACCGCGTGGGTGGATTTTACTACACAGGAAACTAAGTGCCAGCAGTTTGTGGAGAATATCACAGTCCTATACTATCAGCTACAAAACTTCTGAGAGCTAGAACTCTACAAAGTCCTGGGCCCAGCCTCAGTGGGCCATGATGTTGTGCTCTCAGGCTGGGGCCATGTGGAAGGCCCAGGTTTGATACCTGGTCCAACCTAAAGGCCAGGCACAGTGGTATAATCCCGGTGACTTGGAACGCTGAAGCAGGAGGACTGCCCACTTGAAGCTGCTCTGGGCAACATAGTGAGAGCCTATCTGAAAGAGTGAGTAATGGTGATGTGCACCTACGACTTCAGCTGGGTGGCAGGGGTAGGAGGATCAAGACTTGCTAAGACTCTGTGTTAAAAAATAAATTCTCAGCGGACCAACAGATGGGAGAATAGTTATGTCACTGGACTTCCACATGGCTGACCATAGTTCAAGTCCCAGACCTGGTGGCCTGAAATACGCCAGACACGTGTGCCTACATGCCCAAAATCTAGAGAGGAGAATGGAGGAGAAAAGACTGTGGTCTGGCTTCCCCTTTGGTGGGATGTGTGTGTATAATTTCTTGCTTTCTGTCTTTCTGGTGACAACATATGCCCTATAGCAAAAAATCTCTCTTTAAAAAAATAGCCTCCAGATTCCCCTGACTTGGTACAAATGTTCTTAGTGCATGTCTTGGAGATGAGTAAAAGAGGAAGCAGTGGGAAGAGAAATGGGTGAATTTTAAAAGTTGGGAGTAGCCAACATGGGTGACGGATTACCCAGAGGTGAGTAATGGTGATGTGCACCTACGACTTCAGCTGGGTGGCAGGGGTAGGAGGATCAAGACTTGCTAAGACTCTGTGTTAAAAAATAAATTCTCAGCGGACCAACAGATGGGAGAATAGTTATGTCACTGGACTTCCACATGGCTGACCATAGTTCAAGTCCCAGACCTGGTGGCCTGAAATACGCCAGACACGTGTGCCTACATGCCCAAAATCTAGAGAGGAGAATGGAGGAGAAAAGACTGTGGTCTGGCTTCCCCTTTGGTGGGATGTGTGTGTATAATTTCTTGCTTTCTGTCTTTCTGGTGACAACATATGCCCTATAGCAAAAAATCTCTCTTTAAAAAAATAGCCTCCAGATTCCCCTGACTTGGTACAAATGTTCTTAGTGCATGTCTTGGAGATGAGTAAAAGAGGAAGCAGTGGGAAGAGAAATGGGTGAATTTTAAAAGTTGGGAGTAGCCAACATGGGTGACGGATTACCCAGAGATTCCTTTGTCATTTGTGGTTTGTAACAAAAATAAGTCTATTTCCTTCAGTTAATTCCTTTGTTGCGTGTTTGTGCATGGAAGTGAACTTTAATTCTGCTCCCAATGCGGTTGAGAAATTTAGTTTCCTGTTTGTGGTTCCCAGAATTCTCCTATTTGCTCTTTGTATTCAAGTACAAAGTAGAATGGGTCTAATCCAATTTTGATTTGGAAGCTAAATATGATGGGAGTGTAGATGTCACAGCAATGTGTCCAAATTTCCGTTATTTTTGAAATGTCGTGAATTGCTGTTTAGAATTATTCATCAGTCATATACATTTTTCTACATAAGAGTATTTTATGATTCCATATCCCTAATTTGTGAGTCCTAATGTAAAATGTGCTGATATATCAACTTTATTAATATGTAATTCCTTGGTTCTATACACTTCAATTTATAATAATCTCTAAACTTGTAATTTAAGATATATATTAAATGAGCCTGCATAAAACCATCACAGCCATTAAATCAATAATCAAGATTATTTGACTTTCCAGGAATTCCCCATAATGAGAAGACGATTTATTTCTTGTTGATAGAGGCAGGAAAAATATGTGAAAGGCTTATTTTTCACAATATTTGATTTTCAAATAAATGTAACTGTATCATAAAATATCAAATCGCTTTGGAGTTGAGTTTGTAAACAAAATTAAGTGACCAGTGAATTTTGTAAAGTATTTTGGCATGAATATCCTTCATATTTCAGGTAATACAAGCTAAAGATAAACATAGGTAAAACAGAATTCACTACATTTTTAATGTAGGCATTTACATTGATCCCATTTAAAATGATTTTTTAAAATATTAGCCCTTTATGATTTGCCTTAATTTTAAATTTCTTAGCTTATTAAACAAATCATGTTAACGGTAATTGAAAAAAGTAAATAAAATTTTTGTAGGTTTGTGGAGGACTTTGGATATTGGACGTATGTAGATTTGACCACAAATTTAATGAAATTATTAATGACTAAGAAGGACTCCTCAAGGACTTCCTTTTACAATCTGAAGCCCATTATGTTAAAATGTACTTTGAGGTCGGGTGTTTCCAAACTAATATCAAATAACAAATCTTTAATTAGTGTGTATAAAATTAAAATTTACTTACAGAGAATTAAACTGGAATTCGAAGTTCTCATAATCCAAACCAATATAAAGCTAAGAAATTAAATTTACAGCCTCTTTTCTTTCATAACATATAATGACTTTTGGCTTTTATTGTTATTCTATTTAGCAGATTATAAAAAAGTTTATTTATTTCTTCTCTGTGTTTGAGAGAGAAATAGAGAGTGGGAGAGGCAGACAGAGAGACAGGCATCCACAAAAGAGTATTGAAACTACAATCCAGCCCAAGCCTCAGCCAGCCAGCATCATGGATACACGCACCTGGTGTGCAAGGAGGACCTCCAGCTATAAGCCAGGTACATTCCCATGTGACCTCAGCATCATGGAGCATTGCAATCCTGCTGCACCACTATGCTGGCCCTGGCAAATCTGCTTAAAACTAAGTTTGTGCAAAACAAAACAAAACAAACAAAAAACAAAACAAAACAAAACAAAACAAAAAACAAAACCACGAAAGCACTAACTTTGTGAAGAATCCTAAGGATAGGTGTATGTGTAAACTATCATTGACCTTAAAATGTTTTAGAGTTAAGAGACCTCATTTGTAATGTGACTTACATTAGGGTGCTTTACAAAGTTCATTAAAAATATGAAACTGAAAGGCAAGTTGCTTTTGGTAGAACAAATTTTGAATACCATGAGGGTTTTTCATAATAAGTATTCTCTATGAACTTTCTGAAGACCTGTTGTACATTCAAAGTGGCTGAATTTGGAGCAATAGAAGACAATTTTAATATGTCTTAAGCTTCAGAATTCAACCTCCATTTACCCTGTGGACATGGAGTGGTTAAAATAATGCCAATTTTCAAACAGACAAACAAAAAAAGACTTTTAGTATTGATTAAAAGTATGGGAGCCATTACTATCTTAAAGTGTCAGCCAAGATTAGAACAGACAACAAAACGGAGCTATTGTAAGGATAGAAATGGATTTCAGAATCACAGTAAATAAATAAATAAAATGTTGTGCTGCCTTAATCTGCACTTCACTGAAGACACAGTTTGCAGAGTTTTTATTGGCACTCTGCCATACTTATTTTCATTTATCTGCCTCAAAGCACCATTTCAAAAAGTGCAAAAGCATGTTGTTGATAAAGTAGATTGTTTATAGCTGAATTGGAAATTTCAGAACAACACGTATTGTAATAAAATGGGGGAGGGAGGTCCGGGAAGACTGCAGCTGCAGCTTTTTGAAACCTATGTCAACATCACTGTTAGAAATGGGAAGATGTGTTATTTTGCCCTGCGAAATTTAATAAGCAAAATTTTATAAACTGTATTAAGTGACAAGTATTACCAAAAGCCATAAAGTCTACTGAGTCTTTATTTACTGAAACGCTTTCTTAGCACATTGTTCCCATATTGCAGTCTCCTTTATAGTGTTGTGTTTTGTAATGTACTCAGCTACCCAAGGGTGATTTCAGTGATAGTAAATCCTGGGCCTATGAGTCCCCATGTGTACCATAGCAATTTTAATACTTCTGCAGTTAAGTACTGATGGGTATAAATTTCAGCAGCAACTTCGGTTGCCTCAGTGTGTGTGTGTGTGTGTGTGTGTGTGTGCGTGTGTGTGTGGGTGTGAGAGAGAGAGAGCTTCTGACTATTTTTGCAAAAGCATGACCAATAATTTGGGAATAAGAAAAATACTAAAAGAAATAGCAAAAAAGAAGGGAGATGGTTCATTTCCTTTCTTTCTATGGTTCAATATCATAGTTGATTAAGTATATGTATCTTATTCAATAAGCAACTGTTAAGAATCATTATATTCTTTCTCTACTGAAAACAATAATGTTCCTAAATGGAGGTTCCCACATCACTGGGATTCTTAGAGATGTTACTTGATATTCTTGACAAAAGCAAAACAAAATAAGAAACAGTCTACAGTCAAATGTGTTTAATAAGAAATACTGGGCTAAACAAAGTTATATTTCTTTTTAGTCTTTTATAGGTAACTTGCAAAGTTAGTCTTCAAGATGTAGTTTCCCAGCATAAATGGCCTTCCTCCCAGTTCTCCTTTTTTATAAACCTATTCAACACTTGCAGAACATCAGTGTTCTAAATAGCACGGGACAGGAATACAGGTTTAAAAATGTAATATATTGGAATTTAAGTAAAGCTTTTTTATTTAAACACTGAGCATTTAAAGAGATCAATACCTAGCATAAATAAACATTTTTATTTTATTTCATTTTTTCAAAATGAAATTTATTTATTATTATTTAATTTGCTACAAGGCATATAATTCACGAGAGAGAGACAGATAGAAAGAGAAGGAAAGCAAGAAAGCAAGCCACCAGGTCTGGGACTTGAACCGTGGTCAGCCATGTGGGTGTCCAGCGCCTTAACCACCATGCCAACTGCTGGCCCAATAAACGTTTTAAACCTTACTAAAGTAATAAATATTTATTGACTAAACATGAATTCTTGAATGAAGGCTATCTTGCTAATAAACGAGTACTTGACAAGCTAATTATTAGCATTACTCTGCCTGAATTCAGCAGTGTTGTATCAGTCTTGAGGACTGTGTTGTATTAGCTACTCCCAAGTATCAAAAAATCTGTTTTTTTTTTTTCTCATTTATGTGTGTTTTATGATCTAATACTTCTCCCCCCTCAATTTTTTTTTAGAACTTTTTGTAAAATTTATTCTTAGAATTAGGTCTTAGCTCTTAGAAATCTCTTTGATATTTTTCAAATGTACTGTTACATGTTTTACCTATGACCCCTTGTCTTATGAGGTCTCTTTTATCTGTTTTATTACATATGTTTTTATCAATATTTTTCAGATTTTTTTCCTAAGTGTTCTATTATTTGTTTGTTGACAGTATTATTTATAGCCTTTATATCATTTCAGCTTATTTTTATACTTTTTTAAAATTCCTTTTCAGTAACTTTCAATTTGACCTCAAATTTTCAGTGAAATAATTTGTGCTTTGACTGTGTACATTCTGATTAGAGTTTCCAGATGAAATATAGAGCACTTAGTTAAATTTAACTTCAGATAAATGATGAAATTTTTATAAGTATAATATGTCCCACTTTACCTCTTAATTAACTTGAACATGCTTATACTAAAAAAGTAGTTTTGGGGGCCAGCAAGTGGCATGGTAATTAGGGCACTAAATTCCCACATAGCCAACTGCATTTTGAATCCTGAACTTGGTGGTTTGAAATTCACACCAGGTGTGTTTATATGTGTGCCCAAAATACCAAGAGGAGAATGGAGAAAGGATTGTGGCATGGCTGTCCTCCCTGAGCGATGATTTCTCACTTGCTCTTTCTCTGTTGTCTCTCTCTTTTGCTAGTGCTGTACTCTATGACAAAAACCTAAAAAGTAGTTGTTTATCTGAAATTCAGCTTCAACTGGGAATTCTCTATTGTTTTATTTACTACATATTTTTTTTTCTTTCTGCAAGCTAAACACCAGTTTCTTCATTTTTTGCTTCCATGATCAGTACACTTTTCCCTAAAAATCCAGTTTCTTAGTGGAATTTATATTTTTCTGTTCAAGAAATGAGTATATAGAAATAATTCATATGACTTTTTAAGAAAAATATAGTAGAAATAAATCAATGATGTGTTAAAAATAGAATGGAGACTATCTTGGTTAAATTAAACATTATGCTATTCAATAATATAGTAAATGGATTTTCAGGCTTTTCAGGACTTTTGTCTATTGTACAGGACAATGCCAGCTGCTACAGCAAGGAATCCTCAAGTGTATAAGGTCTCAAGAACTATAAAACTTTTTTTCTTGTTAACATAAAAAGCCTGAATAGGTGAGACATTTTATTGGATAGTAAACTGTTGATTTTTCCTCACTCATATGCTACAGTCACCAGAAGCACCTCTGTGCTGGTCATTCCAAAAAAGGAACAAAACATGGAAGAATATGCATGGGAGTTTCTAGTGGATGAAATTGTTTTAGTGAATGAAAGTGACACATACCCAGTCTGCTCACATTACCTGGGCCAATATTCAGTCACACAACCGTGGCTAAGTGCAAAGGAATATGAAAAATGTAATATGGCTCTTCCCAGAAAGAAGATAAGATTGATTTTAGTGATTAGCTAGAATTTGTTGTCACACAGAAATTGCTTACAATGATGCAAAAAAGTGTGAAAGCCACTTCATGGATAATGGTTGAAGGATATTTTATTTGCCTGGAATTCACAATTGGATATTTTTTTCTTCATTCATAATAATTTGTTGGTGTGATTAAATAGCACAGGTGCCTCCAGGAGAAAAATAAAATAAAATATTTTGACATGAAATTGACATTTTCCAAGATTCAAGGAATGAACAGATTATTCTACTGTATTCTGCTCTGCTACTTAACAGATTAATTATTGGGACATATATCCAAGGTAGTTTGGGAACAACAAGGTGGTTTTATGTGGAATATGGGCAAACCATTCAACAAGGCAGTGAGGAAGCCTGCCAAGGTATGTGAGTACCTTTTTAGCAGATGAAATGGAAACTTCTGTTTTCAGAGCTGTCAACATAGCCCTTCTCCTAAATACTAATTGCTTAACAAACACGATATTAAGATCTTTAAAATAAGTGTTTCTTTGTCATATATGTGTATTTATAAACATAGAACGGAAATCTCTACATGCAAAATATTTAGAGTTAGATGCTGTTGTAGGTAATTAGTGAGAAAGGCTGTATGTTTTCTCATCCACCTGCTGGTAGAAGCAGATGGTAGTTTATTTCTGCCCATGTGACCTACAGATTCTTCAGGTTTACCACATTACTACGACTATGGTAATATCATTGTTTCCTTCCCAGGTATAGTTAGGACTCTGGTGTATATAAATAAATTGTCTTTCTCCTTTGCCTCACCAATATTTTGGGAGGAAATAAAATATAATGGATATGGGTCTTGCCACATAATTATTTTCAAATGATGCTTTTAGAAGTGATATTTTGTCTCCCCAAGAACAGTTGAAATTTTCGATAAAAAGAGTGCTATTATTTTCAATCATACAGTGAAAGGGAATGTTTTGAGGTTTTTTTTGTTTGTTTTTTTTTTTAATCTTGTTTTATTTTAGCAAAAAACAAAAATGCATTGCAGTACACAATCCCACTGTCATCCCATGGCCATTACCACCCATCACCAACCCCTGTTGCATATTTAAATATTTAACTTTATTATTTTATAACACGTACTGTGTACTTTATAGTTTTATTAACAACTTAAAGAAAACTATTATGTTCATTGAGGATATTTTATTTGAGTGACTACTCAAACTTCAAATAGAGTTAATGTTTACTTCTTGTCATGATTGTTACCCAGTTCTCAAAATGTGCATTAAAAGTAAAATGGAATAAAAAGTAAGCTAAAATATTAACAAAACTAAAATAAAAGTGATTCATGCAAAGATGCTAAACTAAGGGTTTAAGTCAGTGTCTGATAGTCCTTCCTCTGACAAAACCATTAAAGTAGGAAATAAACCTGCTACAGTGCAGATTATAGTCCACTTGTCATTAGGGTAGCTTTTTTTTTTTTTTCAGCTATATGGTGCATAAACTCTCTGCAGAGACAGATAGAGAAAGAGAAAGTGAGAAATTACTTCCCTAAGTGGGATGGCCACACAATAATCCCATTTTTTCAATATTCCTCTTGGGATTTTAGTACTCACTTGACACGTGCCCTGTGTGTTTTTCAAGCCACCAGGTGTGGGACTTGAACTGCACAGTCGTCTGTGTGGGATTCAGCCACCTTACCCTTCAAACCACCTGCTGGACCGGTGTTTCTTACTTAAAACTATTTCAGGTGATGTTTCTTGTTAACCCTCAACATCATGTAATGTTAGTTTGTTTTAAACTTTGAGGCTCTTGAATGAGGTCATCTAAAGAGATTACTTACATGTGGTGGCCAGGACTTGTTTTTTTTTTCTTTCCACTAAACTCTTCCTGATGCCCAGAAGTGTAATTATATTGAACTAAGACTTTTTGGACATTTTAAATAGGCATATTAATATTACACTGATGGTCAAGATTTTTAGTTCTCTTTCCTTTGATCAAATTGTAGGCTACAAAATCAGCTTAAAAGTCAAATAAACCAAGAAATTCTACTCAGGTGTTTTAACAACCAGGAGGTGACTCTCATAGGACCAGCTCTTCCTGTTTTCTTAAGAGCACTGTATGTGGGGCCAGCAGATAGGATAGTGGTTAAAGAGCTGGACTCCCACTTGGCTGACAGTCATTTGAATCCAGCATCTGGTGGCTTGAAAATCACGCCAGGTGCATATGTGTGTGTACCCAAAATCCCAAGAGGAGAATAGAGAAGGTATTGTAATGTGGCCATCCCACTGTGTGTGTGTGTTTGTGTGTGTATGTGTGTGTGTGTACTTTCACTTTCTCTCTCTCTCTGGAAACTACGCATGCCCTTATGGGCAGAAAAACAACAAAAATTGGATGCATCTATTTGTCCTAATGTGTCTTCAACTCCTCTTAGGAATCATTCTGTTTTGTAAGCTCAAAAAAGATTATGTAAAAATATAGCAAAATTGCTGGCCTTGTTGCACAGTGGTTAAGCACTGTGTGTTGGGAGCTGGATCCCACATGACGGACCGTGATTTGAATCCTGGCCCTGGTAGCTTGAACATGCCAGGCATGTGTGTATTTCCAAAGTCCTGACAGGATGGGAAAATGAAGACAAAGGATTGAAGCAAGATCATGCCCCATCGGGAGTACTTTTTCTCTCTCTCTCTCTTGCTCTCTTTCTCTCTCTCTCAAGTACATATTTCCTCTAGCAATGAAAAAAAAATAGAAAAAATATTATGGAAAAAGAAAAGTGTTATTATTAATATTGAGGGTAACTTAGTTAAATATACACAAAATGCTTTGAGAATTTGAAGGCTTATACTTGGTATACTCTTGAAACCAGAGGCAGAACATCATTTGGGAGCTTACTAAAACCTTAGAATCGGGACTCTCCCTCAGATTGACAGAATTGGATTTGCATTTTTGTAAGATTCTCCAGATGTTTAACATGCACATTAAACTTCAAGAAGCACTGAAAAACAATTCTGAGATGTGTGTATGGTGATCTTAGTCCTACGGGTAAGGAGTCTGAGATTTAGAGAGGCTAAAGTGTGTAACTTGTGAATTGAAGCTTAGATCTGTTCACATTCACACATTTTTAACATACTTCACTGCTTCAGTGCACTGTAGCCAGTTTTTAAAGGCAAGTGCAAAATTGCCACCTATTTTTTTTCTATTTTTACTAGCTTTTGATTATTCTGGCAATATTCTACAAAAGTACTAACAAAACTTCTGATGACAGTGAAGTCATGCATTGCTGAAGAAGACCAAGTTTGGTGGGAAGATCAATAGCATGGATTTTTGTGGCTTTGCACAGTTCTATTTTTGAGTGCTTGGAGGATCTTATTTATTAGTGTGTGTTTGCAGAAACTGTCAGTAAACATCTTTTCTTTGTTAATATTTAACCCACCAACTCTTTCAAGCTTCCATCTTTTCCAGCCTTACAGTCCCACATGCTTTTTAATCCACTAATAGCACCAAACTGTCTCCATGGTGCAATAAAAGTCTTCTATTTTATGACTTCCTTGAATTACTACCCTAACTTATAATTTGCCAGATTTGTTTTTGCCTTCAAATCCCTTAGTTCATTGTAGCCACATGAAAAATGTTACACCCTATGCATTTTCCTCCCCAAACCCTAATGCTTATTTTTAATATACTAATAGTTCTTGCCCAGAGTAATTTAGTCTTGCTGCCAGCCAGAATGTTTTATTCCCATTTAAAAGAACTTTTAGAAAGTTTGTCTATAAAATACTGGGAAGTATTTGAAGTAACTCTAATGATTACTGAAATCTAGTAAACTTTAATTAGATTACATAATTGACAAAAATTCCCCAAAGAGTTTAGAGAAACTTATAAAAAAGAAAAAAAAAATAGATTCACTATTTTGATGCTCCTTTTACTGCTAAACTATTCTCAAAGGAAAATGGGCTGATTTTCTGAAAGCTAAGGGAGTTTTTGAGTGGCAGCCATAAATACCTTGATCTTATCTGAAACAAGTGAAAGAGTATGAGTTGAGTTGAAGATATTTTATTTTCATTGTATTTACTTAAGAGCTAGAAGGTGGGATGGGTTTGTTTTATAGCTTCCTGTCCTAAGGAAGAGGAGATAAACTAGTAAATATGAAAAGTATCTAATCATCATTCTTCTTTCTTTTATTATAGCTCCAAAGATTGACAGCATTTTCTTTCTCTCTTCCTGTAGAAAAAATGATTAGGTAGAAGGGAAGGCAGAGCAAAAGTGACCATGATGCTGTGGTGTGTGTCTTCCCTCTATTCACCACAGAGGCGGCCATTTTATAAAAACTGATACACTTCTCAGTGGGTCTATTTCCAGGAGGCCTTTATGTCTGAATAAGCATCTGATGAATACCTTTATCTCCCTTTTCTTACATTGCCAGCCATATAGATTCCCCCCAGACAAAAGTGCAACAATTGAGCAAGCAGTGAGTTCATTTCAAAATGTGTCTCCCGGTTTGAAACTTTTGTCTGGGATACTAGAGAACTATGCCAAGTTGTACACAGCTGAACCAAACACCAATGGTCTCTGGTGTTCTAGACCCTAAGTTTCAGAGTTTAAACTATACGAGTGTGACTATCTATACAGGACAGGGTGAAATACGCCTCACCACATGGAAAGCAGCCGAGTGAGGCTACTGAGCATAACAATGTACAGATTTAATGACTATGGGAAATGTGTTTGTAGTTTCATAGTTGGCTATACAGAGGAAAACTGTGTCTTATCTAATCCATTTTAATTCTGAAATAATAAAAGAAGACAGACATGAATCACATTGATTTGGCAGAGTCATTCTGGTAACTAGCCACCGAACTAAAATATTAGGTTGTCAGAAGAGTCAGGACATAATTTTTTTTTTTTTTTTGAGAGAGATTTTTGCTATAGGGCCTGTGTGCTCCCTGGAGAGACAAAGAGAAATAAAGCAAGAAATCACTCCCTGGGGGGATGGCCACACCTCACTTTCTTGGTTTCCATTCCCCTCTTGGGATTTTGGCCACACACCCATATGTGCCCAGTGTGATTTTCAAGCAGCCAGGTCCAGGACTTGAACAGTAGTCAACCACATGGGAGTCTAACACCTTAATCACTATTCCACCTACTGGCCTTTTTTCTATATTTTTCCCTCCGTAGAGGAAACCATGATGCTCTTTGAGTAGGCCATCTTTACCTCTAGGACAATGTATTTGAGCTATCTCAATTGTTGAAAGATTTCCCTTCATGACATGCTTCTACGTAAAGTTGCTTCAGATTTTCTTGTTGGCACATATGAATTTTTCCTAGTATGAATGCATCATGATTTATCTATATCACTGTTAACTTATATTTCAGTTTCTTCTAGTGTTTGGCTCTTGTTAATAGCACTGTTATATAGATCCCCTGTTGTACATATGTACATATGTCATGAAGGGAAATCTTTCAGCAATTGAGATAGCTCATTAGAGGCTGACTAATGAAGCAGCAGGGGTCTTGTTTTTAAATAAAAAAGCTCTTGGGAGAAGATGGTCTCTGTGAAAATATCCTCACAACCTGAATATGAACTGGCAATCAGAATTTAATTCCTGGTTTCTTTGAGGCTGCCTCTGACGAATGTGTGGACACAAATAATGACTCCAAAATCTCAAATACATTGTCCTAGAGGTAAAGATGGCCTACTCAAAGAGCATCATGGTTTCCTCTACGGAGGGGGATAAATTTATAAAATACTTCTTGAGCCCAGGCTATGTCTGAACTGTTTTATTAGATTTGTAGAATCAAAGCTTTTAAAACTATGGTCCCAGACTGACTCCTTGGCCTGCTGGCTAGGCTGCTGGAAGTCATATGTCCTACAGCTTAGTTTGGTTGTAAGCATGGTGGTTTGAGAAACATGCCAGGCATGTGAGCATGAGTGCTCAAAGTCCCAAAAGGAGGGAGAGATGGAGAAGGGATTCTGGTGTGACCATTCTGCATGGGGGGTACTTTCTTCTCTCCCTCTCTGACTCTCTTTCTCCCACTGGGCAGCACATGTGTCCTTTAGCAAAACAAAACAAAGAACCATGTTCCCAGCCCTCCAGATGGCCCAGTCTCCATTGCTGTAGAAATGAATATGAGAGGTCCTTAGAAAATTCATGGAAAATATATTATTAAGAAAAAAATTACATAATTTCTCTTTTTGTGTGCTGAAATAAATTTGTGCTTGAATCCCAATTTCCATGAACATTTTGAAGTCCCCCCCTGCCCAAAACGTAAAAACATCAATAGCTGTGCTATATCTGGAGCGTGAATAGTTTGCCCTGGACATACCAATGACATATTGGAAGTACTCCACCTCAAATCTCAGATCTCAGTATAGGGGTGTCTGTCAGCTCCTCCCTATGCCTCAGAGCAGTAAGTACTTTAAAAACTTCAAGACACTCTTCTCCTTTCCTCCCTCAATGAGACTTTGTTGCCTTAGTACCAACAAATAACCCAAAACTTCCACAAAACAACAAATGAACATAAAAGCCCAAAGAAGTAAAAAAAAAAAAAAAAAGAAAAGAAAAATTTAAATGTTTCAACAATACATAAGGAATGGTAGAAAGTTCTGTACAAATACGTCACTAAAGTCTGAGAACTGCATTTTTCTTGATGTGATAAGGAAAAAAGAGAAGAGAGACACGATTTATATTACAATTCCAGTAAAGCATTTGACACAACATTTATCAAAACTTGAATGAATTAAGATGAATTTTTGGTTGATCAGTCAGCTTTATAAATTCAAAACTTCATCTTTTCCCAAAATAATAATAATAAAAACATGACAGTGGAAGAGAAATTTACAAAATTTTTCATTGGACTTGGCATTAAATTCTACTTTGTTTTGCATTGATTTAGCAACTTAAAGTTGCAAGATAAAATCCTCTATATTCCATCACCGTGTTTTCAGAATTAATCTAAGAATTCGGCAAGACTCTTGTAAATGAACTTAATTTAGAAAACTAGTTGCATTCCTTTACTCTAACAGCCAAAGTTAGTAAATACAATTTAAATGCATGTATTAATATTAAAATAGAATTCAAAATACAAAATCTTATAAACAAATCTAGCAGAAATGTGCATCACTTTTAGGAAAAAATACTATAAAATTTTATTGAAAGACTAATAAGAAAAAAAAGCTATAGCTCAATCAAAGATATTAATTCTCGTGTTAATCTACCAATTTAATACAATTTTATATTCTAATTCAAAACTTTACATGAAAGAGTAAGTAGGCAAGGCCAAAATATTGCTAGAAAGAAGTTTGAGGTGATAAGTCATCGATTATCAAGACTTATTCTATTATAAAGTTGTAGTAACTCAGACAGTGTGGTATTTGTATAAATAGGAACAAGTAGAAAGGGAAACTCAGAAACATACCACATACATAGAAACTTGATACAAGGCAAAGACTGCATTGTTGCTCAGTAGGAAAATATGACTATTTGATAAATGGTTCAAAACAACTAGTTATCCATGTGGGAAAAATATGTAATTGGACCCCTGTGTCACACGATAAACACAAATAAATTCTAGTTGGACTAAAGACCTAAATGTGAAAATCAAATTCTAAAATCTAAAAAGAATATATGTATATCCACAGGGTACTAGTTCTTAAATAACACTCAAAAAATTAAGCTATAAATTATAATATTGATAGATTTAAATATACTAAAATTTTTAAGTGTTTGCACACATAAATATAAAAAGGTGAAAAAAAATGAGCTACAAACGTAAAGAAGGTATTATACAATACAAATCACTCTAAAAGATAAAGGACTAATAAATGACTCCTAGAAATAACAACAACAAAGAATAAATAGAAAAAAGGAAGAAAGGAAGGAAGAATTTAAAAAAGGCTAAACCAATAAAAGATGATCACAATGCCCAATCGTGGTGGCACAAAGTGCTAAGATGCTTTGTTCCTGGGGCTGGGTTCACTTACTGGTACAATCTTATGGCAGGCAAATGTCTGTAATCCTAGCAATTTTGGAAGGCTGAAGGATTATAACACAGCAAGATCCTGTCTTTGAAATAAAAAAAAAGAGGACTTGCAGGTGGTGTGTTGGTTAAGTTGCTAGACTCGTACGTGGCTGACCATGGTTTGATTCCTAGACCTGGAAAGTTGAAAGTCATGCTGGGCATATGTGTGTGCATGTACCAGATCCTGAAAGAATGGAGAAGTGATTGTTTCATGGCTATTCCCCATGGGGAAGAGCTGGTGATTTTTTAGTTTTCTTCTCTCTGTCTTTGGTGAGCACACACACCTTGTGGCAAAAACCTGAAAAAGAAAAAAAGAAAAAAAAAAGAAAAAAAAATCACAAGATACACATTTGCAGTGTGGAAATCATAATGAGCAATAAAAATGTGAACGTATTGTTGATCTAATTAGATATAAATAACTATAATTAATCCCAGAGTAAGAAACTCCTTCCATTCTGTGATATTAATTCATATTAAAATGCTTAGCAATATCAGATATGGGTAAGAATGCAAGTGACAGAATCATATTCTGCTTTTGGAAATTAAAAAATAACTTGGGAGAGAAAGTTAGCACGAGCTTGTGAAGATGCTGACACCTTAAACCAAGCAATTTCACTATCAGAACTTAACTTGGAGACCCTCTCCTCTCCATGTGAAAGGAGAAGTGTACATATGTGTACAAATCATCAACACCTGTACCAGAAAACCATTAGAAACATTCAAATGCCAATAAAGAAAAGAATGGATAAATAAATGTTGGTATTATACAGAGGCTTAGAGAACAGTGCACAATTAACAACCCAAATCCATCCTTGTATTAACACAAATGAATCTCACAAATAACGTCAACAAAAAATGTTGAAAAATGGAACCAAATTACAGAACACATTATGATATCACCTATTAAGTTTAAAAACATACAGAAACAATATTTGCCTTTAGAGTGACTGTATAGGAGAGGTCTTCAAAAAGTTCAGGGAAAATGCTATTTTTTGTTTAAAAAAAAAACCCTATACATGTATTCTAAACTTTTTTGAACAAAAACTCATATCTTAATTCCATTTTTAATAAACTTTTTGAAGTCTCCTCAAATAATTCATAAATAAATTCATTAAATGATAAGTAGCAAATAATAGTTATCACTAAGGGGAAAGGTCAGAAGTGAAATCCATGAGGGTAAATGATGGCTTTACCTTAACTGGCAATCTCTCTTTTTTCTTTTTCTTTCTTTTCTTTTCTTTCTTTTTTTTTCTCTCTCTCTCATTTTTTTTTTCCTGTAGGACATATGCACTTGCTGGAGACAGACAGAAACAGAGAAAGAGAAAGAGAAAGAGAAAGAGAAAGAGAAAGAGAAAGAGAAAGAGAGAGGAAGTAAGAAAGGACTCCTCCCCCCCCCCGCCCATCAGATGGGATAACTACACTGCAATCGCTTCTCCTTCATTCTCGTCTCAGAATTTTGGGCACACTGCACATACAACTAGTGTGTTTCTCAAACCTCTGGGTCCAGGACTTGAACTGCACAGTTGGCTATGCGGGATCAATTGCCTTAACCTCCATGCCATCTGTTTACCCTGGAAATGTTTTATTTATTAGGCTGATAGTAGATGGATATATAGATATTATTCATTATACCTAAAATTGCTGGGCCTTTAATAAATTCACAAGTATAATTTAAAAATAAGGAAGAATATGACACAAAAGACAAGAATTTGGAAATATATATGTACATATACATACATATATGTATATGAGCATATGTACATATTTATATGTATACATATGCACTTACATGTTTATGAACACAGAGATAGAGACAGAAAGTGAGAGGTAGAAAGAGAAGTGTAAATTTGGAAAAAGCTGGCAACAGCTGGAGGGTAAATAAACAAAAAAGAATTTTACATTTCACAGAGCATTTTTCAGTTACTAAATACCAATTGTGTTTCCAGAGAAATTTGGTGAAGCATTAGACCCAGTTCTCTTGTAGACCAATTGTCTAAGGTTCACTGATATTCCCAGGGAAAATGATGTGATGTTTCAAGCATAACTCCTATGAGAGTGGATGTGATGGCTGACTTGTTTAGATCTGCTTCCTTACTGCTTAACAGTCAGTAGGTTTTCAATGAAAATGTGCTAAATCAATAAGCTCTTTTTTTTTTTCATACTACAATATATTCTCAAATCCCCTTCCAAGTATACTACCATCCTCGCTACAACGAATCATATCTCATGAAGAAGTGTTAGATTTACTGCAGGGCAGTGGGGATGGGATTTCGATTTTCTTTTCAGGGATCCCTTCCAACACTCTTTTCAAGGTCTGCTTTTGGCTCCTCAGTCGAACTTACTACCAATTGGCATTCCAATTGGCATGTTCTAAATCAGTGTTCTCAAATGTTCAGGAGCATGAGAATTCTGCAAAGGACTTGTTAAAACACACACTATTGGCCTCAGAGTTTCTTCAACTATAAGACTAGGGTGAGGACTGAGAAGCTGAGTTTCTAGCAAGTTGCTGGGTGATGCTGATGCTGCTAGTCATAGAGCCACACTTTGAGAACTATTGTTCTAAACTGTCTAGGACTTAAATAAAGTTTTCATAGTAAGTAATGTAAAAGGTTATTTAAAAAGCTATACCTTTTTCTAATTCTGTAATTCTAATGACCATTCACACCAAACAGTATGCTTCCGTGATTGCTTCTTCTTAGATTCAGAAAAGATAATGTCAGAGTATTTAACAATGATTAGTCCAGAGAACAAAGAGATGAGAAAAGCTAACCCAATTAGGTATGTCTATAGACTTTGCACTAAGGGGAGACACAGGCAGGGGTGGGGATCAACAAGTTGTACACAATACCTCTACCCAGTATTCAGCACTGTAAATTGACTATTAAACCTTTATACTATTATGCTTTAGACCATCAGATCTCTGAACACTATGCTTTTTAAGTTTCACTTTTACTTCTTAGTTTCTTTTATGAGCATTTTTGTTTGATTGCTCTTAAAAGATGATGAGTTCAGACTGTCTAATCATTGTTCTGCATGTGCATTTAACAAAAAAAGATCATGTCCACTAGGTCTCTATCATTAGATACTTTCTTATATTTCATTGCAAGGTGATCTTTAAATACATCTCTCTAAGCTAGTACTCTCTGTATACCCATATTTCCAAGCATCTACAGGTCTCAAACTGAACACAATTAAAATTAAACTCACTATTTCTACAATATCCCTGCCACCTTATTACCCTCCAAAAATCTAATATATTTTCCTTGCATCTCTTTTTCCCCCATATGTTGGGAGACAGTATGATGGTATTTACATGCATAAATGTTGGAGTGAAATTCTTGCTTGATGTTAGACAAGTTACTTAATATATTGTAAATGTTGATTTCCTTTTCTATAACATGGTACTAATGATAAATCCTGCTTCACGAGTTTTTAAATTATGTAGCAGCAGCATTAGTGAACCTGTTAGAAGTGAAAACTTTAGAGCCCTATTCCAGACTTACTGTGTGGGTGACTCTGAGATGGGGCCTTGCACTCTGTGTTTTGACATTTTTTTTTCTTTTTTTGGAGAGTTTTTTTTGCTATAGGGCGCATGTGCTCGCCAGAAAGACAGAGAGAGACAGAGAGACAGAAAACGAGAAATCACCCCCCAGGGGGGGTGGCCAAGCTGCAATCCCTTCTCCTCCATTCTCCTCTTTGGATCTTGGGCACGCACGCACACGCGCCGGGTGTGAGTTTAAGCCGCCGGGTCCAGGACTCAAACTGTGGTCGACTACGTGGGAGTCCAGTGACATAGCCATTATGCTATCTGCTGGTCCCTGTTTTGACATGATTTTGATGCAAGCTAGAATATGAGAACCAGCGATTCACGGGAATGATCAATCCAGGCACATAAGCCAGAAATCGGGGAAATCATTTCTTTTCTTTCCCAAAATAAAGTCAAATTCTAATGGTTGTCAGATTTCCCTAAACTATCTATATTCCTCATTTTATTTATTCTCCACTTCTATGTTCACTATTGCCATAATACGCAAATAAATAGGTTGTTGCAATAGCTTTGTGAAGTCACTCCCATTAGTTTGCCATCATCTAATTCCTTCTTTCGAAGACTGTGGGAGTGGGAATTAATAAATATATATTGGATTATCTATCATATATTTCCTTCTTTTGCATTCTTTTCTGCTTCCTGGATATTACTGGGAAGTCCAGACTCGTTAGCATAAAGTAACCAGTCCTTTGTGACTTGTTGGA
This sequence comes from Tupaia belangeri chinensis, assembly GCF_000334495.1. Taxonomy (NCBI): domain Eukaryota; kingdom Metazoa; phylum Chordata; class Mammalia; order Scandentia; family Tupaiidae; genus Tupaia; species Tupaia belangeri. The sequence continues at coordinate 285,870 of NW_006159858.1, forward strand.
GAATAAAATTACAGACCCTTCATGCACTCCTGCCAAGTTTCCTCTAAGCTATTTCTTCTGTCTAGATTCCCCCTCCTCAGGGTTGGCATCTCTGAGGCTTGGTATAAGACAGCGATTCCTGCAGGCGGGTGTAGTCCTGACCACATGCTGCAGATATGTCTATCAGCTTAGCAATAATGTGGGCTTGGAATCTGGCACACCAATATCCACACCTCCATTTTCACTTTTTATGTCAGTGTAATTATTTAATATTTCTGTGCTTCTGTTTTCTCAACTCTAAGATGAGCAAATTAATAGAACCTATTGAATTGTGTAGTTTTGAGTATCAAACAAGTGAGTGAATGCTTAATACAACCCCCATAATGTTTCTTCTAGAACAAGTGACCACATCATAATTGTCTTCTTTTACCTCCCATCCTTAAACACTTAGGGTCTCGTGACCTGTATAGCTCTGTAAGTACTGCCATCAATAGTGGTTTCTTTAGTACTTGGGATATAGCATGTTGGATTATAAATACTTTATTTGAGTGTTGGACACTGTTTGGCATTTGCTTGCCAGCATCCTGGCCCCTTCCTTACGGCACTCTTGCTGCTCAGAAAATGGGCTTTCATCTATTATGTGTAGTTTTGGTGAGAGAGTAATTCCAGATACTGGCATCTCATGAAGGAAGTCAATTGAGCCAAATCCTTTTTACTTACCAATCCCTAAAAGGGCCTTGCTCCAGGAAGGGAAGATAACCCTCAGCACTCTGATTCCACTCTATGGACTTTCACTCTTGTGGGAGAGATCAGGAACTGGAAAAGAACTGGAAACCCTTAGTCTTTCATCCTGTGGTATCTTGAACAGTTTGTCTTCAAATCTAGGATGTTTACTATGTTTTCCTTTTTTTGGACATGCAAAATTCCCTTACTTACAGAATTTTCCAAGCAGGGCCCTGCAGGTGTCAATTGTATGACTCCTAGAGAATATTTTTAACAAAATCAGTTTCTGCTGGTTACCTCTGGGAGGATGGGTATGATATTCTTTCCTTTGGTTTCTTGTTTTATCCCATTGAATTCAAAGATGGAGCCCAAAATCCTTTTGTGATTAGGAGAAAGGTCATGATTTAAGAAGAATTCACATTAGCTCTTGTGAAAATGCCAGTGTTTCAATATTAGAATCATATACACCTTTTGTAGGCATGTATGGTCTTGGTTCTCTTTCTACTCCTTTTGATTAAAAATTTTTTTTTCTCTTAGAAACATGAGATTATCAATTAAAATGCAGACAGAAGCATTAAAACTATTTTTATTTCATCACCAACAGTCTTTTATGTGCCAGTGATTGTCAATTAGTAAAAACAGATACTAAGGATTAAAATAATAACACACGGTATTTATCTTCCAAACCACGCTTCTCATTAAAAAGGCTTCCCAATTGGCCTGTAAAGGGCAATGTCTTTTCTCTATGTAGAAAGAGAAGACTTTCAATTTTTCACCATATTTGTGTCTTTCTCCATAATTTTCCATGCGTAAAATGTTTCATTTTATGTTCATTTTTTTGTACTTTCCACAACTGAAAAGAAAGATAATTTAAACTCAATCTATAGATCTAATACTAGGTTATCAAAATCTGTTATTGCACCCCTATTATGGTTACCAGTAGATACCTCTTTTTATGACTTGCTTTTTAAAAAGGCATTTTAGTATATGGATAAGCATGTTCATTACCACTTGCTTAACAAAGGAGATATAATCACTTTAAAAACAAAACTACAGGGACCAGCAGATGGCATAATGGTTACATAGCTTGACTCTCACATAGTCGGCCACAGTTCAATACCAGACCTGGTGGCTTGAAATTCATACCCGGAATGTGTGCATGCGTGCCCAAGATTCTGAGAGGAGAATGGAGGAAAGGATATTGCCATGTGGCCACCCTCCCTGGGGGGTGATTTCTCATTCTCTGTCTCTCTTTCCCCCTGGCAAGTGCACACACCCTATAGCAAAAATCTCTCTCAAAAAAAAAAAAAAAAAAGAAAGATAAAAGTACAATCAATTTTAATAATTCAAGGAAGTACACATAAAACAATATTTTAATTATACTCACTTTTCTCAGCCCTCTAAAACTGTCCAATTCCATTCAGGGTACTGATTTCCAAAGCTGCCAGCAGACTTACTCCTGTTAATTCATTCAGTTAATGTACATCGTGCTTCTACTGTGTACCAAGGTCTGTGTTAGATCATAGGAATGGACACAATGATTCCTAGGATATGCCTTAGTTTAGGATAAGGGAGGAAGACAACTCCTTGAGGAGGTTTTATGTGTTCCTTGCTTCAGACATCAGAGATGTGGGTAAACATTGAACGTAGTCGTCAGTCCTCCTGTTTCTAATACGTGCCTGGGATCTGATCTCAGGTGTGTCTTTTCCCCTCCTCCTTCATGCTTATGTGCTACAAGTTTAATGCTGTTAACATTGTCCAGAAATTCAAAGTGACACAACCGGAGGTATGGCAATCTGGAACTCTTAACTTTTGTAAACTGGTGAGAAGAGTGGAATGCAGAAATTCTCTAGTTAACGACTTCTCCATCTTCTCGTATAGACTCCTCTGCTCAGCTGTCCAGGAATAGGATACATATTAGACAACTAACATCTGGTCTGAATATCTATTAGGACCATATGCTTTCCTCCGCTACATTATCATCCTAGAATAGATTAAGGGAAATCCAAACCAAATGGGGATTTGAGGAAATTTTCAAGGGTCACTTAATAAAGTAATTTTGGTTTTCCCTTTGCAAAGAACAGCATACTGTAGAGAAGATATAAAGACCTAAGAACAATCTCACGGCAGAAATAACCTGAATAAATATTCATCATTATCATGACCATCATCCTCATAATTTTCAAATGGGAAAGAGACACTGTTAAATGTCACAGTTACAAATGGATGTATTCTGCCAGGATTTTACTCGAACGATGACGTTCTATGGAATAGTCTTGTCTTCTAAATGAAAACCAGTAGCTTTGGATAAGGCTTTGTTTTCTCTCAAAACTTCTGGCTAATAATATTCACGGAGCTTTGGGAACTCTGTTCCTCTCCCATATGAATTTCTTAATTTATGGTTGTGAGATCTTTATGGCCAAATGACAAATGCTAAGGTTCGATTGCATAAAGACAGGGGCTAACTAATCTCCAAGATTAAGTGTTGGGAGAGTAAAGTTCAGTTCATTTGGTACTGATTTTATAATTAGAACATTTTTGGCTTAGATAACATATCCCTCATCAGAATTCTATTAGTTAAATAGATATCTATGATTTTATAACTAGTTATTTCTACTCCTTCAAAAAACTTGGGACCAGTAGTTAGTATAATGGCTATGTTGCTGGACTCCCCTGTAGTCAACTGCGGTTTGAGTCTCAGACCTGGTGACTTAAACTCATACCAGGAGCGGGTGCATGCGTGCCCAAGATCCCAAGAGGAGAGTGGAGGAGAAGGGATTGTGGTGTGGCCACCCTCCCCCAGGGGGTGATTTCTTGCTTTCTGTCTCTCTATCTCTCTTTGTCTTTCTGGCAAGCATATGTATCCTATAGCAAGAACCTCTCAAAAAAAAAAAAAAAAAGAAAGAAAAATTTTATTCATACAGAAGTAATAGGTAAAACACTGAATCCGAGTTATGATGATAACTAGATGTATAAAATTAAATGGATACTTTATTCTCAGCATTCTTACTCAATCAGTGATAATTTAAAATTTTGTCACTAAGAGGCTATAAAGTGAATGCAAAACATGTTTTACTAAGTAAGTGCAAATTAAGTCTAAATAAACTAAAGGTATTAGGTAGAGTGATGTCTAAGAATATGGTTTGTGTTTTAGTAATTTTGGGGGCCACACTTCAGTATTGAAACTTTTTACGTAGTGTAAACATCTGTACAGGGGTGGGTGGAAGAATAATCCAATCTGTATCTCAAGTTTACTATCAAAACTGGGCTGTCTATAACAACCAAGATGCTGCTTCTCAGCTGCCCCTTCTGACTATATCATGGAGAGGAAACTAGCTTTGAAGCCATTTTAATTCAAGAGCCTAATGCTTTTTAAATAAAGATTTGCATGCTTTCCTTGGTATGAAGCATAACCTTGTTGATGAACAATAATTAATCATTTCCTTGAGCTATTTCTCCACCATCTTGGGTCCTTTGAAATGAGTTGCAGACCACTGGCAGAATTCTACTATTCTTTTATTCTCTCTTCTCCTCTAACTCTTGCTTCTTATTTCTATTAAGTAATACTATTCTCTCAGAAATGCAATTTTTAAAAAATTAATTATGTATTTATTTTAATTAATTAATTATTATTATTATTTTAGCTTGCTATAGGGCATGTGGACTCACCAGAGAGAAACAGAGAGAGAGAGAGAGGGAAAGTGAGAAAGCAAGGTGCTATGTTCAGTACATGAACTGCAGGTGGCTATGTGAAAATCCAGTGCCTTAACCACCACCTCCTGGTCGCAGAAATCATAGTTAAAAAATCTAGTTCAAGAGTGACCAAAAGAAAATTTATTTAGAAATATATTGTTGTTAATGTCTAATATGTTAATTTTTTAAAAAAAAACAGCAGCATTGTCTTTATAAACAAAACATAAAAAACTTCAACTGAGAGAATAAAGCATTTTTCATAAAGGGATGGCAGGTGGTGTACTGGTTAAGGTGCTGGATTCCTATATGGCTAGCCAGAGTTTGAGTCCCAGACCCTGCGATTTGAAAATCATATTGGGTGTATGAGTGTGCATGCTCAAAATCCTGAGAGGAGCATGAATTGTGGCATGACACTCATTCCTGAAGGGTGACTTCTCACTTTCTTTCTCTTTCTGGCCTGTCTTCTGCCTTTCCCTGTCTCTCTCCAGTGAGCACACATCCTATGACAAGAACCTAAATAAGGCAAAAAGCATATTTCATCAACAGAGAAAAATCTCAAAATATTTTGAAAACCCTTTCAAAAAAATCAGATGAGATCTTCTCTATAAATGAATATAGATAAGAGAATAGGAATGCTCAATTGATTATGGCCACTGATGAAATGGAAAGTTATAGGCTTCAGGCCAGGATCTGATTTGTAGGACAACCCATTCATATATATAAAACCCACCAAATGTGAATATGTGTTTCATTTGGATTAAGGTAATAAAGAAAAAAGAAGCTATATTTTCTTTTATTTTTGGAGAGGTTTTCGCAATAGGGCACGTGCGCTGGCAAGACAGACAGAGACATAGAGACAGAAAGTGAGAAATCACCCCCCAGAGGGGATGGTCATGCCACAATCCCTTCTCCTCCATTCTCCTCTCAGGATCTTGGGCACGCACGCACATGCGCCCGGTGTGAGTTTTAAGCCACCGGGTTCTGGGACGCGACCCGTGGTCGACTACATGGGAGTCCAGCGACATAGCCCTTATGCTAACTGCTGGTTCTCTATATTTTCGAAGTCTATTTTTTTTAGTTTGCTTGTAGAAAAAACATGCAAAATAAACTTATATTATAAATAAATACATTTTCACTTATAAGATTATATTTTTCCTATTAGGAAGTTAAAAAATTAAAATCAGTGGCTATGTCAATTTATGTAATAGGTCAAAGATGAAAAGTAAAGTTTAAGTGAATCATGTAGATATTTTTCTTTTATATGGATCCAAATCAGAGACGGATGTACACAGGTAACCAAAATAATTTCTGATTTCTGACAAAACTTTCTACTTTAAATTTAAAAAGTTTGGTATTTTTTAATCTATTATGGATTTTTAAAAATTATTTTAATTAACTTTATACATTCAATCACTATACATCACTACAGTTCATAAAATGAATTTACTCAACATGAACACACTTCCTGCCAGTTCAGATGAAGATACCATACATGTTATCTGTTGAAGATCTTCCATTTCTATGACCCTCAAATGTCTTGCCTCTCTGTTTTTCTCCTTGATTCTTTTCCTCACTCTCCCCCATTTCCCACCCCCTTCCCACACTGTCTCCTGTATATGTAACTATTTTCTATGATTCTGTATCTTCTAATCTTTCAGTTTCCACCATAGAGTGTGGACAGTTAGTTTATCTTTGCTATAGGGCGCGTGTGCTCACCAGACAGACAGAGAGAGAGAGAGAGATAGAAAGCGAGAAATCACCCCTAGTGGGGATGGCCACGCCGCAATTCCTTCTCCTTCATTCTCCTCTCGGGATCTTGGGCATACGCATACACGCACCTGGCGTGAGTTTTAAGCCACTGGGTCCGGGATGTGAACCACAGTCGACTACATGGGAGTCCAGCGACATAGCCATTACACTAACTGCTGGCCCCAGTCAGTGTATCTTAAGTGGAGAGATGCAATGTCTCTCTCTCTCTCATAGCCTGGCTTGCTTCACTCAGCAGTTAGTCTTCCATATCCATTCACTTTATTCACTTTCTATCAAATGCCAGGGTCTTTTTTTTTTTTTTTATGGTTGAGAAGTGTTCTATAGTGTATTTGTGCCACACTTTTTCAATCCATTTGTCTGTTCATGGACATTTGGTTTGGTTCTATGTCTTTACAATTGTGAATGATGCTGCAACAAACATAGATGTGCAAGTACTTTTCCGACTGAGTATTTTCCTATCCTTTGGGTAGATACCCAGGAGTGGAACAGCTGGAAAATTGGTCCAAACCAACTTTTAAAAATATCTAATGAAACATAATAACTAATGTAGAACAAAATGGTAGTAAAATTATTAAAATAAATGGAGTCAGTAAGGGTAAACAGTGTTTTTAAAACTAGTTTCAGGTTATGATATCTTTACATCCTTACAAGCATATACTTGTATTGCATCACAAAATAAAATATATATCTTACTGTACACTATAATAAAAATGTTTAATGCATTGTTACCTTGATTAAGTTGATTAAATGGTCTAGTGCTTAAGATGTGATCCTCAAAATTTTGGTCATACCTCTGTTATATGTAATAATAAAAATCTCCAATTGGAATGATAACGCACGTTGCTTCTCTAGCTACTATACTGAGCACAGCCTTCCTTGCACCACAGTGTTTTAATTGTTTAAATAAAGGCTGTCCTAGAAAGCTTGCTACATGTAAAATATGAGTCAGATTTCACTTTGGGAAAACACTGGAAGTGAAAGAAAAACATTCAGATTATTTTTATAAATTAAAAAAAAAACATAGTGTACTTTCACTTACAATGTGATGTCTGAAAGTAAATATATAGCTTTTCATTTTATTATTAGTTTTGAGTTAGTTACATTCTAAATTCTGCTCTTGAAATTCATAAAAAGTGCCAAATAGACTAATAGTATAATTTATAGACTATCAAGAAAGACTGAGAACTGATCCATGTTCTTGAAGAACATGTAGGCACTACACAGAAGTCATTGTTAACCTTTTCTTTGTAATCTGTGAATAAAAGAAGAAAAAAACATAAACCTCTAAGGAGTACATATTGGTTTTTTAGGAAGAAATAGCAACTTATGAACTCTATCTAGATAGAGTGCACTTGTCTCAGAATGGTGGGAGAGCCACTTACAAAGAAGAAATCACATATCAAATAGATAACATCACCCTGGGGGTTAATGAAATAAAATGTGGTATAGATTTAGAGAAATGGGAAAAACGTTAAAATTTTTAAAAGAATTTGCTTATTATTGTGAGGTTTTACCATATATTATTATTTTTTTCTCTTTTTTTTTTTGGAGAGGTTTTTGCTATATTGCTATAGGGCATGTGCCCTAGCCAGAAAGATAGAGAGAGACAGAGAAACAGAAAACAAGAAATCACGCCCCAGGGGGGATGGCCACACTGCAATCCCTTCTCCTCCATTCTCCTCTCGGGATCTTGGGCATGCATGCACACGTGCCCGGCGTGAGTTTAAGCCACTGGGTCCGGGACTCGAACTGCTGTCAACTATGGGAGTCCAGCGACATAGCCATTACGCTAACTGCTGGCCCTTTTACCATGTATTATTAAATTTCCCTTCTTTCACTTTTACTAAGGGAGTCAATGCCTCCTATGGTTAAAAGTACAAGCTTATGAGTTAAAATGGCTGAGCACAGCTTAGCTTTTCCACTAATATACTGAATCTATTGTAAGGTTTTTAAGATTATCCTCATTTTTCCCATCTGTACCATGAGGATAATATAAACTCTACTATAAAAGACTGTTTAATAATTTGATGAGATAGTCTTTATAATGTATTACAAAGACCTAGCATAGTGCCGAGGTCATGTGTCATTTATTAATATTGATATATATTTTCTGATGAAATAGTAAGTATGAATCATGGAAAACTAAAATATAATACATATAAAGATGAAAATAAAAGTGTTTATTTAACCCATAATTCCAATGTTTTGTGATAAAAGGGCTTCATTTCCTTATAGTATTTTACATATACATGTTTATAGATACATTTCTACATTTAGCTTCATATATATTAGGAAATTAATTATATATGTAGTTTTATTTATTTATTTTTTGGAGAGGCTTTTGCTACAGGATGTGTGCACTCTCCAGAAAAACAGAGAGAGATAGAGAGACAGAAAGTTAATAATCACTCCCCCAGGGGGGATGGCCATGCTACAATCCCTTCTCCTCCATTCTCTCCATTCTCTTCTGGGGATCTTGGGCACACACGCATGTGCGCCTGGCATGAGTTTAAGCCATGGAGTCCAGCGATGTAGCCATTTCGCCATCTGCTGGTCCCTGTGTAGTTTTATGTTATGTATAGTTTCATTATATTGTCTTATTTTTATATGAAGATAGAAAAAGATTAATCATGCTAACAAGCTTTACAGTTTAGTTAGAGTTGACAAATCAGGACAATTCTGCTGTGTGTGTGTGTGTGTGTGTGTGTGTGTGTTATTGTAGGATAGATAATCTCTAAACAAAAGATAAAATTACAGTAACAAGCTAAATTCTTCTTCCTCTCTTAAAATGTTTTCTATACCCACATGTCAAGACTTGGGTTGTAAAAGTCTTAGAGACATGAAAGAAAAATAAGGATAGAATCAATGGAGTCTCCTATGAATCTGCCATGTTAGTCTTCGTCTAATTGTAAATAACTACAGATGCCAAAGGGCTAGAGATTTTGAAAGAGTATTACAATACTAGAGTTTAGTATTACTATTAATTTTTTCTTACATTTTCCATCTCTTATTCAACCTTACACATTAGAATGATAAAACCAGAGTCTCCTTCATGTTAGAAGTTTAAAAAACTTGGTTTCTGTATTGACATACAGTGTCAATGTGATCCAGTTTGACAAGAATATTTTTGCCATAGTTTTGACAACAGATACTCAGTGCTCCAGATACTTAATGGAAAATTGAGTATGACCACAATGTGGGCACATGTCAATGTTCCCATAATTATGATCATGATAAAATATTTCCATGGAGATATAATAGTGTATTTATATGCTTAAAACAATATTCCTCAACTAGGAGTAATTTTGCCACTATTAGAATGTTTAGCAATGTCTGGAAATGTTTTGGGTTGTCAAACTGAGGGTGGGGAGTGCTGCTGGCAAAATAGGTAAAATTAGGGAATGCTGTTAAACATCTATTATTTTTTCACTTAAAAAAATTATTTATTATACATCCATTCATTGTATATCATTGCAACATACAAAATGTGTTTCCCCATCCAAAATGCACTGCATATTTTCTCAAAGATATTACCATATATGTTATCTTCAACAGATAATTTCCCATTTTGTGTTTCTTATATATTATACTTCTTTTTTTTCCCCTTGGTTATCTCCCTCAATTTTAAGGCAGCTCCCATGACAAAGACTCATTTCTCACAGTTGTTAATAATCCTGAGATTGGGAAACTGTGGGTTAGCATTATTAATGGAAATATAATTCTTTGGTGGATCTCACAGCAACAGAGAGTGGGGTCCCCTTTCAATCTGGGTACAGAACTTACTAAATGTCCCCAGCATAAAAGCTTAGAATAAAAACTACTCTAGGAACTCGATAAATATCACATTTCTACAAAAGGTTACAAAACATTCTCACCAACCTGTTGGATGCTCAATAGGAGAGCTGCTACTCTCTCCATAAATACTCATCACTATAGAAACCTTCCCACATCCTTGTGCTCCTATAACCTTAAGTGACAAGCATATATTTTGAGGAAAAAAAAGCAAATGAAATCTTCTATTGATATTTTATTGAATGTTTGATTGCAAATCCTAGACTAGTGTTTTTCAACCCTGGCTGTTCATTAAGATCACCTGAAGAAACTTTAAAAATCTGATGCTCAACCCCTCCTTTTCCCAATTAGTTGAGAAATTATGGTGATAGGGCCCAGGCAGCACTGTTTTTTTTTTTTTTTTTTTTTTAACTGTTGTTTAATTCCCACATACAATAAAGGCTGAGAGCATTTTTTTTTCTTTTTTTTTTGCTATAGGGTGCATGTGCTCCCCAGACAAAGAGAGACAGAGAAACAGAAAGCGAGAAAGCACCCCCTAGAATCCCTTCTCCTCTGTTCTCCTCTAGGGATCTTGGGCACGCACACACACACGCCCGGCGTGAGTTTTAAGTCACCAGGTCCGGGGCGCGAACTGTGATCGACTACATGGGAGTCCAGCGACATAGCCATTATGCTAACTGCTGGTCCCAAGCCTGAGAGCACTATTTCTAGCTGCTTTTGTGAGTAAGGTTGTGCTTATTAAAAAAAAAAAAAAAAAAGAAAAAAAAAAAAAAAAAAAAAAAAGAAAAAAAAAAAAAAGACTGACCTGAAATCTTTATATACAGGACCAAAAGCATACAATCATTTACCAAAGTAAATGCTGGAAAAGTCAAGTGATTCTAGAAGTTGCTTTGCTAGCATCAAGGTGAACATTGAGCGATCCCAAAGATTTTGTAAACAGTTTTCAAATTGGCAAACAGCTGGGAGAGGGTGTTTGTTTCTTCTAATTCTTCTGCATCTTATGTATGATAAGAAATGAAGGCAGAATAGTTTCTTACAGTATTATAAGGGCAATACCAGGTTGCATAGAGAATGGAATTATAAGACACATAATGCAATGAGAAGTAAAATTTGAATTCATCCCTAAAAGTTTCTACAAGGGGAAATGGTGTAAACAAGCCATCTGTGTTGTGATGTGAAACACATTCCCTTGTGGTGGCCCTTGCAGGGTGCCTTTATTATCTTCAAAAAAAAAGAAGGGGGACTTGCTGTGGGACCAAAGACAGCAGAAAAAACTTGTTTTCTAAATATGCACAAAATCATTTCTGCAAAAAGATGAGCTATTCAAAAGTCAGGCAGTGGGTGAATTAGTATAAATCTAAGAATTAAATAAAATACAGTGTTGGCAAAGCAGAGCTTTGATGCTGCTCTACATAAACACGAAAATGAACCGTTAAATTTAGAAATGAACAGATTCAAATGCAGTTTGTCCTTTTTCTATCTATAGTATGAATCCTTCTGATCATGTACTGTACATTTGATGGAAGCATGTGGCTGTGGCAAATGTCCCCCAGGAACGGATCCAAATCAGAAGTTCAATTTGCTTCAAGCTCTTTAAAATGTTCCAGGGGTGCAAAGTGAATTGAGTTCCCCCGAATTCTTATTTTACCTTTTAAAACCTCGAAATACATAGTAGGAAGAAGGGGAGACATGAAACTTGAAAAAGCACAAGTTGTTTTATTGATAACAAACATTCGATCTTGATTTCAATGAGAAACAAATTGTTAATAAGATTTTGAAAAGTCCACCTCTTTTAGGTCTGCAAACATTCCTCTTCCCCCACTGCCTCCTCCTCTTCCTTACATTTTCAGTTTCTGAAGGATATGCTGTCCCTGAGTTTTGGAGTTAAATAACTTGGTGTATGTCTATCTCAGCTTCAGTTCTTATTTGTCATGAGTTTCAGGGAGCTGAGTAACCTCATGGATCTTCAGTTCTGTCTCTAGTAAAATGGAGATACTAACATCTTTTTCAATAGCTAATTGTTATAGGTCTAATTCTGATGGCAGTGGAATTGTGGTATATCTATAAAATGGAATGATATTTGGCAATAAAAAGGATGTATTCAAGATATGGATGAATCTCAAATATATTATGCTAAGTAAAAGAAGTCAGCTTTAAAGGCTGGGAAATATATTCTTCCATTTATATTCTATGCTGGAAATGGCAAAACTTTAGGAATAGAAAAAAAAATCAGTAAGTGTCAGGAGTTTAGGATGGAGATGAAGACTTACTGCAAAGAAGCAGTAAAGACCTTTTTGGGGTGATAAAAATATCCAGAATCCCTTTACAGGCTTCTTTTCCTTTTCTGTCCATGAATACAGTAATTCCTCAAAGCTGTAGACCCAGTTGATCTCTTTCCATTCATGCATGTTCTCCTACAAATTCAGCCATGAATGACTTCCAAAAATTATGCTTTTTAGGTGTCTCCCCAAGGTCTGAAATCAGAGTCATATTTCTATTTGCCTGTTAGGTATCTCTGATTCAAAAAAATCATAGTTACATCCTTTCCAAACTAAAAAAAAGTTCCTGAATTTATTATTAATCCAGTACTTTCTTAATGAATTTATGTTCCACATTTAATATTAGCATTTTATGTTGTACTATATGTGAAAATACTGTTTCTAGAGTTTCCATTCTATTCAATGATCTAACATTTCTTTTTTTTTCTTTTTTTTTTTTCGGAGAGGTTTTCGCTATAGGGCGTGTGCGCTCACCAGATAGACAGAGAGAGACATAGAGACAGAAAGCGAGAAATCACCCCCCAGGGGGGATGGTCATGCCGCAATCCCTTCTCCTCCATTCTCCTCTTGAGATCCTGGGCACACATGCACACACGCCCGGCATGAGTTTTACGCCACCAGGTCCGGGACGTGAACCACGGGCGACTACGTGGGAGTCCAGCGACATAGCCATTACGCTAACTGCTGGTTCCCAATGATCTAACATTTCTTGAGCAAACAACTTGGTGTTTCTTACTATAGCACTGTTACAATTTATTTTTATTTCTCATAATGCATATTTCCTTGATTATTTGTCTCCTTCATTTGTTCTGCTGGCAAATTTTATCAGTGTTTTCTTCCACTTAAAAATTAGAATTATTTTGGAGGTTTCTTATGATGGGTTTATGATTATGTCAATTAGCTAGATTAATCTGAAGACAATTAGTATCTGGACAGTAAAGTCTTTGTTCTTAGTTTCTTTTTTTGTCTTACTTTATGTTCTAAAGTAAAGTTTTCTTTATGTAAGTCCTGCTCATTATTTGGCTATTATAAATAACTCTCCTTTATATTTTGGCCTGATTTTTATTACGCTATAGACAGGAATTCCCCCTATTATTTCAGGAATATTTTAACTGATTATAAGACTGTTTCTAGTTGTACAATAAAATCATTTTTACACCAATTTTATCTTTTTCAAAGAATTTCTCACATTCCTTTTTTCTAGAACTTCCTGATTTGATCAGAACTTCCAAACCATATTAAATAATCGTGGTGCTATAATTTAACTTTGTCTTAGCCTGAGTTATTTTCTTTTAGTTATTCATTCATTTATTTTAATTGGAGATGTTGATAAAGCAAGTCACCAGGTCTGGGACTCAAACCATGGTCAGCCATGTGGAAGTGTCCAGCACTTTAACCACCATGCCACCTGCTGGTCCCTAGCCTGTATCTTTTTGTTTTCCTTTTTTGAAAGATTTTTGACAAAGGACATGTGCATTTGCTATAGAGACAAAACAGGAAATCACCCCCTAGGGGCATAATGTCAATCACTTCTCCTCCATTCTCCTCTAGATTTTTGGGCATGCTGGCACATGTACCTGGTGTGAATTTCGAGCCACCAGGTCCAGGACTCGAACAGCGGTTGAGTACATAGGAGTCCAGTGCATTAATCATTATGCCACCCATTGACCTCTAGCATGAATTTTTAATGATAGTACCTGTAGTAATTCCTCATTAACTAATTATGTGTTTGAAATTTTAAAAATAAATATTTTTTTAAATAAAAACTTAAGGAATTGTTTAATTCTAGTTTACATAACATTTTTTTTCTACTAAGATTTTATTTCTAAGTACTACTTTTTATTACTTTAAAGATATGACGTAGAAGTGCTCAGAAGATTACACCAGAGTGCAAAAGTCATTGGAATCCAAAAATATTCACTAGCAACTTGAATTTTTTAAAATTTATTCATATTACAGTACTAATTAACTAATTGATTTTAGACAGTAAACATCAGACAATTTAGAGTGAAATAGAAAATATTATAATATATGTGTGTGCATGAGACAAAATAAAGAAAAATTATATTAGATAATTACTTCTATAAACCTACTCAAACACATTGACAAAAGTGTCCAAGATTTAAACTAGTTAGTATTTGAAGAAGAAAACATCAATAGAAAAACTGTGGCATATATACTCTATGGAATACTATACAGCCATAACAACAATAAAACCCTGGCTTTTGAAAGGAAGTGGATGAATATAGAAGATTTACTGCTGAGTGAAGCAAGTCAGGCTATGAAGGAGAGACATTGTGTGTCCCCACTTAATATACACCTAGTGTCTGTACTCTATGACTGAAACCGGTTGGCTAAAGGGTATAGAAACGGTATATGGATGTAAATACCAGATATAATGTGTGTGAATAGTAGGGTCTGAGGAAGGAGATCTAGAAGAAAAATCGAGAGGCAAAGCATTAATGGGTTAAAGAAATGTGGTATTATCTATCGAAGATATTTTTTATCAACTGAACTAGGGAGAAATGTTCACCTGTCGAAATGTTCATTTTATAAGCTAAATAATATGGTTGAATGTATAAAAGAAAATGAAATAAAAATGTGAAAAAAAAAACATCGAAATATTCAATAAGATTAAATGCATTTAAGAGAAAATGCTCTGACTCTTAGTGGATCAAATGTCCCTCAGAAAAGAAATTAAGCACTTTAGAAAATTTGTCAGAAGGATATTTTAATGATAATTATGAAAATGTGGACTTAACCTTTTATTGAAAAAATGCTTTTTGAAAAAAATCCTTTTCAGGGTCAGCTGATAACATAGTGGTTACATCATTAGACTCCCACATGGCCCACCATGAGTTCAAGTCCAAGACCAAGTGACTTGAAAATCATGCCTGGCACATGTGATATGTGCCCAAGATTCCAGAAAGAAAATGGAGGAGAAGGGATTGTGGTGTGCCATCCCTCGGGGGTGATTTCTCACTTTTCTTATCAGAGTATCTGTTTTTCTCTCTCTCTCCCGGGAGCACAGGAGCACACAAGCTGTAAGGTAAAAACCTCTAATAATATATAATAAATAAACAGCTGGGGCCAATAGATGACATAATGGTTATATCACTGGACTCCCACGTAGTCGACTGCAGTTAGAATCCTGGACCACTGGCATGAAACTCATGCTGGGCACATGCACAAGTGCCCAAAATCCAATGGAGAAGGGATTGTGTTGTGGCCATCCCCTCTGGGGGTTGATTTCTCACTTTCTTTCTGTCTGTCCCTATCTGTCTGTCCAGGGAGCACACATGTCCTATTGCAACAATCTTTCTCTCTCTCAAAAAAACCAAAACAAAAACTTTATCATTTAATTTATTTGTGTTTTATTCTAGAAATTAATTTGTGATTTTAATACCAAGTAACATTATGTCAGATAATACTAAATACTTTTTACAAATTTTAATTTTAGTTTTAGGTTAATTCCCAGTAATATTTTTTGTTTTTAAAAAACTACTTAACATGGAAGAATGATCCCTATTTTAAGTGATTTTATGTTGAAAGATCAGTTCTTATTGTCTTGAGATAATGAAGGCCTCTAGAACACTAATTTTCTAATACTGAATAATACGCGTATGACTGGAATGAGCTCTCCTTGTTTTTAGTATACTGTTCTCTTTATACTCCTCAGAGTGCTAGTTGCAAGAATCTTATTTTAACATTACTTCAAGTTGTTATGATATATGTTACATTAGGAAATAGAAAAAAGCATCAAGAAATGTTTTAGAATTTGCTGATATTGTATATAGAATAACTTATTTCTTAGAAGTGAGATCTCTCTGTAGTTTATATTTTTGTGGTGTCCTTGTCAATTTTTGGCATCAAGATTATATTGGATTTGTCAATTGTGAAGCTACAAGGTTTTAGAATTATCTTCACATGAAATTTTACTGTCTTAAATTTGTAAAAGTTTTATTTTATTAAAATTTTAAGCTTTATAGATTCGCATTGTATTCTAAATTTCTAAAAATATGTCAGTGGTACACTTAAACTCTTGTGTCAAACTTTATGTAATTGTGCTTTCTATAAGTTTTTTAATGATTAGAAATACCAATATTTTGTTTCCTCGTGTTTGTATAAGCTGTTGAATGTATAAGGTATACAATGTATATATTTTCCACTTCATTCACAAATACTGCATAGCACTTTCTACAAGACACTATTTAGTATTTATATTTAAAGTCGTTTCAGTTTATAATTATTTTTACTTCTTTCCATGCTTAATTGGCCTCACTCTTCATAAACCCTTTAAGAGGTAAAGGAAAATCAAAAATTTAAGAATAGAGTATTCTACAGACAATTCTCTGAAGAATACTAAATTCTTAAAATTTTAATTTTCCTTTACCTCTAAGTTACTGAAATGAGCCTTCAAATGCATATTTTTTCAATAAGAAGACATGATTTGTTAACTTAAAAGCCAGACTATGTTGATGATAGTGCTCATTGGGGGTAAGCAGTTCTCTGCCCCTTTTTTCAGGCACTCTGTTTCTGAAGCAAAGATGAATATGTTATTAAAACTAAATATGGATCATTCCCCCCTCAATCTAGCTGCTTTAGTGTCATATTTAGTTGAAATCCATGTATGATTCTAGCACTCAGTTGTCTGCCAGCCTGCATTTTTGGTGCTATGAGAATATATCTTTTCCCTTCCCATGCTTATTATTTGACCGAATTTTGTGGCGTCTACATAGAATTTTTTAAGCTGAGATACTTTTACTTTGTATGATGTCAGAACAGCATATTGCCTTAGAACACTGTAAAAAATAATGTATTAATGACTTAAATTTGTTCATATGGAGTGAGTAAATAATTTTGCTATACCCGAGTCACTGTTAAGTTCAGGGAGTTATCAGTGCTTGAAGCAGCGTTCTCAGCTTTCATTGCCCAGCTTCCAACATCATGTCTTATTGGACATTCTTGTCTCACTAAACAGGGCATCCTCACACAGCGACGCTGCTCAGCAGTGCACTGAGGTCGTGTTTTGCTGAGTACCTGATTTAACAGCAGAAACAGTAGGAGCAATAACTCTCTTCTACGGACATGACAGCTCCTGGATAACTGAGATCTTATTTTCTAAGGAAAGTAGATGCTTAGTGTAGAGTCAGTTTTTTATTTTCTTGCCTGTCAAGTTTGTCTCAACCCTCTATCTATAAATATATTAAATATTTAAACTGCTTAAGTCGCATAAAGTTTCTACTGACCAAAAAACTTGCTTTCCAATGAAAAAGTATGGCCATGGACCAATATCCATGGGATCTGCTGTAGTTATGTGCCTCATTGGCCCAAACAAATGATCTAATCAAATAGTAAAAAAGACTCTGGTAAAGTGTCAGATGAACACTCAGTGTGCCAAGTTAGAACATTATCCTTGAAAATTCTGTGTATTTTTTGATCAAATGTATGGATTGGAACTAATGTAAGTTGCTATTTCTCCCTAGATGCCAAAGAAATGGCAGTGGAGTGGCACCTTTCATAATTAAAACTAATTAGATTTTAGGAAAACATTTGCTTCTTCACTGTATTTTTCTTTTTTTAAGAATTATTTATTTAACTTTATTTATTCATTCATTTATTTTCATTTGACCAGAGAAAGACAGATACAGAGAGAAGGAAAGTGAGAAAACAGGCCACCAGATCCAAGGCGTGAACTGTGGTCAGACATATGTGAATGTCCAGAACCTTAACCACCATGCCACCTGCTGGCCCCTCTTCACTGTATTTCTGTGCTCTGCCATTTAGAAGTTTTTATTATCTAAGGAGTAATGCTTCCAACAGGAGACATAAAAATAATACCATTGAAATGGTCACAGACACTTCTACTTAACATTTTTGTAACCCTTATGTCAAAAAACTATAAAAAAGGGACCAGCAGATAGTGTAATGGCTATGTTGCTGGACTCCCATGTAGCTGACTGAGGTTCGAGCCCTGGACCCAGTGGCTTAAAACTCACGGCAGGCGCGTGTGCCTGCAGGCCCAAGATCCCAAGAGGAGAATGGAGGAGAAGGGATTGCGACGTGGTCATCCTCCCTGGGGAGTGATTTCTCGCTTTCTGTCTCTCTGTCTCTCTCTGTCTGTCTGGCAAGCGCACGTGCCCTATAGCAAAAACCTCTCAAAAAAAAAAAAACTATAAAAGATACATAAACTAAAAATGAGCAAGCAACAACAAAATGGGTAAACTCACATGATGCTTCTTTGTACAGTCTAGGGGTTAAATTTAACAAAACATTGTATAAATAGGAATGTCAAGCTAAAGAGATTCTTCAAGAATAAAGGTTTGGGGTACGCCATTAAATAAAGGACCTCAACTAGCTAAGAGACAGGTTGAAGGTAAAAGCAACATGGTAATTGGTAATGGAGGAAGAAAATCATAAACATTGTAGATAAGATCTTGACCAGCCGTTGACACGGTGCATTTTGTTTTAAAGGTTTTACTCTAGGACACATGAGCTCACCAGAGAGGGAAAGAAGGAAAATGAGAAATCGCCCTTTTTGGAGCATGAGCACACCAGTAACATATCTCCAGTCTCCATTAGGGATTTTGGGTCTGCACATACATAAACACATGTGTGCATGCACATACACCTAGCATGATTTTCAAGTTATTGGGTCAGGGACTTTTTTTTTTGTACATTTTTTTAAAATTTCATTTTCTTTTATATATTCTATCACATTATTTAGCTTACAAAATGAATATTTCAACATGTGAACATTTCTCCCTAGTCTAGTTGATAAAACTAAAAAAAAAATCTTCAACAGATAATACCACATTTCTTTGTTCCATTAATGCTTTGCTTCCCTATTTTTCTTCTAAATGTCCGTCCTCAGACTCTACTCTTTCACACACACTATATCTGGTATTTACGTCCATTTACTGTGTTTCTATATCCTTTATAGTCAACTGATTTCAGTCATAGAGTGCAGACACTGGGTATATATTAAGTGGGGACATACAATGTCTCTCCTTCATAGCCTGGCTTGCTTCACTCAGCAGTAAATCTTTCGTATTCTTCCACTTTCTTTCAAAAGCCAAGGTTCTGTTGTTTTTTTATGGCTGAAGGGTCAAGGACTCTTAACTGTGCAGTCAACCATGTGGTATTTAATGCCTTAACCTCTATGCCACCTGCTGGTCGCAAGTACTGCAACTTTTACCTGCTTTTCTTTCTTTACTGTGCCATGTATATATTTCAGCTTATTTTCCCTTTTCATTCCTCTTTCTATCTTTTACAATTGAATTTCAAGTGAGGCAGTAATAAATAATACTACAGGTTAATATAAGTATCAGAATACATATTAAGAACTGAATAGGGGATGCAGAAAATTACATCAAGTATGTGAATCCCAAAAAGAGAATGAAGGAGAAGGGATGCCATCTCTCTTTCTGTCTTTCTCTGTCTCTCTTCAGTGAGCACACATACCCTATGGCAAAAGTCTCTCCTCCCCCTCAAAAAAATAATTAAATGGATATCAATTCAGTTCCCCAGGAACTGTCTCTGAGGTAATAGCATTATTTGATAACATTTTTGTTTATCTTCCCTAAAGAGTAAATAAGTGACTGTTTTTAATGATATGAAGTAGTTATATTATTTTGGAAATGTAAATAAAGAAGGATACACATGCACACACACCAACCTAGAAAAAAAGTGCATCTCTTTTTTTTTTTTTTTAAAGAGATTTTTGTTATAGGGTGTGTGCATTTGCATGAGAGACAGCGCGAGAGAAAGTGAGAAATCACCCCCCAAGGTGATGGCCACACTGCAATCCATTCCTCTCCATTCTCTTAGGATTTTGGAAATGTACCCACATGTGCCCAATGTGAGCTTCAAACCACTGGGACTGGGACTCTAATCATGGTCAACTATGTGGGAATCTAGTAATGTAACCAATACACCATCTGTGAGCCCCAAGTCCATTCTCTTTTTTAGGACATTCCAGGATCAGTGGAAAGAATAGTTCCATACTCCATTGCAGAAGCTGAGGTAAAGCAGTTCTTCTTCCTTGGTTTTTGAGACAGGGCATGGAAATTTGACTTAAGCTTGCCTAGTCAGCACTTTGAATCTTTAGGTGAGGAGAAAAAACTGTAATGACTTTAAAGGCAATGAATTCAAGGAACCTGTGGCATATAGAAATCTCTGTGTAGTATCATTAAAGTTGGTTTGGGTCAGTAGTTGGCATGGAGGTTAAGGCCGACTGCGTGATTTGAGGCCAAGCTCAGGACAAGCCGATTGGTGGAAATCAGCAGCTTGATGTATGTGTGTGCATACCCAAGATACTGAGAAGAAAATGGAAGAAGAGGGATTGTAATGCTACCATTCCTCCTAAGAGGTTGATTTCTCTCTCTCTCTCTCTCTCTCTCTCTGATCTCTCTCTTTGGCAAGCACACATACCCTATAGCCAAAAGTTAAAATAAAAAGTTGCTGGCAAGTGATCTAGTGGTTATACTTCCTATTGCAATATCCTACCTGGACAGTTTCTCTGGCTGTATTATTGTTGCCTGGACTCTCACAGGTCTCCAGGTTCTTAGCCTGATCCCCCAACCTTCTAATTGATTCAGAATGCTACCTCACATCCTTCCAATTAATTCTTTCTCCATTTCTTTTAAATAAGCCTAAGTTGATTGCTATTGTTTCTAGCTGAGAATGTGGAATAGTCCCAGTTCTGAGCACAGTACCTACTGTAGAAGAGGCAAGGGCTAGAGTTCTAGAAGGTTAGCTGACAGGAGCAAACTATAACACGAGTTTAGTGTTTGTAGTCACAGAACCTGATGTGAAATTGCCTGTTACTTTAAGAAAAAATTCTCGGGGTTTTCCTATTCTTTTACATTATTGAAAAAGGAATATTTCAATTCTTTCATTATACATATTTTCCAAAGGCTTGGCTTTCTTTAACTCTGATAATTAACCTAGTTTCACCTTGGAGAGGATACTGTACGTATAAGCCCAAATTGAAAAACAAGACCCATTTTTATGGGGAAAAAAATGACATGATTACAACCTTGACTTTCAAGAAGAGCAGATATGACTTATTGTTTCTATATAAACATAACCTGGTAAATAACTACCCAACCAAGAACTTCTTTATTTCTTATAGATGTACAGTCCTGCACAAAGGAGGGAGTGTGGTGTTTCAGAAGCAGTTTGAATTTTTGTCTAAAACAAATCACAACCTGTCTATCCTGGAAATAGGCAGTGACATCCCAAAAGAAGGAAATAGTGGGGGGAATTTCCTGTTCATATTTTTTTCTCTAGAGATAGAAATGTGTGAAAATATGCAAGCTGAATTTTTATAGATAATACAAAAAGCTTCTCATAAAATTTTAATAGTTATAATTAGCCTCTTAGAAAACTTTCTTTCATCTCCCAACTCATTAAAGAGACAAATTTCAAAATGACAACTAAATACTTTTTATTCTCTTAGCCTAACATGTTCAGTTCAACAGTTTTCCTATTTTCTAGTGAGGTTTCATTTTGCTCCATTTTTACAAATGTACGTTACATAATTACATTCTTATATTAAAAAATTGATATTTTGTATACAAAGATCAAGCTGTATGTTTTTATCACCCCCTTAATTATTTATAATGCAATATGCAGAGTGAAATGTGTATAAATGAACTTTGACTAAATATTCACAGTTTGGGAATATCTGGGTTCATTTACTAATGCTTTTCAAAAAAATTAAGCACAAAAATACCCTTCATTATAATTAAAGGACTGCAACATTCAGAAGCCCCCACATAAGCCTGCACTGTGGTGAATAAGCCAGGAGGGCTTATCTCTTCATAACATTAATACATATTTAAGTGCCAGGACAGATGAGGTTAGGGAAAAAGCTCAAAGGAGTTTGGTGGCAAGTAATCATGTTCTCTTAGCATTGGTAAAAATGAATAATCCTGAATGTGGTCAAATAAGTAACTTAAACTTCAGTATTACACAGCAACCACATTCACAACAGAAGCAGTTGAGATCTGAAGGTTGAAGACTAAAGAGAAAGCTGCAAACTTGGGACCCACTGTTGGGTTCGTCTTTCAGGTATATTTTGCGTGAATTGTCCAGGGATTAAAAATAAGTTAGAGGAAGCGGCAGTTAGCGTAATGGCTGCCACTGGACTCCCATGTAGTCGACCACGGTTTGAGTCCCAGACCCTGTGGCTTAAACTCACGCCAAGAGCGTGTGCGTGTGTGCCCATCATCCCAAGAGGAGAATCAAGGAGAAGGGATTGTGGCGTGGCCATCCCCCCTATGGGGTAATTTCTTGCTTTCTGTCTCTCTGTCTTTCTGGTGAGCTCACATGCCCTATAGCAAAAACATCTCAAAAAAATTTAAAAATAAGTTAGAAATAGCTGTTAACATTTTAAAATCAGTGACTTGTGGTATGGGTGAAACTGTGTGGGAGAAGGTGAGAGGAAGAGAATCAAGGGGAAAAAGAAGCAAAACATTTAAGGGACACAAAAATGGAAAGTTATCTGATGATAATGTGTACGTTAATACCTTTAATTGGACTAATACACAGTGTATTCATGCTGGTAAAATTTATTTTACAAGCTGCAATGATATATGGTGCTTGAATACATAAAAATATGTAAATAAACAAAAAGAAAAACAACTTTTCAAGTCTTAAATGTGATCTTAGTTATAAATAGAAAGGATTAACATCTAATCCAATATACTTATGAAAAGAAAAATTGGACACACTCACCCAGGAAGAACAACACATGAAGACAAAGGCAGAGATGAGAGTGATGAGTGATGCTTCTGCAAGCCCAAGAATGCCAAAATTTGCCTACAAACCACTAGAAGTCAAAGAGACACTTGGAACAGATTTCTCCCTCACATCCCTGAGAAGGAACCAGCCATGTCAACAACTTGATCTTGAACTTGTAGCCTCTAAAACTGTAAGAAAGTAAATTTCTGTGGTTGAAGTCACTCAGTTAAGTCACTAACCATGCCTCCCTGGGAAACTAATGCAATTTGCATGTAAGAGTTTTAGGTTTTCAGCTTCTCTGAACAGTAGCTAACTTTGGTAGCACTCAGCTGATCAACTGGACCCAAGAAGCAATTGCCTCCTTTTGCAGAAAGTTGTCCAGTTCACCAAAGTCCCTGCCAATCTATGTTAATAATTTAAGTTCCCTGCTTGGTGCCTGATGTCATCTCAAAGGAAGGTGGATCAGGAAGTCTAGAGAACCATATCTTTATCAATAAACTGACAAAACAATCTCTTGGATTTTTTTTTCTTCTATAAGGCTCATGCACTCAACAGAAAGCTGGAGAGATGGGGAGAGAGGGAGAGAGAGAGGGAAAGTGAGAAATCACCTCCCAAGGGGGATGGTTATACCCAATCCTTTCTAGGGATTTTAGAGACACGCAGATGTGCACCCATAGTACTTTTCAGATGCCAGCTCTGGGATTCTAACCACATAGGTGGCCATGTGGGATCCAGCATCTTCACCTCCATGCCAGCTGCTGACCCTTCTTGAGATCTTAAAAAGTAAACAAAGAAGGACGTACATACATGTAAAACAATTAAAATAAAAATAAAAATTTAAAGGCTCTCTAGGGAGTTTTTGGTTAACCTCACATTTTAAAAGTTCTTAAAGATAAAAGTAGAAATATAAAAACAGAAGCAAATATAGAAAAGCTGAATGCAATTGTGATAATGTTACAAGGTAAACTTCTTAGACCATCTACACTGAAAAGAGCAAGACAAAAGGGATATCAAACTGCTTGAAGGAGTTGTTAAATGCTGGTAGAAAGCCCTGGAAAGAACAGTGCTGACACATACGAAGGAGAGGACTGAAGGTAGACATACATCTGGTTATGGAGGATGCTTTTCCACTCATGTTCCACATCCAACAAGTTCAAACGATGAAGCGGAGACAAATTACATCCCCAGATTCTCAGAAATGTTGATCACAGAACCATTGCCAATAACCTTTGAGGCCTAGTAGGGGATGGGAGAAGAGCCAGAAAACTGCAAATGGACAAAAATACTACAGTTTTCAAAGAGAGAAACATGGAACATCTTTAGAAACTGTAGCACAATATGCTTGATAGAAATCTCTTCTGAAAAGATATTATTAGTCAAATTTGGTTGGGATATTTAAGAAAAAAAAAAAAGAGTGACTATTAGAATCTGGAATCAGTGAAGTGACCCATCTCTTACTATTCTGGATTCCATTAACTTTTTTGAGCCACACTGGCCTGTTAATTGTCTGCTGAACACACCCCGCATGCATCTCCCTAACAACCTCTGTGCTAACTGTACACTCACTCTGGCATACTCCCAACTGAGCTGCAAGCTTTGTACCCCATTTGTTTCCTTTAACATTCCAATTTAGTATCACCTTACCCTCAAGGCCTTCTCTGATGACCCTGTATAATGTTCCCATTCCTCCCCTCATTCCCTATCACCTACCCTAGTTTTAGTTTTCTTCATAGCACTTATCACTATTTTTTATGTAATTACTTTATTTAATTTTACTTATTATTATTTTTAAAACTTTGATAAAAAAATGACAGAGAGAAGCAAAGTGAAAAAGAAAGCCACCAGGTCCAGAATTTGAACCACAGTTGGCCATGTGGGAGTCTAGCACCTTAACCACCATGGCACCTGCCAGCTCCTCTCATCACTATTTGTTGTCTTGCTTTCTTTTTTTTTTTTTTTCTGAGAGGTTTTTACTATAGGGCACATGCTCTCTCCAGAAAGACAGAGAGAGACAGAGAGACAGAAAGCAAGAAATCACCCCCAGGGGGGATGGCCATGCCACAATCCCTTCTCTTCCATTCTTCTCTCAAGATCTTGGGCACGCATGCACATGCACCTGGCATGAGTTTAAACCATCAGGTCCGGGACTCAAACCACGGTCGACTACATGGGAGTTCAGTGACATAGCCACTAGGCTAACTGCTGGTCCCTGTTGTCGTACTTAATAAACACAAGCAGTCACCTTTTTTAGAGACTTTTAAAATATTTATTTAATAGTTCTGACAACACCTTGTGGGAAATACTAGCATTATCTCTGTCTTGCAGATGTGGAAATTGAGGCATAGAGAAGTTGGATTGACTTTGTAAATGGCAAGAACAGGAGTTGAGTTTGAACACAGAAGGATGACTTCATAGTCTCTTCTTGACTGCTCTGTTGTGCTTAACATGTCTATGTAGTGTATTACCTTTTCTGTTCCCCATCCACAAAAATGTATGCGCTATGAGGAGAGAATTTTGCTGTTTCTCCATTTGACCCCAAACCTTAGAAAAGAATGTAGCACTAGTAGATGCTCAATATTTTGTTAAATGAATAAAATATAACTATAAGAGGTTGGAAATGTAGGAGTCTCCCTATCCATATGCTTGTTAAGATCAGGGATTGAAGATTATTAATCTTCAAATCCTGAGCACTTGGCAGAGTGCCTGGTCTGTTCAGTGAAAAAACAGAGGATTGAGAAGAGCTGGAAAAGAAGCTGGGACTGTGAGGTGCTTGGCAGAATACAGGCTGAAACACTCAGGATCCCAAAAACCCTGAGAAGAGAGCTTTGTCAGGAGTAAAAAAGTGGCCCATTGTTTTAAAGAAAGACGGAGATAATGTCATTTAATCTTGCAGTCAACTGCTCAGTTTCTGAGCCACAGATGAAACTGTCAGTCACCAAATTAGGAAGTAAATTAATTGGAAAATATGTAACAAGTATTACCCATGTTTGAACCATTTTGGTGTTACGAGGCCTACCTGGAAGCATAAGAAACACCTTGGTTTGGAAAAGGCTGGCAGTTCAGTAGAAGATGACACAATAGTTGTATCAAATAGAAAATGAGTAACAACAATAAAGGACTATAGAAGCAATGGCATTAAGTTTCACATGTCGAATATCAGAAGGGTAAATGCTTTTAGGAACAGATTGGGGTCATGATAGACTGACAAAATGCATTTCTGGAGAGCTCCGTCTTTCAGTAGTATAAATGTGTTTCTTCATGAGAACAATTAACTTCAGTCAATCAACAAAAGGCAGGATTACTAAAATGAATGAGTGTAAGGAAAATATTAATAACCAAATAGCATTAGACATCAACATAATCCTACCTAATGCTGTTAGTGTTCGAAAGAAAAACATTCAGATTCCTAATCTATTGGGGAATATTAACATAATGTGCCTTTGAAAATTTTAAAAAGACCTCATAATTAATTTAATCACCATTTTGCATAGCATTCCCACTTGTAATCTGCATTTTTGCTTTAAAACTCTTACTATATAGCTGTCATTCTGATCTAATGAAATGCCTCTTACTTAGGAAGAGAGGAAATTTTCAAATGTTGAGGCTACACAGAAATGAAGAATGAAACATGTGTCTGTCGCTGCAATTTCACCATGGTAGACTAATTGCAGAGGCCTGTGGGTATGGATTGATGTTGCTGAGTAGTCAGCCTTTACTGCCATTGCTTTCAAGGCAATTTGCATAGCATGGCTCATAGTGTTTTATGATTTTTCTTTTAAAAATAATCCTACTTGTTAGTCACTAAATCTATTTAACTCTTCCGGTGCTGACTAGCATCTAGGGCATGTCTATGGAATGAATACACAAATCTGTCACTTGGCAAGGGCTGGGAAGAATTGGGAGGGAGATTGAAAGAGGTATCCTAACAGGTATGGTCCACAGTCTTTCTGGTTTATGGGAAGATGACTGTTGTAGGTTGTTTCCTGGGAAATAGATTGTGATGACTAATTTTATGTGTGTGAACTTTACTGGGTTAAGGGGTGCCCAGATAGCTAGAAAAAAACATTATTTCTGGGTACATCTGTAAAAGTGTTTTCAGAGGAGATTAGCCTTTGAATTGATAGACTGAGTAAAGAAGATTGTCTTCACCAATTTAGGCAGGCATCAATCCTCTTCATCAATTCAGGAGGACATGAATACTACAAAAGCAGAGAGAGAGAGAGTGAATTTCCTCTCTGTGTTTGAACTAGATATCTATCTTCTGTCCTCAGACATCAGTGCTCTTAGTTCTTGGCCTTCAGACTTAGACTGGGACTTAAAGTATTGGCTGTCCTGGTTCTCAGACCTTCAGGTTTGGATTACAACTATATCATCAGTTTTTATGGGCTTCCTCCAGTTTACAGTTGGCAGGTTGCAGAACTTCTCAACATTGTGTAAGCCAATCCCTAATAATAAATCCTTTTCTATTATTTATATTTAGCATATTGGTTCTGTTTGTCTGAAGAACCCTGACTAATAGACAGATCTTGAGGCAGATATGAATGTTCAAATTTAATGAGGAATGCTCCTGGGATCAATATCTGTGGAAGAGAAGAAAGTAAGTTTAGACAAAGGGTGAAGTTGGCCTACAACACAGTCAAAATGGAAGCCTGGAGGAGGGATGGCAAGTCAGAATCAACCCAAGCTATAGTGAGAAGGCTGGTGCAGTTCACAGACACTATGTAAACAGCATAGTGTAATCTCCTTGGGTTTTGTGAGAAGATATTTCTATGGCATATTCTGCTATTTCCCACTGCCTAAATATTGAAGATATTATTAATCACCACAATACATTTCATGACAATAAACAACTTGCAGAGAGTGTTTGGAAATTTTAGTCATTTGTCTCATACCTCAGAAATGGGGGGAGGGGGAGAAGTTAGCAGGTGAAATCACCGCAAACTTACAAAAATATTTTTTTCTGAAGTTTATTAATTTATTTCTTCCATGAATGAGAGAGTGGGGCAGAGAACAAGAGATAGGGATCCACAACAAAGTCTTCACCCAATAATTCACTCATATTAACCTGGATCATGAGCATATGCATGTTCCTGGCATGCTCAGGGAGGTCCCAGGACATGAACACAGGACCTTTCTAATGTGAGTCCAATTGTGTAATTACTGTTCCATTGCCTGGTCCCTAATTTTTTAATTTCAATCATACTTGGTATTTGCATGATCATTTTTTTATTAAAGGTGATGCTTTTTTAGGAATCAGGGTTTCCAGATTATAATGCTTATTTCCCTAAAAGGAAGTTTGTATGATGTGAGATATATTTCCATCTACAATTTTAAATGCTCTTTTTTTTTCTAAGTCAATACAGTTACTTGCTTCAGAGATTTCTGAAGAAAGTAATGAAAGAACGATTTAGAAATATCACATCAGTCTTAGAAGCATTGAGTCTGGTGTAGTGCACAGAGAATTGCTTACTTCATGGATCTTTGCATTTGAGTCAAGGGGAAACATCTAACACTAGCACGGTCGACGGCTTAGAACAGGGCTCAGATTTAAATACAAACAAAGGGTAATCTGGCCTGGCACAGTCTGGCCACTGCAGCAGTGTATCTGAAGGTTATGTTTTATGTTTATTAGCTCCATCCAGATGGTGTTTTATGTCCTTAATAACTTTGTCCCTGACTAAGCCATGAACCTACCATTTGATAAACACAGTAGGAAATGTCTATCAGCAGAAAAGTCATTTTATAATCAGAAACATCACTTGAACCATTCAGACAATATTTTGAAAGAGTTTCATTCCTTTTATAACAATGCTTACAATTATTTGTTGATGAATACAGACAGATTTTTCCAGACTGAACCTAAATTCAGTGAGCTCATAGACTAGCTTTTAAAAGAATACATATTTATGCTAATATTTTATATGAGTAATAATTTTCATTGTAAGATATCATATTGCTTCAACACACATTTATTCATCTTTATATGTCTATAAAAATTTGTGTATAGCATGTATTAATATTCTAGTGCTACAAACAGAGAGAATGAAGAACAGAAGGTCTGAGGTCATCTCATAAATTTCCTGTAATCCTGGTTTCTCCTGATTCTCAACTCAGAACTCTATGTGTAGGTCAACCTACACACTGAGTTTCTTCTGCTCTTTGGGAATTTCATAATCTTTTTTCTTTTTTTTTCTTACTTTGTGGTGGTTATTTATGCTTTTGACTAAATTCTGCATCCAAATTTCAACGTCCTCTAGGGCAACTTTCATGCTTTGTCTATCTGTGTTTTCTTCTGAGTACCAGTTGAAGCACTCAATAGACATTTCTAGATTTCATTGAAAAACTCCCTGCCTCTCTGATTAAATAATGTTCTTTAACACCCTAATGAAAAATGAGCAAATTATTTAATATAAAAAATGTATCAACTCTGTCCAGCCAGCGTGGTAGAGTGGTAAGTGCAATGTTTTGCAGTGTAGAAGCAGCATGGGAAGATCCTGGGTTTGCATCCCCATGTCTCCCTGAGCACGCTGGGCATAGTCACAGTATGTGCCTGTGGTCCTAGCTGGCTGAGTCTAGAGGAGGACTGCAGTATGAGGACACTGTTGGGACTGCATTTCTCTCCCTGTGTCTCTCGTGGAGTAAATAAACACACTTTCAAAAACAAATAAACAAAAAAAAAATCCTGTTTTATAGCTATCTCAGTCAAAGCAAAGAATCTTGTCTGAAATTCCCTGAAAAAGCAATTTAAACTAGGGAAATAAGGAAAAAAATAGTAGTATTACTTTCTCCCGAGATTTTATTAGGTTGCTGTGAAAGTCATGATGTATACTTCTGTTTTCCTATGCAAAAATGAGTCATGAATTTCTAAACAACCCAATATACTTACTGTAGTTTAAAACATTCAGTATAATTAATACATTTAATTTTTAATTTTAAATCCTATCTCTTATTTATTTTCTTTTTCCTCTCCTTCATTCCTTCTTCTGTTATTTTATTTTATTTTATTCAACAGACATTTATTTACGTGTCTGTCATGTACAAAGAGTTGTACTAGATCTCATAAAGACACACAATAATTTAAGAAAATTGTCATTATTCAAATTTTTCTTAAAGCATTCAGTTTTTTTCCAAAAACACTTATTATAAATTATAAGCATCTATGGTGTGCCAGACAGTATGATACTCATTTTCCTACACTGTATCTTGTCCCTGTATTTTAGTTTTAGAAAATCTTTCTTTCCCTATCATATTTTTCAAAAATGTGATTAAATACTATGATCACAATTCATGGAAATTAGACTTCAAATTACAGTAACATCTGATGTGTAAATTATTCTATAATAATATAAGTAAATAATAATATAATCTTTAAATTACTCCTTAATAATGCATATATAATATAATATGACATAATAATATAGCATAATCTTCAAATTTACTCCTTGTCAATCTTCCAGTGATGGTTACCTAGACCCTCCAGACAAAATAAAAAACAATTTGAAGGGACAAATCACCCTTCTTAGAACAGAGTAGAGAATTGTTCACACATTTGATCAGTCAATTCTGGCCAAGATGTATCATGAAGGTTTAAGGTTCAACTCTGGGGGATAACCTGACCCCGACATGGATTCAAGACAAGGCAACAGAGTAGGAAGTAAGTTTAAAATCACTTTCATTAAAGATTATCAGGGAAGAAATAGAAATGTGTCTTCCTTGTGTGGTTTCTACAATCTTACTACAAAAGACTATGTCCTATTATGCTGCTTCATAGCCTCGTGTATGACACTATTGTTGAATGATGCTTAAGAACTTCCAAATAGTTGTGAAGCTCAGGAAACCACACAACTTGAAAATCTTTGGTAAGAGTAATGTGAACTAAATACTGTTTTTCTTTCTTTCAGTTAACAGCAGAGTTGTTAACAACATTCTGAGATGAAAGAACAGTCTGCTTTGTTTATTAAAACTCAAGAAGACAGGATGGTAGAGGACAAATTTGATTTCACATACAGCTCTGGGCTTTAGATAAATGATCTATATCATAATCTATATCTGTAGGCTATATGGTAAGGAGAATATTAAAAGAGGTAAGAACTGTTACCTGCCAAATGTATGGCACAGAGTGAAAACACAATGATAGTGTTTCCCTTTCACTTTGAAAAGAAAGTGTCTTCCTTCCCATTATAAGATTCCTAGTCAGGCTATGGAAGTGTCAAAATTTGTACTTACCATGTCATACAAGTTTAATAGCACATTTGGAAGATGATACACAGAATACATCATGAACTATAAAAACTGATCAACAGGGACCAATAGTTAACGTAATGGCTATGTCACTGAACTCCCATGTTGCAGATTGTGGTTTGAGTCCTGGACCCGGTGGCTTAAACTCATGCCGGCTTGTGTTCGTGCGTGCCCAAGATCCCGGGAGGAGAATGGAGGAGAAGGGATTGCAGCATGACCATCCCCCTGGGGTGTGATTACTCACTTTCTATCTCTCTGTCTCCCTCTGTCTTTCTGGTGAGCACACGTGCCCCATAACAAAAACCTCTCCAAAAAACAAAACAAAACAAAACAAAAAAAGACAAATAACTGATCAACAAATAAGCTGCTGAACAACATTTATAAATAAACTAGACTGTATTATCAATGAGGAAAAATGTAATAGTGTCAAGCTATACAAATATGGGGGGGAGGGGTACATTGGTCTGTTCAAAATAATGTCTCAGAATCATAAGTCAGTTTTTAACCAAGTAACTAAGCAGTATTATTCGTGCTTGCTGTGGGAGAATGTGAAAACAAAAGTTGGTGGAATGTGACCTGAGCTCAAACTAGCTGCAGTAAATAGTTGTTAGTTTGGAACCTCAAAACCCCAAGAGGAAGAAGCAAACATAGGGCAGACAAAAGTCAGTGGATCAATAAGGAATTTCCTCTGCTTAAGAAAACTGGAACAGTTTGGACCCTCAGAGCCAACACTCTCGTTCATCTATACCACGAACAACCATGAAATGGTAGTTTATCTGATACTAAACTTCCTACTTGGAGGTGTTGAGACTATGAACTCCATTAGAATCAGTTTAGAATCTTGCTAGTCTTCAGAATGATAATGTGAGAGATAGATGCAGTTATTAAAAAGAGGGTTATATTTAAAAGTAAGACCAAAATAAAAAGATACATTCTTCACTCCATCTTTTCATTTCCTGTAACCACTCCTTTATTTTTAATTTTTAAACATTTTAGATTCAATTACTGTGTATCATTACAGCATATCAAATGAATTTTGTCATCATGTATACACTGCATATTGGTTCAGTTGGAAACATTATCATGCATGTTATCATCAAGAGATAATTTTCCATTTTTGTGTCCTTTAAATGGTTCACTTCTTTATTTTATTCCTGATTCCCTCCCTCTCACATCCCCTCATTTCCCATCCTCTTCTCACACTGTCTCCTGTATCACCATTGTTCTCCATGCTTTTATATCTCCCAGTCTTTCAATTTCTGTCATAGAGTGCTGGCATGCAAACTATATTGAGTGGGGATATCTAATGCCTATCTTTCATAGTCTAGCTTCCTTAACTCAGCAGTAAATCTTACATATTTGTCCACTTCTTATCAAATGCAGGGATCTCATTGTTTTTTTGTGACTGAGTAGTATTCTGTATTGTATATGTGCCACAATTTTTCACCTGTTTGTAGACATTGGGGTTGGTTCCATGTCTTAGCAATTGTGAATAATGCTGCAATAAACATGGATGTGGAAGTGTTTTTCTGACTGAGTGGTTTCCTATCCTTTGGGTAGATACCCAGGAATAGAACTGCTGGATCATATGGTAGTTCTATTTGCAGGTTTTTGAGGAACCTCCATATTGTCCTCCACAGTGGCTATACTAATTAACATTCCCACCTACAGTGTAGAATTCCCTTTTCTCAACAGCCTTACAGGGCTTAACTTAAAAAAAAAAATTTCTTAATTTTGTAAATCTTAGCCTTTCTGACTGGAGCTAGGTGGTATCTCATTGTTCTTTTTATTTGCATTTCCCTTATAAGTGATGCTGAATATTTTTTCATGCTGAATATTTTTTCATACGCTTTTTGGCCATTCCTGTGTTTTCGGCTCTATCTTAGTCTGTTAGTGTTGCTATAAGAATTGCTAAGACTGAGTGATTTATAAAGAAAGACTATCTATTTTGATCATGTTTTTGGTGACTAGGAAGTCCGAGAGCATGGAGGAGGCACCTGGTTGGCTTCTGGTGCTACAGCACAGGATGACTGGGAGAAACTGACAGATCAGCAGACATGTAAGATAAGAAGAGATAAATGTGGCAGCTTCCAAGTCACTTTGTAACAACCAGTTCTCTATGAGGAGCCAGCAGGTGATATGGAGGTTAAGTTCAGTTGGATCCCATATGGCTGACTTTTGGTTTGAGGCATGGAGCAGACAGCTTTAAAATAATACTGGGATGTATGTTTGCATGCCC